>NC_138575.1:167561173-167945449 GCF_964289735.1 Phaethon aethereus | reverse complement strand
TTCCCTCATCCAGATCATCTATAAAGATATTGAACAAGACTGGTCCCAGAACCGAGCCCTGGGGAACACCACTCGTGACCGGCCGCCAGCCGGATTTAACGCCATTCACCACAACTCTCTGGGCTCGGCCATCCAGCCAGTTCCTCACCCAGCGAAGAGTAAACCCGTCTAAGCCTCGAGCCGCCAGTTTCTCCAGGAGAATGCTGTGGGAGACGCTGTCAAAGGCTTTACTAAAGTCCAGGTAGACAACGTCCACTGCCTTTCCCTCATCCACTAGGCGGGTCACCTGGTCATAGAAGGAGATCAGGTTGGTCAAGCAGGACCTGCCTTTCATGAACCCATGCTGGCTGGGCCTGATCCTTTGGCTGTTCTGCAGATGCCCTGTGAGCACTCTCAAAACCAACCGCTCCATAATCTTCCCTGGAACAGAGGTCAGGCTGACAGGCCTGTAGTTCCCAGGATCCTCCTTCCGGCCTTTCTTGTAGACGGGCGTCACATTGGCAAGCCTCCAGTCTTCTGGGACCTCCCCTGTTAAACAGGACTGCTGATAAACGATGGAGAGTGGCTTGGCAAGCTCCTCCGCCAGCTCTCTCAGTACTCTTGGGTGGATCCCATCAGGCCCCATAGACTTGTGGGTGTCCAGGTGGCTTAGCATGTCCTTGACTGCTTCCTCCTGGATTATGAGGAGTACATTGTGCTCTCCATAATTTATAGTTTATCATTTGCTTTAACTGGCATAAGTTTGAGATGTCATAATTTCTATTCTATAACATTTTATGGAAAGAAAATTTCCAGACACTTAGGCAAGTAAATTGTTCAATAATAAATTATGTGCACATGTAAGAGAAGGAGAAGCAGGTGAATTAACTGCTAAAGCAGACACTGTTGATAAATAGGATGTTAGCTGAAACGTATATAAAATGTATATAAGAGCATGCAGGTAGTGAGACGTAGCTGTCAAGGCCTTTGATAATAACTTAGAAACTAGTTTTGATGTGCTTGAATGAGTGTTCTGGGGGAAGGGGTGGGGGAAGTATGTGAGAGGGCAGCACTGAAAGTGTTTTTTACTCCAGGCTGTCAGGACATACCAAAAATTTCAGTTAAAGTCAAGGAGTTTTGATGGTTACAAATAAGTTGAGTACTGATAGACAGCTTAATGCATTTAAGAGCCTTAGTATTTTCTATCCCAGTATTGATCAGCTGTGGTAAAATAATTTGAGATTGGACCTTGGATAAAAACACACTAGTTCTCCAGGCAATGCTTACATTTAGTGGAGAAATTAATCTTCACAAAACCAAGGTAGTGCCAGATTCCAGAGCAAATTAATTCTGGGGAACTTGTATTTCATTCCTGGCACAGCTCCTTCTTTCACTACTTTTTTCCATGATGTCACTCTCCACCATCTTGTATTAAGTAGGTAGGTGTGAACACTTGGCATTTAAATGTCAGATTCAAACAGCAGAGATTTGTCCTGGACCACACAGTCTTTTATAGTGGTGCTTTGTAGCTTAGTCTGATAAAAAAACTATCACATCATGGACAAGCATAAACGGTTTTTTGCCACTCACCTATTTTCTACATGTGTGTATATTTAGTGAAGCAAATAGTCTTTTTCAGTTAATTTCAATGAGCATCTTCCCTGCATAGGAAAACATGCTATAAATCTTTGCCACCTTCTTTATTTCTGACCCATACATTTACCCATTTTCATTCCCTGCCTTTTCCTTTTCAGACTTCATTACTTCTTTATGAAAACTCTGTCATTAACTGTTCCCATTGACAAAATATCTTTCTAAGCTCATAATCCATTTTCAAATATCATCTGAGATCACGTGCATTTTTCTCTAACAGCTACTGGCAAGAAGTACAATGCCAAAATCTTTACTGAGACCCTCATTATTTCTTTTTGTTTTCTATATCTGCTGTTTATTCTTTGTCTCTTTCAGTGCAAACAAGTTTCAAGAGGTGTGTAAAAGCTAATATTATTGATCAAGATTTAAATCTGAAGAAATATTTTTACTCTTTGCCATCTTTTCTGGGAATCAGTTGCTTTCTTTTGTGATTTGGCTTCTGCTTTTAAAATTTCTGAAGTAAAGAAAAACAAAGGATAGGCAAATAATGAACGTATTCAGATATTCTATTAAAAAAATATCTAACTACACCTTTTGAATAACTTCCACACAGTCTTTAAGGTTATGACCTAAATTCAATGACAGGTTTCCTGAAACAGTCACAGAGTGAGTCTACTAGATTGTGCTAATTTAATCATATTAGGCATACTGTTACTGCTATTAGCAAGTGTGTTGAGCAATTTCTTTTGTCAGGTTGCACCCAAGGCAAAGAAATGCCAGTGGAAGCTAAAAGAGATCAATAAGAGAAAACGTTTTTCCCCCCGAAACGTTATGCATCTCAGTGTCAGAATGAAGCAACCGTGACACAACAATGAGAAAGTCAATATAAATAATGTTTTTTAACTTATACATGGTATTGTTAAAATATCCTATATAATATACATGTATTAGAACTTAATAATAATAATAATAATAATAATAATAATAATAATTTAGAGTCTAAGGGTTTGTTCATTACAAAGGCTTAAGTTCATAATACTTCTATTATTGTCCTTGTAGAAAACTGGTTCCAAAAGGGTAGAGAAAATCCTTAAGAGACAGTAATAAGAAAAGAAGGGTGGGGAAAGGAATAACAGGAATGAAAGGAGTTAATCTTTAAGGATGGGATTAAACCTGAGATTCAGACACACAAACCTAAGTGTCAACAATCTTTGTATATGCAAATAAACTATCTCTAAACTCCTCTTGCAGCAAATGAGGACACAGAGATAGATTCAGTTAAGCAAAAGGAGATGTCTCCTGCCACTGCATAACAATTTAAATCATCTGCATGGGGCTGTCAGGTATTACACTGGACTTCAGAAAGTTCTTCATCTTCTGGATTGACAGCTGGATGCCAGGTAAGATAATACAGTGTGGCGGACCAATATGAGGTTTCTGTCTTAAACATTTTGCAGTTCTGAGGAACCCCCACCTTTCTTGGTACAACGGCTCAAATGTGTCTTGGTACGGAGTGGACCCAAAGAATGAGATCCTGCAGAGCAGAGATATGGTGAGAGGAGACACCAAGGCCGGCAGATGTGCTGCTGCCTGTTGCATCAGCCTGTTGCATATGCATGAAGTTTCTTGGAATCAGATGGAGATTGTGGTACTCGGACTGTATAAAAATGACACCATCAGAAGTGAAAGGAGGCACCCCCACCACCAAGGAACATCAAAAGGACCAACGGGATGCCGCTGGATCCACAGGTGGTGATATCTTTGCTGCCTCTCTCTCTCTCTCTCTCCCCCCTCCACCTCCCTCCTCCTCTCTTTGTCGAAGTGTCAAAGACGTGTTTCATGGGACTTGCTTGTTTAGTTGAATTGTTTAGTTAGAGTAGTTGCCATTGAGTCATTTATGCAACTTCATGCCTTGCATTTGTATTATTAAATTGTTAAATTGGCTGGCTGGTGTCATTTCACCTTAATTCAATCCAGGGGGATCACAAACTTGGTCATTGGTCTCACGGGGAGGGAGGTCATCCTAAAGGATTCCTTTTGGGCCACGACATCTATATTGGCATCACGGACGGAATCCCCTTGCAAAACTGAACCAACCAGAGCCCTTAGTGCAGCTCTTCCTTGGGAAGTGCATGACACGAGGGAAAGGACAGAGGATCTTGCTGTATGTGAACCCACAGTAGGCTGAATAAACTGAAGGGCTGTAAAGCCCTGGCCTCTCTTCCTGACATGGCTTGGGCTCAAAAGAATTGGCATGACTCACAAGCAGTGGCTGGCCGGATCACTCTTTTGGCAAAGGAAAGAAAACGGCTGTTGGGGAAAGGAAAGGCAACACTCTGTGCCGTGTTGGGGGCAGCGCTAATTGCTGCTCAAGAGGAAAAGCGAGCAGATACAGAGACAATTGAGTCCTTGCAAGAACAGATAAGAAACTTGCAAAGCCAGCTCACTGCTGAGTGTGGCACTACTCAGCAGCTTCATGCAATTTTGTCAGATTCACTAGACCGAGAGAGAATCTTACAGACTGAATTGCAAGAAAATGGACAGGTGTTTGGTGATAGGAGAGAAACGGGCTAACGTTCTCCCACCAAATCAGACTGTTGGGACGCCGCAGCTCCATGGTGGTAGCTATTGCAACTAATTCTTTCTTTCTTTCCTTTCCTTTCTCTTTCTCTTGCATTTGCAAACCTGTTGTCAGGCAAATAAAATTACCTGGTGCTTGACTCCATTTTGAGTCTTAATTCTGTTCCCAAAAATACGAACAAAACCTCACTCCGATCTATAACTGGCACGCGACAACATCTTAATTGAAAATCATATTAATATGGAGGTAAGTCAATCCCAAAAATCTTATTAATCCTCAGTGACAGAATCAACAATCACTTTGAGGTCCTGGAATATAACTGGATTTTCTATGAAGGTCTCTTATTTTCTTATGAATTGTGCTGAGGACACTTCTTAGAAGAAGAAAGAAGATCATAAAATGTCATAGTAACAGTAATACCCCATGAGAAACTACTTTCATTGCTGAAAAATTCAGTATCTGCAGATTTAATGGTCATTTTATGTATTTTTCTGAGACAAAAAGAGAGAGAATAACATGTAAGGGGAAAATTCATGAGAATCAGTTGAACTAAATTGTTTTCACTATGAGGACAATGGAGCAGTAGAACAGGTTGTCCAGAGATCCCTTGCAGTTTCCATTCTGGAAAGTTGTCAAGACCGAGCCGCATAAAACTGAGAAACCTGGTCTGACCTCATAGCTGACTACTCAAGCTTTTTCATAGAAGTCTGATACCTTTCCAGTTTCAAAGAATTGGAGTTTGTTTTTTTGATGTTGTTTTGTTTCTCATAAAAATACGTTTCATAGCAGGCAGCACATACTTAATTTGTAGAAGTTTTATGTTTTCTAAATACAATTTTTCTTTCATTCATACATGAAAAGCAGTACTAAATCTCTATTAGCTTTACTTTATATAGTATGGAAAAGCTAGAAATTATCAATTCCTCTCTGTACTTCAGCTATTTCGTACGCTTTATATGGAATAGCAAAGGCTTTCCACAGTAATGATCTTTAGTTTACAGTATTCCAAGTATAAAAATAAAAGGTTTTGAAATAATATTTAATGTGAAACATTGCTTGATTCAATTAAGTTTCTTGAGAGTGGTATAAATAGGCCCTGCAACACATTTAACTCAAAGTACAGAAGTGATCTGAGCTGGTTGTGGTTCTGAAGTATTTTTCTGGACTCTACATTTTATTACTTCTAAGAACACACTTAATAATAGTTATCTTGAGTTTAATTATAAAGATATGTTGTAGAGTAATTTACATAATTCAAAGGAATAATTAAAAGAAGATGTGGCCATTCTGCTGAAAAACTCTAACAATTAACTAATATATGAAATTTGGATTTAAAAATTAGGCTGCATGCTCTTTATAACAAAATATCATAAATAAAAATATCCTTCTTATCAGAGATATGGAGTAGAGATGAACAAGATTACTGAAAAATATAAGACCTGAATTAACACTTTCAGTACAATAACATTCTTTAGCCCATTTGCTTTTTGCTTTCAATGAGTAGTTATAAGTGTACCTAGTCTGGCAGGGATGGAGTTAACTTTCTCCATGGCAGTCTGTGTGGTACCATGTTTTTGTATTTGTGGCTAAAACAGTGTTGATAACACACCAATGTTTTGGCTATTGCTGAAGAGTTCTTGCCCAATGTCAAGGTTTTCTCTTTTTCTCAGAGATTAGGCTTGGGGTGGGCAAGAAACTGGGAGGGAACAGAGCTGGAACAGCTGACCTGAATTGTCCAATGGATATTCCATACCTTATGATGCCCTACTCAGCAATAAAGCCCAAAAGAGAGGAAGAAAAAGCTGGTGGGGGGACAACATGGCAGGGAGTTGTCTCCCAAGGTGGCCATTGCTCTGAGGCTTGTTGGGCATCAATCTGCTTGTGGGAGTTGGTGAATGATTTCCTGTGTGTCCCTCTTTTTTTTTTTTCTTTCCTTCATCCGTTAACTGTCTTTTTCTTGACCCATGATTTTTCTTACTTGTGGTCTTCCTATCCTCTACCCTGTCCTGCTGGGCAGGGGGTAGTGAGCAAGCATCTGTGTAGGTGCTTGGCTGTTGGCTTGTGACAACCCACACCAATAAGAATAACATTTAATTTGACAATAAATAATTATTAAAGGTTTTATTAACTATTCCTTATTATGGAAAAAAATAATCTAGCAATGTGCATATATGGTGGGATTAGATGTAGATGTAGATGTAGATGTAGATATAGATATATAGTGTTGTTCCTCTTATTGTTTCCTAGAAATTGTTTCCTCTTATGATTTCCCAGAAAACTCAGAACAGAAAATGCTGTTTCACAAACTACTATTTGATAATAGAAGAAACCTGGCACAGAATATAGACTGATGACTCTAAATCAGACTTCTGAGACACTGATAACTTGTACAAAAGTCAGACTGTGCATAACCTCCCCCAGCATGTGCTCACACCAATACTGTGAAAGAGACAATCTTGGCAGGTTAAGACAGACTTGACTGGAAGATAAAAGAGAGAAATTACAAGAAGAGGATAAAGATGAGGAAGAAAGAGACATATGTAACAGAAAAATTAGCAACATGTTTATGATTTCAGGTGTATTTAGTGAACGGTAAGTCATGCCCATCCTATTCTTAAAGAATGATAGTGAATAAAGGAATCTGTGATTTCAGTGAGACTGGGATTTCAACCCTGTCTTTTCAGCTAGTGCTTTACATTCAAGTATAGACATTAGCAGTCTTTTTATGTTTACTTAATAATTCACTAATAAAACCTTTATAGTAAAATTGTAGACTTTACATATTTTGTTGAATGTGAGTTGACTCACTGACATTAGAAGGACTGCTTGCATTTTTATAACCTGTTTTAAATGAAGTAAAATTCTCCAGGCCCTGCTTTACACATGTTGTGTTTCTACATATTGAGTCTTTCTGAAACCAGACCACCTGTGTTTTCTGCCTATACATTTTCTGCTTCAAACTGTCTTGTTGTCATGGAGTTTCTGTTCTGCATCAGAAAAATAAATTATTACTTAAAAGGGAAGATGCTTGTCAAAGTACACAGCATAACTAACCATATATCTAATATAACTGGACTGCAGAAAGCTTTAAAGAAAAAGAGAGGCTTTTTTAATTGTTTATGATGTTTATCTAAAAGCTGGACTTTGTCATTAATAACCAAATAATTTCATGCTCATGGTTCTGTTCATACTGGATTCCAGGGCAGCCCCTGCAGTAATACAATCATTCCCAGGCTTTGGTGTGAATGACCAGTGGAATGGGATTCAGGAATGCAATGTGAGTGATCTGTGCTGATGATATGAGTGTATCAACCATGAATCAGAAAGAGTGAATTATCTGTTGTTCAGAGAAAAAATTTGTAGAGCAACATGCATGACCAAGATAAAAGCAAGCAGAGGAATTATTCCTCTAACTGGCTGAGATGGTTGAAAATGGTGCTTTAGAGTGCCTTGACTTCAGATCTCTGGAGAACAGCAGAGGACAACTGAAGATGGTAGTTCTGGATTTTGTAACCTGTATTTCAATTTCCCAAGCAGTAAATTTTAAAGGCTTTCTTTCTCTAAAGTGGCAAAGAGTCAAAATTAATTTAAGTTACATGTATGTGGGTAAACTCACATGGACTGAAATACAGCTAAAAGAGTGTAGCAAAGGGATAACAATATTTCAATCTACAGAATGAATCACAGAATCACAGAATCACTAGGTTGGAAAGGACCTTTAAGATCATCAAGTCCAACCATTAATCCAGAACCACCATGTCCCCTAAACCATGTCCTGAAGCGCCACATCCACACGTTTTTTGAACACTTCCAGGGATGGCGACTCCACCACCTCCCTGGGCAGCCTGTTCCAATGCCTGACCACCCTCTCAGTGAAGAAATTTTTCCTAATATCCAATCTAAACCTCCCCTGGCGCAACTTGAGGCCATTTCCTCTCGTCTTATCACTAGTTACTTGGGAGAAGAGACCAACACCCTCATCGCCACAACCCCCTTTCAGGTAGTTGTAGAGAGCGATAAGGTCTCCCCTCAGCCTCCTCTTCTCCAGACTAAACAACCCCAGTTCCCTCAGCCGCTCCTCATAAGACATGTGCTCCAGACCCCTCACCAGATTCGTTGCCCTTCTCTGGACATGCTCCAGCACCTCAGCATCCTTCTTGTAGTGAGGGGCCCAAAACTGAACACAGTATTCAAGGTGCGGCCTCACCAGTGCCGAGTACAGGGGCACAATCACTTCCCTACTCCTGCTGGCCACACTATTCCTGATACAGGCCAGGACGCTGTTGGCCTTCTTGGCCACCTGGGCACACTGCCGGCTCATATTCAGCCGGCTGTCAACCAGCACCCCCAGGACCCTTTCCGCCGGGCTGCTCTCCAGCCACTCCTCCCCAAGCCTGTAGCATTGCATGGGGTTGTTGTGGCCAAAGTGCAGGACCCCGCACTTGGCCTTATTAAACCTCATACAGTTGGCCTCTGCCCATCGATCCAGCCTGTCCAGATCCCTCTGCAGAGCCCTCCTACCCTCCAGCAGATCAACACTCCCACTCAGCTTGGTGTCATCTGCAAACTTACTGAGGGAGCACTCAATTCCCTCATCCAGATCATCTATAAAGATATTGAACAGGACTGGTCCCAGAACCGAGCCCTGGGGAACACCACTCGTGACCGGCCGCCAGCCGGATTTAACGCCATTCACCACAACTCTCTGGGCTCGGCCATCCAGCCAGTTCCTCACCCAGCGAAGAGTAAACCCGTCTAAGCCACGAGCCGCCAGTTTCTCCAGGAGAATGCTGTGGGAGACGCTGTCAAAGGCTTTACTGAAGTCCAGGTAGACAACGTCCACTGCCTTTCCCTCATCCACTAGGCGGGTCACCTGGTCATAGAAGGAGATCAGGTTGGTCAAGCAGGACCTGCCTTTCATGAACCCATGCTGGCTGGGCCTGATCCTTTGGCTGTTCTGCAGATGCCCTGTGAGCACTCTCAAAACCAACCGCTCCATAATCTTCCCTGGAACAGAGGTCAGGCTGACAGGCCTGTAGTTCCCAGGATCCTCCTTCCGGCCTTTCTTGTAGACGGGCGAATAGCGTCTACATGTATGAATAGCGGTTCCCAGGGATACCTTCAAGGTTACAAGGCTAAGGGCTAGATTTACACTTGAATGATAAGAAAGAATGAATTTGTGACAAGCTAATGGAAATCATAGCATATCCTTAATTTGGAAAAGGTGAGGACATTAGCGAGAACAAAATGCTAACTCAGATCCAAAAGAGATTTATAATATTGAACAAAAAATTATAACAAATTTATAGAGTAAATAAAATTTCAGGGCATTAGGTGGGGGTTTTTTTAATTAAAGGCTATGAAAATTGCTAATGACAGCAACATATTATAGCAGGCATAAACTCATTTAAAAATCACCACAATTTTAAGCTGCTTCTATAAAGAAAAGACCACCTCTCCAGGGACAGAAATTTGGTCTACTGTAACTTTGCTTTATTATGCTTAATTGTCTGGTTTATTTTGTTTCTTTCAGCAATTGCCTGTTATTATATACTTATATTTCTACAATTCTTCTCTATATAGCTCAAATATAAGTACAGTTGCAGATGAAGGTTCCTAAAAGTTTATATAGAATATCACAAATAAGAAATATTTTAAAGACTTAACAGAAGGCATTGTTATATATATGTTAATGGTGTCCCCAAGATACTTCTGTGAGATAATATTTTAAGAGAAGAAAACTAATAGACTTCTGAACTCTTAACAAGAAATGTATTACTTGTCTTGAACTAATTTAGTGTTACACAAACTATAATAAAAAAAAAACTATTCTGAAGACCAGTGAAGAAAGTCAAAAGCAATGCAAAGTAAGGGTTACTGTCTCTACCAGATATGATGAAGTCACTGGCAAGTTATAAGCAAATATTTTTAGTATGGCATTTAGGTGCTTATAGAGTAACTGATAAGTTAAAAGAACAGAAAGAAAAAAATATGGACAAGGAGATGATCATCTAAATCTCCAAGGAACAGAACCAGGATCTTGTATAGACTAATCTTTATATACAGAAAAACTATCTAAGATGCATAGTACCATACGCTTTTTTATTTTTACTTTGTATTAGATATAACGCTTGTTGAAAGCTGTTACCCTATACTGTTCTAGTGGTAAATGAATGTCAATAATTAGCATATACTTCTTTGTAAAATACATATAGTATTTTGTTATCTTTGGAGGTAAACACATTACGTCACTGTTGATTAGTACTCATGTTACTGTTTACATACAACCACAAAAAGAATGAAGAGCAGGAGAGACAAAAAGAAAGACTATGACTGAATAAACCAGCATTTTAATATTCTTTTCTGGTGAGTAAGTATATACCATTAAACTTATAACTATAGTGCCAGAGCAAAAGGGTGGGTGACTCAAAAGTCAAGCTGTAATTGAGTTTTAAGAGATTTTTCACCACGTAGAGTTCAAAGCAGAGTATCACATACTATATGACACTTGAGAAAAGTTGAAATTTTGTCATCTATCAGATCAGCTTGGTAATTAAGATTCAATTTGAGCCCTACAGTAGAAAATCTCATGGAATTTATTGACTAAAATGAAACTGCTTCAAGGCAGAACAAAATTAGAATGTCTCAAATCACTTGTAAAGGTCGGGAGAGTAAATTGTGAAATATCATTAGAACTAAGATCTGCTGGTTACATGCTTCCTGGTACATCCACCAATTCAATTTCCTCATGACTGACTTAGAATATTCATTTAATGGCTGATCCTGATAATTTATTTGACTTCCTCCAGGCACTCTGAAGACATGGAGAATTAGGGACACATCAGGAGGATTCAAAGAATCCTCTTTGAACCAAGTTTTTGTTGGAAGACATGTTTTCAAAAATCTGCAAAGATATGGACTGTAGCTTGGTTTTTTATTGGTTCAGTTTTTTTACTTAGAAGAGTGATTTCTTTTTGGAACATTTAAGGCAGTAGAACACTTGAGGAATGAAGAATTGCTTTATGTGTGAAAGCAACTATTAACAAATATTACTATTTATATTAAGGCAGTGCCTTTCAGTTTGTTTATGATCGATATCCATTGGATTAGTTATATAAAAAATTATCCCCTATGGATCAAATAGAAATATTCTTGTTTAAACTCAGTCTGGTAGTTAATAACCACAGGCTACTGAGATAATGAAAGTAATGTAGGCTTCAGAGAAAAGTAATTTACTTCCTTGTAGTAGTAGTAGTAGTATACACACTATTAGACATGCCAAAAAGATCTTTTCTTCTTTGCTGTAACTATTTCACTGAAAATCATTCAAAACTGTACAGGATGACATAAAAAACAAACTGTTGCCTTTGTGTTGCAGAAAGCACTATTAAAAAATATGAAATTTTAGAATCCCTCAGTTATGACTTCCTTAATCCATCTTGAAAATAAAAGCTATATATTGTCCTTTACAAGAAGCAGATCACTCAAAAAAACCCAACACTGAAAACTTAAAGAAACATGGCAAGTGTTTCTGTGTAGCTGGTAACTCATATAATTCAAATATGTATTGTGATTATGTATGTTATCCAGTCCTCCAATTTTAATGCAATAATCTTACCAAATAACTTTAAAAACCAAAATAAAAGCAGGTATTACATTTTATTATGAAATGACACATGAAAAAAACAAATCATGAATCAACATGCGGCATTTTTTTTCTTAAAATTTGGTTTTGAAATCTTTGTAATTCTTGAACTCTGAAATTTTGCAGTTTCAGGTGTTTAGCAATTACAGTACCTAGAATTTTGTGATATTCTGCACTGGAACTATATTTAGTATCCACAAAATGTCACAATTAAACTCAAGTAACTTAATTTGGTGTCATCTTACATGTACATTATCATCAGGTTTTAATTACGTGACTCTACACTACTTTTTAGCCACACCCAAACTATATTGAGTGAATGAAAATTTCTTTGTACTTCCCTTTATTCTTCTCAGATGACCCCAAGGATTATTCTTTACATGTGATCCAAATTTTTCAATACATGTAAAATTATTAATCTCCAAGCAATTAATTAATCTCCTAGAGAACATTATCAAGGTGTTCTGACCATAGCATCTGAAGGCTGAATTGATTTCAAAAACATCTTTCTGAAATTAAATAGTACTAGAGTCTTCATCTGTGCAGATAAGAGACTCAGAGTGTGTGAAGAAAAAGCTATCACATGTCCACTAATCTCAGTGCCAAACTCGAAACAGAGAAGTTCTGATGTTTTTCTGAACACGTAGAATTTGCACATAGAAATTCACTCCGTCCCAGCCAGACTCAGTATAATCTCCACCCTTTATTCCATACCATTTCTGTCATTCATAGGTCCTACACTATCCAATACATCCTCATTAATGACCTCTGAGGATCTTATGCCAGTAACACCATTTGAAATTATATCAGGGCAAGGAATGACCACAGGATCACTGTTTTTGTTTTTGTTCTATGAAAGTGCCCACACAAAGAGAAAATCTTGTATTTAATTTCAAGTTGTGATATTTACAATTGTTTTGAGATTTTTTATAAGATGCAGTACTCCATTAAGATAACACATGAAGTTTTACAAGATGTGAAGTAATGACAGCAGGTCAACAGAATAGAAACAAGATGATGCGTAATGACTATAGTATGAATACTTAATACTTTTTTATCAGGAAAGTCACAAATTGCATTCTTTTGGTAAATTATAAGAAGAGAAAAAAGTTGCTTTTAGCAAGTGTCTTACAGGGAAATGAGCAAAAAAATAAAAACTCAGTCTGACTATGTTTTTTTTCTAATTTAAGTAAGTTAAGCCCTGGCATGAGTTGGGGCTTCTTAAACTGTAATTAAAAGGGGAATTGAAAAGAATGAAGGAGTAATTTAAGGGTAGATGACTTGTCCAGAGAACCTTTGAGAGGGGCAGGTTGTGAGTCACTGAAACAGTGGCAGCCAATTGTTCATCGGAATCTTGATAAACTGTTCCCTACCCATTCCTATAACTCACAGTGTCTCAAGTTGCTTGTGACTCCAAGAGAGACCTTAGTCAAGCTCCATATAGAGCTTGAGTCCAACAAGGTCCATATGGGAGTCCAGAGAGACTTCAGGAGTGACTAAGGCATAAAGAGGGGACCCCATGGCTCAGACACAGGACCATGCATCACACATCTGGGACTCCTGTGAGGACTGGCCTGATATTTTCTCCCAGGCCACATTGCCTCCCCTGTAGGAGGGAGGGCATGTCACTCAAATACAAAATTTCTATATTGAGCCCATTTAGTCTCCCCACTGTTAATTAGGTCTTACACTGTGACAAGACCACAATCATTGCACCAGAATTCTGGAAAATTTTAATACAGGGGTCAACTGTATTCCAAAAAGAAGTTCTTTAACTTTTTTTTTTAAAAACACCATACTTTTTTATTCTGTCCCAATTTGGAATTATATATATAAAAATTTCTTTAAAATCTGTCTAGTTTCAGCCAGGGTAGAGTTAGTTTTCTTCATAGAAGCTGGTGTGAGGTTATGTTCTGGATTTGGGATGAGAAAATTTTGATAATGTAATGATGTTTTGGGTTGCTGCTAAGTAGTCAAGGACAGTCCAGCTTCTCGTGCTGGCCTGTTAGCAAGAAGGTTGTGGGTGCACAGGAAGTTGGGAGGAGGCACAGCCAGGACAGCTGACCCAGGCTGGGCAAGGAGATATTCCATACCATATGATGTCATGCTCAGTATATAAAGCTGGGATGAAGAAGAAGGAAGGGGTGGAGGGACATTCGGAGTGATGGCGTCTGTCTTCCCAAGTAACCATTACGCGTGACGGGGCCCTGCTTCCCTGGAGATGGCTGAACACCTGCCTGCCCATGGGGAGTGGTGAATGGATTCCTTGTTTTGCTTTGCTTGCATGCGCAGCTTTTGCTTTACTTATTAAACTGTCTTTATCTCAACCCATGAGTTTCCTCACTTTTACTCTTCTGATTCTCTCCCCTGCCCCACTGTGGGGGAGTGAGTGAGCAGCTGCATGGTGCTTAGTTGCTGGCTGGGGCTAAACCACGACAATCTTATTAAATATTATATTTATTGCACTAAAAGAATATCTACATTTATCAGAATAGATAATTGAAATTAGACTTCACAACCAAAAAAAGGAAGTCTGTGTCTGTCTGTTAACATATATTAGTACAAAATGCATTTAATTGAATGAATCTTGATTCACCAAGTTTTAGATCTGAAGCTACAGGAATATCCAGATACTTTATGATATATGAGATCTTAGAGGATCTTATTTTAATTTATTTACGTGTGCGTGTGCATAAGTCGTGAGTACGTCTCACTGTCATAACAAACTTATCTGTCCAAACTATTTCACTGGGATAAATTTTACTCAGATTTTCTTGCCAATTACAATTAAACGTGTTCTGATCATGTTTAAAGTAAGAAATTGCCTATACCAAGTCTTCTGTGACATAATGCATACCAGGAAATTATTCTGTCAATTACAATTAGAGGGGTAAATACCGTGTTGAAAGGTCGCTCAGCCTTTGGCTGAATAGAATGAGATCCAGGAACATGCTTCTAACACTACGTAATATTAATGTAACAAAACAATAAGCTTTCTAATGTTACTCTATTGATATGAATGAAATAATGTTAAAGATATTACAAGACAAACATTTAAAATGACACAGCTGCTTAACTGGGATGAAGTGCAATTCTTTAAATTTTCTTTACTAACTAACTTTTTTTTTTAATCGGAAAATATATCAATGCAAAAAGGAATGTCATATAGCTGGCAGAAGAAGTACTAAGAGAAAGTACTATTATTGATTGAAAAAGTAATCAGATCAGTGATACAGACAGTGAAAAGGCTGTGTTTAACACAGCCAGAGAATTAGGTATGATCAGTAAGATACAGCTAATACTTAGATGCTAATATAAAGAAAATGTTTAGATGCTGATGCAAAGAAGAAAAATAGAATTACTTAAGCTACTTAAGCATAGTGTGAAAGATGATAAAACAAAGAAAATCGGACAACAGCATAAAGCATGAAAATGTACATTTCCATATTGAGGGAGAAAGAATAATAAACGTGACTGGAATATAATTGTGATGGACTGTCTGGTTTGATTTGAGTTTTGGGTATTTTCTTCATTTTTTTTCTTTACTCTCATTTCCTATGCTGTTTTCCTCTAAAAGGACAGGGAGTAGAGGGAATGAAGAGATGAGATTGCTCATTTCCTGTGGAACTCTTGGGCATCCTTGAGTAGAGCAGTTTCCAGTAACTGCAAGATGTAGCAGGATAAAGGATCACTGGCAGGAGTAGGCAGCTGAAACTGAAGGAGATGTTACTAAAAGACTTAGGAAACATGCACAGCCCAGATTCAAAGATGACTAAAAAAATTGTTTCCTAGGGATAAAAGTAAATTATGGTAAGGATAAAATCACTGAATTGAATAAAACCAAAACTGGAAGAAGGTTCTAAATTAATAGGACATCTTGGATAAATGGAGGGTAATTTATAAAACATCTTTCCTTCCATATTGTCTCACCTAGTCACTTGGAGATTTTTACATTTAAAAGTAAAGTATGTCTGTTTATACTTTATTTAAATCTGTGTTTTGGCTCTGTACTATTTCTTGACCCTGTCTGATAAATTTGTTATAAAAGTATGCAAATAAATAAAACAGTGTAAGTCAAACAACATCAACGCTCTGTCCAGCTGGGGTCCTGTCAGAAGAAGTGTGAAAGGTACAGAGATAACAGTGTAGGGTAGTATTAATAAAACAAACTACAAAAAAGTAAGACAAGATAGGATGGATAAAACACCTTCTCTACAGCTCAGAAGATTTATTAATAAAGACACTGTATTGAGAAATTATCCTACTATTCAGATCTGACATCGCTTCGTCATCTCTTCTGTCCATTTGTTTGAACAATGGGTGACTATCAATGGATTTAACAAATAAGAAAACCCCTGTTACAACTGAAGATATATTTACATATCTATAAATCAACTAGGGAATTAGGGATAACACTGATAAAAATGTTTAAATACTTCAAATGACATCAGTTTCAACCTTAAAACAACATTGACTGGACTGACATTCATTAACAACACACTTCGGCAATGGTTAATTCTTACTCAGCATCAGTTACTACCACTACCTGTACAACACATTGAGCCTTAAACAAATTCACCCCAAATTAGTTCTGAACACTTTCAGACCTGGAATAAAGTTTCTACTTTGTTGAAAAATATTATAATGTCCAGAAGGAAGGTGAGTTCCTGTCTCAAATGTCATCTTTCAGAACAAAAGGGTAATTCGTGCCTCTATACTCAAATTTGTCACCCAGGTTTCTTACTCAGAGAGGATTCAAAGCATGAAGTCTCCTCAAGTTTCTGATTTTAAAACTCCACACGACAAGTTTCTCTACATAGAGGGTGAAGATGGTCCTGTTCTTAGACCTTCTTATTTTTTGTCTTTGTCTTAGTGCTTTTTTTCCTCCCCTTAGTGATTTAAATTTTATTATACATCACCCTTTTCTTCAGATTGAATTGTAAGTAAATGTGCTGGGTCTGCATAGCAAGCTTTTGGTAGGAGGGGGACTACAGGTGTAGCATCTGTGAGAAGCTGCTAGAAGCTTCCCCTGTGTCTGATAGAGCCAATGCCAGCTGGCTCCAAGACCGACCCACTTCTGGTCAAGGCTGAGCCCATCAACAATGGTGGGAACACCTCTGGGATAACATATTTAAGAAGGGGGAAAAAAAACCAGCATGCAGCAATATACAGCTGGAGATAGGAGTGAGAATATGTGAGAAAAACAGCTCTGTAGACACCCAGGTCAGTGAAGAAGGAGGGGGAGGAGGTGGTCCAGGCACCAGAGCGGAGATTCCCCTGCAGCCCGTGGTGAACACTATGGGTGAGGCAAGCTGTACCCCTGCAGCCCATGGAGGTCCACGCTGGAGCGGATATCCACCTGAGTTTAGCTCTCATTTTCTCTACTCTAATTTCATTTGTAATAAATTAATCTTTCCCCAAGTCAAGTTTGTTTTGCCCATGATGGTAATTGCTGAATGATCTCTCCCTGTCCTTATGTTGAACCACAAGCATCTTGTTATACTTTCTCTCCCCAGTCCGGCTGAGAAGGGGAGTGATAGACTGCCTATTTTTCATTAGCAACTCAGTATCATTTATTATAAATTATTTTTTTCTGAACAAGCGTGGAAAGATAATCACTGAATCTAACATTTCAGAAAAGAATCTAGTCCCTTATAATGCTACAGATGAATTATGCTTAGTTTACAGCCTAGGTACAAATCATTTTGTTCCTCTATATTTCCCCAGACACACATTTAGTGATTCTTATTTCTGTTTAAAACATTCCATCCAGAGACCAGATTTTCAATAGTCACTCAATTCTTCTAAGTAAGTTACTGCAAAATGAGTTATATTGGCTACTTCATTTAAGTTTGTAAACAGAAGTTTGGTTTCCTGAAAATCTAGCTTTTCCTTAATATATTTCAGAAAAAGCAACAAAGAATAGTGTTCTACACCTCTGAGGTGCTGGTTTAAAAAAGGATATACTTATGTCTGTCTTTGAAAAACCTCATACTGTGGTGTTGGAAAAAGTATTGTGGACCTCTTGAACACTAGCACACATGTGAGATTACTGTAGGTCAATAACACCATTTGGATCCCATCAAGACTAAGATATAGATGGTTTAAATATTGGCACTTTTTCATCAATTATATTTTAATGTTCAGACACTGCTGATATGTTTTGATGTTAGAGGGTGAAAAAGTCTATTTTGAAATATCATGTCATGTTGAAAAGCCTCCCTCACGATCTTATGCATGTTCAGACAGTAGGGGACTTTATAAGAGATGTGTTGAATTAAGCCTGGTTAACTCAGATGAAAGAATTGCTCTCTTGAACAGAGAATTTGTGCTACCAGATTTTCCTCATATAGCCCAGTGCTCCACTGATTTAAAGAGGATGTTAAATTAAAGCAATGTCACAGCAGCAGGTAGAGGATTCCAGCAGAGGTAGCATTAAAATTAACTTTTTCTTATAGCAAAAGCTGTTGCATAAGAGATTGAGGGGGCCGGAGAGATGGGGGTGAGGCTGTGTTTAGTTCAATGACATAAGCAATATATCTGAAACTTGTGCAGATGATAACAATGTTGCAGTAAAGAGTTATCATCAGGTAGTCCAAGTTAAAATGAACCAATTTTACTTCTGTTGCAATCAATAACATAATATTTTACTGCTTGAAGTGGGATGTATATGATAGTATGTCATACTTCCCCTTCAAAATTTTCTAAAGAAGCCTCCCCTCTACTCTGGGAAAAAAACTTGAATTTAAAATACTTGCAGTATCATTGCTCGTGCTGAATTTCTGCAAGGACTATGAACAAAAGACATTAAGCATTTATTGCCTTTCTGACAGGTTTTGGCAACTCAGGATAGGTACTTTGAAGTTCATAATATTTAAGGAAAAAGAAAAATGGATGATTGACTCTGATCTCAATAGGACCTGGCAGGTCCTTGGAATCTTTTGTTGTTATGAGAGGCAGTTTCTTTTAATTCTATGGACTTTTCCTAAACTATGAGACATGTTTATTCCACAAGGAAGCCTACATGCAAGTCTCCCGATTAGGTTGGCATCTAAGAAACCTGCTGGAACATATAGAGATCTTCTCCTCATCCATATTTGAGTGTTTCTTTCAGACGTGAAGTAGACTGTGATGGGGAATGGTATGCACCCATATCTTGTTCTGGCATGAAATGATCATACAGCCTCATCTGCTCACTCAGTTCCAGGAACTAATAAAAAGACAAATATTTTATATTTAGTTTAGACATATATGTTATGTTCCGAAATTGGCTATCTACAGAAGTACCTTCCCTTTATGGAAAGAACCCGTCTCAGTTCATAGTATCACAGAATCACAGAATCAGAGTGCCTGAGGTTGGAAGGAACATCTGGAGGTCCTGATCCTACCTGCTCAAGCAGGGACACCTACAGCTAGATGCTCTGGGCAATGTCGAGGTGGCTTTTGAGTATCTCCAAGGAGGGAGACTCCGCAACCTCCCTGGACAACCTGTGGCAGTGTTCAGTCACCTTCACAATGAAAAAGTGTTTCCTGACGTTCAGAGTGAACCTTCTGTGTTTCAGTTCATGCCCACTGCCTCTGGTCTAGTCACTGGGCACCCCTGAAAGAAGCCTGGATGCATCCTCTTTGCACCCTTCCTACAGGTATTTATATGCATTATAAAGATCCCCCTCAACCTTCTCTTTTCTAAGATAAACAGCGCTCTCAGCTTTTTCCTGTATGTGAGGTTCTCCAGACCCTTAGTCACATTTGTGGACCTTCACTGGACTCTTTCCGGTATGTCCATGTCCCTCTTGTACTGGGAACCCAGAACTGGACACAGTACTCCAGGTGTGACCTCACCAGTGCTGAGTAGAGGGAAGGGATCACCTAATTCAGCCCAGAACACCATCAGCCTTCTTTGTGGCAAGGGCACATTTCTGGCTCATGTTCAACTTGGTGTCCACCAGGACTCACCAAGTTGTGAAATGTTCTCTTAACTTAAATTCAGAAATACATATCAATTTTACTTTATTTTTGGTATTTACAAGAGGAATGTCAATTCTGAGTACAGATCTGAGTTTGAAGAAAACTATTTATTTCTTGTTTGTATGTAGATCTGAATTTATGACTAACTTAGAAAAAAATTTTTACTAGGAATTAAGCAATAAATGGAGCTCCCGGAAGAAGTCAACAGTGTTAAAATTAATGTGAAAAATCAAGTTTTCTGAGAAGACAAGGTTTCATTAAACAATTGATACATGCTGTTGATGGAGGTATGTGAGGAATGAAGCTAAGGGTGTTGTCTAGTCTCTCTGAGTAGTTAAGGAGGCACAACCTTGAGGGAAGGAACAAGATAACCATAAAGGGAATACAACTGAACTTTAAGTCAACTATCCTAATTAACATCTAATTCACTTAGTAGAGACCCGCCCTCGGATAGGGAAAAGCCCCTACTCACAGAAGGCTCATGGAATATGCGCAGTAAAAAAGAAGGACGCTGTGACTTCAAGTGGAGATGAGGCTTGTGAGAACCAATAGGAACAAGGGTGACTGAGCCAACTTGCAAAAATACTGATAACTGTTGCTCGAAATGTATAAATATTTTCTGTGTGTTAACCTAGGTGTGCTGGCTTTGGGGACCTACCACCTAGCACCCAGCTCTGTGCAGATGTGGAATAAAAGCAATTATCTAAACTGTGTGTTTTTTGGCGCTCTGCACACTGGGTGGAAGAACCCCTATTTCGGACAACACTGCTAGTTCAAGAATTAGAATACATTAAATCTACCAAACAGGTAGTCACTGAAATATATTAGTATAAAAGCTGGATTTTCCAAAAAGCACTGAATTTTTGTATACTTCCTTTATTTGACAATCCTTTGTTGAAAATTAGCTGTGATTCTCTGGCTTACCAAAAAAAAAAAAAAACTGGCTAAAATGCTACTAATGGGATTGATATTTAACAAAAATCTCTTTCCTAGAACCTTACTCTTTCAACTGACCAAGATTTTTCTTCTACTAGAACTCATTACCTAATCAACTTTATTCACCACTTTTTCATTATGTTTTGCTTAAATTTTCATAGTAAGATCTATTGTCCAAAAATGGAATATGTGTAATAGTTTTCAGAATAGGACCTAAACAAGTATTTTTGGTCAGGAAAGGGTTTCAATGAATTCAATTGAAAAGTATACTCTCCTTTTTACCAGTCTCTCTCACACTGAATGTTAGTCTTTCAGGGTGAGATTCATCTTATTTAGCTTAGTGTAGATGTTTATGTCTCCTTTAGTTGTCTTAAATTCTGTTTATAGTGAATGGAGTGAATTTATAAATATAAATTACATAAAAATATACATATCAAAAACAAGTTGAACTAATCATTTAATGTGTTTATTTACCTCACTGATTACACAGAAACCACACAATGTGGGTGTAATTAGGTGTAAAGTTATGTGAGATGGGCCCATCCTCTGTCAGTCATTTTTTTAGGAAAAAAATCCATATCTGACTGCAAAAACAAAATCTGGCAGTTCGTTATTGTTGTTGTGAAACAAAGAAAAAATACATTGGAAAAGAACTGACCGCAAGATGGAGACCAACATGAGTTCCTGAGAAATTTGTGAAGCTGAATACTGTACTATAAAAGAATAGGAACACAATCTACTGATAGATCATTTTTTCATAGTTTCCAGACCAGCTCTGTCTTTGTGGTGGTGGTGGTGTTTTATGGGGCTTGTTTTGGTTTTGTTTTGCATGGGTTTTTTTAGGTTTCCTATGTTTTATTTCAAAACAATCTTACACACTTTACAGAACAAGCTGTCAATCAGCAATGGTGTGCATCCCTGAAACAAGAAGAGGAAAGTAAAAGTGGTATTAAATGATCAGAGTGCTAGATAGATATACTTTTGTGGTGGGTTGACCTTGGTTAGAGGCCAGGTGCCCACCAAAATCGCTCTATTGCTCCCCTTCTCAACTGGACAGGGAAGAGAAAGTATAATGAGAAGCTTGTGGGTCAAGATAAGTACAGGGAGAGATCAGCAATTATTGTTATGGGCAAAACAGACTCGACTTTAGAAAGTACTTTAATTTATTACAAATCACATCACAGTAGGATAATGAGAACTAAAACTAAATCTTAAAACACCTTTCCCCCACTTCTCCCTTCTTCCTGGGCTCAACTTCACTCCAAGTTTTTCTCTATCTCCTCTCCCCACCAGCAGCACAGGGGGACATGGAACAGGGGTTGTGGTCAATGCATTACACGATGTTTCTGCCACTCCTTCCTCCTCGAGGAGGACTCGTCACACTCTTCTCCTGCTCCAGTATGTGGTCCCTCCCACAGGAGACGATGCTCCATGAACTTTTCTAACATGAGTCCTTCCCGCAGACTGCAGTTCTTCACAAACTGTTCCAGCCTGGATCCTTTCCACGGGGTGCAACCTTTCAGGAACAGACTGCTCCAGCGTAGGTCTCCCATGGGGTCACAAGTCCTTCCAGCAAACCTGTTCCAGAGTGGGCTCCTCTCTCCACGGGGCTACAGGTCCTGCCAGGAACCTGCTTCAGGGTGGTCTTCTCATGGGGTCACAGCCTCCTTTGGGCACACCCACCTGCTCTGGTGTGGGGTCCTCCATGGACTGCAGGTGGATATCTGCTCCACCATGGACCTCCATGGAATACAGGGGGACAGACTGCCTCACCCTGGTCTTCACCAGGGGCTGCAGGGGAATCTCCGCTCTGGTGCCTGGAGCACCTCCTGCCCCTCCTTCTTCACTGACCTTGGTGTCTACAGAGCTGTTTCTCTCACATATTCTTACTCCTCTCTCCCATGTGCAATTGCTGTCCTGGGTTTTTTTCTCCTCTTCTTAAATAGCGCTACCACCATCGCTGATGGGCCCAGCCTTGGCCAGTGGCAGGTACGTCTTGGAGCCGGCTGGCATTGGCTCTATCGGACACAAGGGAAGCTTCTAGCAGCTTCTCTCAGAAGCCATCCCTGTAGCTCCCCCGCTACCAAAACCTTGACATGCAAACCCAATACAACTTTGTCCAGCACATATCTAAAAAAATAAATTAGTTCATGAATACACTCATAGAGAATCACCCAGTGTCACAGTGGTGCATATTGCTATATGCTACCATTGTTATGCAGAACTTTAACAGCATTTGTAGCTGCACAGCTGCTTTGTAAGAAGCAATAGAAGGGAGTAATTTTTACCTGTGTGCCTATTAATAGAGGTAACAACTTCTAGGACAAAATATTTACAAAGTTGGCTTGATTTTTTTTATTTTTTTAGTTTAATATTACCTAATTTTGTGAGAGCAGTGATAGCTTCCTTCTGTTTCAGTACAATTGAATCTCTTCTCCTTTCCTACCTGACCCTCACTGAATACATGTCTTTAAATGTGCTGTCTCTCAATAATCTTCTTTCCTGGACTAGGAAGAGTGAAAGGGGTTGAAGGAATTCTACTTGGCCTACCAACCTTTGAAATATCATGAAATATAAGGTCATTAAGAAAGGCTACTACAGGGAGAGACAACTGCCCATTGTGAAAGAAAGTAGAAAACATTTCTGTGTTAAGTATTTCCTTAGTATTCATAATTCCACAAAATTAGGAAATAAGGAGGTTTTAATCTGTACAAATGCAATTTATAAACAGGAGGGATATATCAGGTGTTGGAAAAATATTTCTGAAATTTTAAACAGGTATTTAACTTATAACCTTGGCATTTAGAATTTTCATTAAAATATGCACATTCATGTGGCAAAGTTATTAAAGCTATAAATCTTCTACACGTTAAAGACAATTTTAATAAATTTCAGGGATGCTAACATCTGATATTACTTATGCAACCAGAAAAATATATCACTTCCAGTGGATTATAATGCACAGTGATTGAAATTTTAAAAAATATGGTGTTTGCAGATCTGAATGGAAAATGTTATTTTAAAGAATCCATTTCTCCACTCTTGTATGAGCAACAATATTTAATAATAATAATAATAATAACAATAATAATTAATAACAGCAGCAGCAACAACAACAATAACAATAACAACAATAACTATAACAATAACAACAACAACAACAACATAGAAATTCTGGAATCCAAATATTACTATCCTCTTTCAAGACAAAATAATTTCACATGGCTTAATTACCAAGGAACATTTTCCAAAGTGTTCCAAACTGGAATTTGGGATTTTTACATGTGTCAATTGAAAATTATAATTTCTAATGTTTTTATCCAGGAGTGTCCTTATGCCAGGAGTCCATAAATTCTTTAAGCGCCAGCAAATTTTATCTGTCCTGTTTTATTTCAGAATCACAGAATCACAGAATCACTAGGTTGGAAAGGACCTTTAAGATCATCAAGTCCAACCATTAATCCAGAACCACCATGTCCCCTAAACCATGTCCTGAAGCGCCACATCCACACGTTTTTTGGACACTTCCAGGGATGGCGACTCCACCACCTCCCTGGGCAGCCTGTTCCAATGCCTGACCACCCTCTCAGTGAAGAAATTTTTCCTAATATCCAATCTAAACCTCCCCTGGTGCAACTTGAGGCCATTTCCTCTTGTCCTATCACTAGTTACTTGGGAGAAGAGACCAACACCCTCATCGCCACAACCCCCTTTCAGGTAGTTGTAGAGAGCGATAAGGTCTCCCCTCAGCCTCCTCTTCTCCAGACTAAACAACCCCAGTTCCCTCAGCCGCTCCTCATAAGACATGTGCTCCAGACCCCTCACCAGATTCGTTGCCCTTCTCTGGACACGCTCCAGCACCTCAACATCCTTCTTGTAGTGAGGGGCCCAAAACTGAACACAGGATTAAAGATGCGGCCTCACCAGTGCCGAGTACAGGGGCACAATCACTTCCCTGCTCCTGCTGGCCACACTATTCCTGATACAGGCCAGGACGCTGTTGGCCTTCTTGGCCACCTGGGCACACTGCCGGCTCATATTCAGCCGGCTGTCAACCAGCACCCCCAGGTCCCTTTCCGCCGGGCTGCTCTCCAGCCACTCCTCCCCAAGCCTGTAGCATTGCATGGGGTTGTTGTGGCCAAAGTGCAGGACCCTGCACTTGGCCTTATTAAACCTCATACAGTTGGCCTCTGCCCATCGATCCAGCCTGTCCAGATCCCTCTGCAGAGCCCTCCTACCCTCCAGCAGATCAACACTCCCACTCAGCTTGGTGTCATCTGCAAACTTACTGAGGGAGCACTCGATTCCCTCATCCAGATCATGAATAAAGATATTGAACAAGACTGGTCCCAGAACCGAGCCCTGGGGAACACCACTCGTGACCGGCCGCCAGCCGGATTTAACGCCCTTCACCACAACTCTCTGGGCTCGGCCATCCAGCCAGTTCCTCACCCAGCGAAGAGTAAACCCGTCTAAGCCTCGAGCCGCCAGTTTCTCCAGGAGAATGCTGTGGGAGACGCTGTCAAAGGCTTTACTAAAGTCCAGGTAGACAACGTCCACTGCCTTTCCCTCATCCACTAGGCGGGTCACCTGGTCATAGAAGGAGATCAGGTTGGTCAAGCAGGACCTGCCTTTCATGAACCCATGCTGGCTGGGCCTGATCCTTTGGCTGTTCTGCAGATGCCCTGTGAGCACTCTCAAAACCAACCGCTCCATAATCTTCCCTGGAACAGAGGTCAGGCTGACAGGCCTGTAGTTCCCAGGATCCTCCTTCTGGCCTTTCTTGTAGACGGGTGTCACATTGGCAAGCCTCCAGTCTTCTGGGACCTCCCCTGTTAACCAGGACTGCTGATAAACGATGGAGAGTGGCTTGGCAAGCTCCTCCGCCAGCTCTCTCAGTACTCTTGGGTGGATCCCATCAGGCCCCATAGACTTGTGGGTGTCCAGGTGGCTTAGCATGTCCTTGACTGCTTCCTCCTGGATTATGAGGAGTACATTGTGCTCTCCATCCCCGTCTTCCAGCTCAGGGGGCTGAATATCCTGTGGATACCTGGAGTGGCTATTAAAGACTGAGGCGAAGAAGGCATTAAGTACCTCAGCCTTGTCCTCGTCCTTGGAGACAATGTTCCCCGCCATATCCAGTAGGGGATGGAGATTCTCCTTGCCTCTCTTTTTGTTGTTAATATATTTGTAAAAACATTTTTTATTATCCTTTACGACTGTGGCCAGACTGAGCTCTAGCTGGGCTTTTGCCTTTCTAATTTTGTCCCTGCTTGACCTAACGAGATCTTTGTACTCTTCATGAGTTGCCTGTCCCTTCTTCCAGAGGTGATAAACTCTCCTCTTTTCCCTGAGTCCCAGCAAAATCTCCCTGTTCAGCCAGGCCGGTCGCCTTCCCCGCCAGCTCTTCTTACAGCACATGGGGACCGCCTGCTCCTGCGCCTTTAAGATTTCCTTCTTGAAGGCTGTCCAGCCTTCCTGGACCCCTTTGTCCTTCAGGACTGTCTCCCAAGGGACTCTCTCAACCAGTGACCTGAACAGGCCAAAGTCTGCCCTCTGGAAGTCCATGATAGCAGTTTTGCTGAGTCGTCTCCTTACTTCACTCACAATTGAGAATTCTATCATGTCGTGGTCGCTAAGCCCAAGACGGCCTCCGACCACCACATCTCTCACCAGTCCTTCTCTGTTTGTAAACAGCAGGTCCAGCAAGGCACCTCCCCTGGTGGGCTCACTCACCAGCTGTGTCAGGAAGTTATCCTCCACACACTCCAGGAACCTCCTAGACTGTTTCCTCTCTGCCGTGTTATACTTCCAGCAGATGTCCGGTAGATTGAAGTCCCCCACAAGAACAAGGGCCAGCGAATGCGAGACCTCCGCCAGTCGCTTATAGAATGTCTCATCCGTCTCTTCATCCTGGTTGGGTGGCCTGTAACAGACTCCCAGCAGGATGTCTGCCTCATTGGCCTTCCCCCTCATCCTTACCCACAAGCACTCTACTTGGTCTTCACAATCTTCAATTTCTATGCAATCAAAACACTCCCTAACATACAGAGCCACCCCACCGCCTCTCCTTCCCTGCCTATCCCTTCGGAAGAGCTTATAGCCATCCATTGCAGCACTCCAGTCATGAGAAGCATCCCACCATGTTTCTGTGATGGCAACTACATCATAGCTGTCCCGCTGCACAATGGCTTCCAGCTCCTCCTGTTTGGTGCCTATGCTGCGTGCATTGGTGTAGATGCACCTGAGCCGGGCTATAGATTTCAACTCTGGCACGTTGAACCTACCCCTAGGTTCAACTCTAGTGAGCCCGGTTTTAGCCCCTCCCCCCTCCAATTCTAGTTTAAAGCCCTCTCGATGAGGCCTGCCAGCTCATGAGCAAGAATCCTTTTTCCCCTCGGCGTCAGTTGCACTCCATCATTTGCGAGGAGACCTGGTGCCGTGTAAACCGCCCCGTGGTCAAAAAACCCAAAATTCTGACGACGGCACCAGCCCCTGAGCCATGTGTTGATCAGGTGTGCTTTCCTGTTCCTTTCAGCGTTCTTCCCCGTCACTGAAGGGATTGACGAAAACACTACCTGTGCTCCCGCTCCATTGACCAGTCGCCCCAGTGCTCTCAAGTCCTTTTTGACTGCCTTCGGGCTTCTTAGCGCAACCTCATCGTTGCCAACCTGCATGACCAACAGCGGGTAGTAATCAGTGGGCCGAACCAGACCAGGGAGTTTTCTGGTGATGTCTTTCACCCAGGCCCCAGGGAGGCAGCAGACTTCCCTGTGAGTTGGGTCTGGTCGACATATTGGGCCCTCTGTACCCCTTAGGAGGGAGTCACCTACAACAATCACCCTCCTCTTTTTCTTAACTAAGGACGTCTTGATGCGTGGGGCTGGTTGACACACCCTAGGCACCCCCTCGGATGGACCTTCATCAGGGTCGTCATGTTCCTGTCCCTCATGTTCCAGAGCCCCATACCTGTTGTGTAAGGGCAGCTGGGACGGTGAGGGAGGCCGGGAGGGAATTCGCCGACCTCTCCGAGGAGGGACCTGCTTCCATTTCCCCTCATCTCTTAGGTCCTCTCCTTCTGCCCGGCAGCAAGAGGACAGGGGATCTCCTGCTGCTTGTGGAGCCTCCACCAGCTGCCCCTGCCTCAGGGCCGCCAGGGAGTGGCTCCACCAATCTATCTCCCTCTCACACTCCCTAATGCTCCTCAGCCTCTCCACTTCCTCTTTCAGCTCTGCCACCAGGCTGAGCAGGTCGCTGACCTGGTCGCACCGCACGCAGGTAGCGCCCCCATCGGTCTCTGGGACAACCGACAGGCTCAGGCACTCTCTGCAGCCGGATACTTGGACAGCCACGTGCCTGAGCGGGAGCTCCGTCTGTGTCGCCACAGTCTTTCTGGCCCCGGTTTTCAGCCGAGTGGCGACCATGGCTGCGCCTCCTCTGGGAGGACGATGGCCACTTGTACTGTACCCCGCCCGCACGCCTCCCCTGCACGCCCTGCCCGCGCAAACTGACGCGCTACGCCCTCCTGACGTGCCACGCCCTGTTTGCCCGCCCTGTTCGCCGCGCTCCGGGGGCTGCTCTTACAGGCGAGGGGTTTTGGCCGCCACCGCCCTGGGCCCCGCCCACGCTGAGTCAGAGCTGCCGCTCGTTAGGAGCCCGCTCCGCCGGCCGGGGGTCGGGGGGGGAAGCTGGGGCACTCTCTCGCTCCCTGTGCTGCCGCCTTCGCGGTTTGGCCGCCTCGGGAAGGCTCCCCCGGCGCGATCCTTCGCTCCGTAGCCCTTCGCCTCGGTGGCTTCGCCGAAATGGCGGGCGCACTGGCTTTTGTAGATGTAGATGTAGATACAGATGTATTTGTAGATACAGATGTAACCATGAGGACAGACTATTTTAAAGATTAACCACGAGCTTATATATTTTAATATATTAAATTATATATATATATATCATTACCTCAGAATATTAAAAGTGTTTTTTTTAAGAGAGAAAACAAGCAGTGAGAATGTATTGAGAAAATTAATGGGAACTGTCAACATTGTAACTTATGTGCAACTTGCTGGCATCACTAGAAATCTTCCATATTTCCCTGAAGGTATTTATTTTCTGGAGGAAAAAATGTTTGACCTGAAAAAAAAGGATCACATGTAAACCTTACAATGGTCTAAGATCTTACATCTATATCCACACAGAACTGGCGCAGTGTGGAGAGGACTTCGGTTGCTGCCATAGTAACTATGGATGGCAAAAATCAGAAAAAGACAGGGAGAAATCTTAAAGGTCTAAACTCTTGTCTTCAAGCTCGGACTAGTGATTAATTTATGTATGAAGTAAGGATGCATGAAGAAATCTCCATTTTAAATTCTCAACCCATTTATTGGTTAAAATAGTAAACTTTCACTCAAAATAACTTGCCACAATGTAGCTGACATATGCAAACTTCACAACCTGTGTATTTGCATTACAGTTGAAGAATCTATGCATATGAACTTCTTAATTCAAGAATCTGTACCTCAACATCATTATAATTTTCTGCCAATAAATGAAACTAAATAATAATAATATAATAAACATATAAATGATAAATAATTTTAAAGCAACTTTAATCACAGTGTTAGGAAATTAAAAAAAATAAAAATCATATATCTCAAACTAACAGAAATAACGAAAAAATTTAGCAGGATGGACAATGTCTGATTAACATTTCAGGCAATTGATGAAATTCTTCAGAAGTAATATGTGTGTGAATTATGCTCACTAGTGGAAAATGTTAAAATTCAGATCTACTGAGAGAGGTTGATAATAGGAAATAAACTCAAAATTATTAGATGCTTCTCATTTCTTTTTAACTTCATTTTTTGAGCCTTCCTGAGCTTTGTATGTATGTTTTAGAATTTAAACAGTACTTCTCACTTTTTTAATGAACTTCTTTTCCGTAAACAAATTACAACTTCTGCAATATAAACCTATTTTAAATCTTGGAGTTATAAAGTGTTATAATTTAATCTATAGGAGACAGTTTAAAGGTTTGGTGGAAGAATGATCCACACAATTAACTCTTCCTTTGCTTTGATGTTGCTGATAAATTCAAAAGTGCACCACTATTTGTTACATTAAGTTAATAATGTATTTCACCAAATATAGTGCTAGAAGTAGTTTAGCTATTATTATCAAAGTCTGTGTTTACTGCATACACACTATTAATGCTTTAGTTTCATATAATTTTTACTATATGAAACCTTTCTATACAAATAATGTATTCATTCAGTCTTTAAAAAATATGCATTCGTTAGGAAGAAACATTTTGTATTCCCTTTCTCAACAGGATGGAGTTTCTTCACTAAGAAATGTCTTTGATTTTTTGTGGAAGTTCTCAAATTAAAATGTGAAACAATGACTCAAAACTCAAAAACAATCTCATTCCCCAGATTAGAACTATAATTTGGGTTACGCATGACTTCATTTTGCTCTTTTCAAGACACTAAGAATGTTGCTATTTCTTTTTTTCATTTGGGAATTACAGAAAGTTTTTATGATAACAAACAGGCATTAAAACTTCAGAGAATTTTTATAGCAATATCTCTGACATAGACGTGAGTGGTAATATAATCCCGTGTTAACACTTCTGCCTGTATGTGAAGATAAAGAATTTCTTGCAGTTTACTGCTCTATAATAAAAAATCCTTATTATTTAATACTTTATGGTAGTTATAAATATGTTAAGTCCTTCAGTGGACACATGGGAATACTTTAAAAATGGACTTGATGAACAATAGGAGATGAGAAAGAAGAAAAAGATAAGAAGGACACAGACTGTATAAATGAGATTAACTTTTGTTTATTGTGAATAGTATGCATAACGGTGTGGAGGATTAAAAAACCTGTGCAATGCAGAAATTCCACACAACACCTATGCTGAAAATGTAGATAAAATTTAAATAATGATGAATCAGGATGATCTGTAGGGTATATAACACATTCAGTCTTTCCTAGGTCTACATACAATAGTCCCATGACCATAACAGCTACCACCAAAACTGTTAAGCAGCTGAGCTTTCTGCTTTTTTATCTTGGAAACAAACAAAAAAAAAGGATGGTGACAAATGTAACATCAAAGGAGACACATTAAAAAAATCAGACAGCTAAAATGACTAGACAAATAAAAAAGAAATCCAAAGGGTTAACTTGCATAAGGCAGGGGGGAAATTGCATGAGGGAGAGACAGTACAAGATGATGGTGGTGGTGACTGTCATCTCCCCTTACCTAAAGTGCCTAAACTGTGTGTATGGTGAATGCATCTTACGCAACTGAGACTATACAGCAGTCAGTATATACACTTCTTGTGCTTGGCAGGGGCAGGGCAGGTCTCTCTCAGGGGGGTAGAGCAGACATCACTGATTGGAACCAATTGGAGCTGGTTGGATCTGGTTTCCACTACCCATGCTCACATGACTGTTACTCCAGTGGAGGGGGGGTAACAACAACCCTTTCTGTCACGGGAGAGGGGACACTTGTTGCCTCCCCTGTGGGGCCCCCAGAAGGAGCTGGTAGAGGAGGCAGGCAAAAAAACATAAAAACATACCTGGGTTGACCCACAGATCAAGGAGGAATAAACTCCCACCATGAACGTTATGTTCCTCCCACTAAAAGACTTGGGGCCGTGGTGATCCTGACACAAAACACCTTCTCCCTTGGGAAGGAAGACACTGTGGCCGGTAGAGTCTGAACAAGCACAGGAAGAGGGTAAGTAACTCCAGAGTAAAAGGACGGACACCAGGAGATCCTCCTATATCAATAATGGTATTATAAGTAAGACTCTATTGTAATAACATGATAGTTTGGACTATGAAAGTTTAGTACTGTTATAACCAGACTAATAATGACTGTAGAGTGTAATTGGATCAGATTGTTAAGATTTTAATTAAACTAACAATAATTCTTACTTTTATGCACGTGATGTCTTCCTTTTTGCCCATAACAGAATTCTGAGTGTGGCAGTGACTCTCAAATACAGACTAGTGAACAAATGCAACACATGAGAAAAAAAAATTAAAATACCTCTGGGTGTTACATTGTACAGGGCTCCTTATAAAATTATAATGACTCCATTTCCATTGTTAATTTGAGGTTTCATCAGCCAGAGATAGCCTTCAAGCTTTTGTCTTGGGATGGAAATATATATTTGTATATCTTTATGCATATGTGTGGCTGAATAATTTATACATGATTTGCATTATGTATCCACATCTCTCTTTTTCCTTAAGTGCTTCTGCAACAGGGAAAAGAATTCAAATGTGGCTAGAAAACATGTCTATGTCTCTGAAAGTGAAGGAAGCACATTTGAAAGCCAGGAGGCTACAAATAAGTCTAGAAGTATCTTCCTAGTCAACAGTTAAACATACATGTTATAGATAAGGAATCTCTTTTATTCCATCGATCAGGTAGTTCAGGGGGGAAAAAAAAAAAATCATTCATTATTTTCTTTTTAAATTAACTTACTAAAAAACTAAGAACCAAGACAGTATCTAAACAGACCAATTTGCTATCTTCCCTTTGCAGGAAGGAGATAATCTTTTGTTAACCATTTATAAAAATTTCATCCAAAGTTATATAATGGCTGGGGAAGGATTCAGCTTGCTCAAAATGCAGGGATAGGATTTAGTACAAGGTTAAGGTCCTAGAATGTGGGTGTCTATCTGACTGATAGATCCCAAAGATATTTTTGTTGTGTTTCAAATAGTTTTTTACACAAGAATTTTTAGTCAGCTTTCACCATCCTCTCCTTTCCCCCCAGCAAAGATGTTGTACATATATTAACTTTAAATATTAGGTCCACAGAATCACAGGATGGTTGAGGTTTGAAGGGAACTCTTGAGGTCATGTAGTCCAAGTCCCCTGCTCAATCAGGGTCACCTACAGAAGGTTGCCCAGGACTGTGTCCAGTTGAGTATTGAGTACCTCCAAGAATTGAGATTCCACTGCCTCTCTGGGAAACCTGTTCTTGTGTTTGACCACCCTCACAGTAAGAAGGTTTTTCTTATGTTCAAATGGAATTTCATGTGTTTTAATTTTTACCCATTGCCTCTTGTCCCGTCACAGTGTGCTACTGCGAAAAGTCTGGCTCCCTCATCTTTTTTGCCTTCCAACAGGCATATATACACATTGCTAAGATTACTCTGAGCCTTCTCTTCTCCAGGCTGAAGAGATACTTTACAGATTGTTGTGGTTTAACCCCAGCTGGCAACCAAACACTACGCAGCCCCTCACTTACTCCCCTGTGGCGGTATGGGGGAGAGGATCGGAAGAGTAAACAAGAGAAAACTCATGGGTTGAGATAAAGACAGTTTAATAGGTAAAGCAAAAGCCGCGCACACAAGCAAAGCAAAACAAGGAATTCATTCACCACTCCCCATGGGCAGGCAGCTGTTCAGCCATCTCCAGGGACGCAGGGCTCCATCACGTGTAATGGTTTCTTGGGAAGACAGATGCCATAACTCCAAATGTCCCTCCCACCCCTTCCTTCTTCTTCATCCCAGCTTTATATGCCAAGCATGACGTCATATGGTATGGAATATCCCTTTGGCCAGCCTGGGTCAGCTGTCCTGGCTGTGTCCCCTCCCACTTTCCCATGCACTCCCCACCTTCACACTGGCAGGCCAGCACGAGAAGCTGGACTGTCCTTAGCTGGACATTACTTAGCAACAACTCAAATCATCAGCACGTTATCAACATTTTCTCATCCCAAATCCAAAACATAACCTCACACTAGTTTCTATGAAGAAAATTAACTCTATCCCAGCTGAAACCAGGACACAGATGAAGCCAAAAAGATTCAGAGATAAACAGTGCAGCAGGAAGCCAGTAAAGAAAGAGAGGTGCTGTCTTCATTTGAACTGGTAATCAATTTATGCATTGATACATATGAATGAAAGATTTCTGCTCTCCAGAGAGCTTCTGCTCACTGTAAATGTTGATCTCATTATCACTTTTACTGATAAGGTTTTAGAGAGTTTTTCTTAGGGAAAGGCAGATGCACTGTCATGGCTGTAGAAAAAGATCAAATGTATGTTTTTAAATGGCCTTAAATTAACATATACAAACATTGCATTTTTCCAAAATATCTGAATTCTAGGATTTTTTTTTTTAAATAAATGTTGTGTATTTAATTAATTAATCTATGGAATATCATTATTTTCTGAATAATATAGGTTCAGATTTGATTCATTTCATTACAAACAGAGGCTTACTGAAGTCAGTTAAGACTACGAGTTAATGAAGTACTTCTCATTGTGAATAAAAACAGTGGAGTTATGTCCTTGATGATTTTAAAAAGCTTCAAGATTCATAAATTAAAAAGGTCAGTACCTTTTTTATACATTTACTATGTATTTATGGACTCTGAACTGATTGATGGGCTATATCAGAAAATTACATACCACTCTTTCATAAACTGATCAAAATCAGAGCTTAAAAATGTTGATTTTTTTTGCCCCATATCCTGACAGAAAAAGATGTTTCAGAGTTTCATTGATGTGATGGACTGAAAACTTGTCCCAAATTTATTCATTTACCAGCTTGTAGGTAGTATTTCTTGTGCTAGTACTCTTCTTTATCCTCAGCCTTACTCTACTGGTTAGACTGGTTGTGGAGAACTCAGAGTATCGTTTCTTACAAAGCGTTTTCCTTGCATAAGAAATATTCTTTGTCTGCACAAATTCAACTTAAATTATTTTTTTCCTTGAACGCCAAATTCAAGAACTGAACATGATATTCCATTTGAAACCCTGTCAGTGGCATTAACACTTTCCTAAATCTATTGTAATGTATCTTCTGACGTATTTCAGCACTGCTTTTGCTTTTGAGGAACTGTATTATACATGTATTATACTATATATATATTACATAAATTATATATATTATACTCATGATTCTGTGACTAAGATCAGCTATAGCGCTACATCTTTCTTCTCAAATGATAGTAATTTTTATTGCAGAAATCATCATTAGTTGATCTTAAATACCACGATGTCTTACTTTATTTTACTAAGTTTCTATCAATTTAAAATATGAGGTTTTCCATGGGTAATAGCCCAGCCTTTTTCTGTTATGACAGTACTTCCAGAGTTTACCTTACTGGCAAACTACATGATTCACTCTTGTGTTCATTGGTCACAGAATCACAGAATCACAGAATCACTAGGTTGGAAAGGACCTTTAAGATCATCAAGTCCAACCATTAATCCAGAACCACCATGTCCCCTAAACCATGTCCTGAAGCGCCACATCCACACGTTTTTTGAACACTTCCAGGGATGGCGACTCCACCACCTCCCTGGGCAGCCTGTTCCAATGCCTGACCACCCTCTCAGTGAAGAAATTTTTCCTAATATCCAATCTAAACCTCCCCTGGTGCAACTTGAGGCCATTTCCTCTTGTCCTATCACTAGTTACTTGGGAGAAGAGACCAACACCCTCATCGCCACAACCCCCTTTCAGGTAGTTGTAGAGAGCGATAAGGTCTCCCCTCAGCCTCCTCTTCTCCAGACTAAACAACCCCAGTTCCCTCAGCCGCTCCTCATAAGACTTGTGCTCCAGACCCCTCACCAGATTCGTTGCCCTTCTCTGGACACGCTCCAGCACCTCAACATCCTTCTTGTAGTGAGGGGCCCAAAACTGAACACAGGATTAAAGATGCGGCCTCACCAGTGCCGAGTACAGGGGCACAATCACTTCCCTACTCCTGCTGGCCACACTATTCCTGATACAGGCCAGGACGCTGTTGGCCTTCTTGGCCACCTGGGCACACTGCCGGCTCATATTCAGCCGGCTGTCAACCAGCACCCCCAGGACCTTTTCCGCCGGGCTGCTCTCCAGCCACTCCTCCCCAAGCCTGTAGCATTGCATGGGGTTGTTGTGGCCAAAGTGCAGGACCCTGCACTTGGCCTTATTAAACCTCATACAGTTGGCCTCTGCCCATCGATCCAGCCTGTCCAGATCCCTCTGCAGAGCCCTCCTACCCTCCAGCAGATCAACACTCCCACTCAGCTTGGTGTCATCTGCAAACTTACTGAGGGAGCACTCAATTCCCTCATCCAGATCATCTATAAAGATATTGAACAAGACTGGTCCCAGAACCGAGCCCTGGGGAACACCACTCGTGACCGGCCGCCAGCCGGATTTAACGCCATTCACCACAACTCTCTGGGCTCGGCCATCCAGCCAGTTCCTCACCCAGCGAAGAGTAAACCTGTCTAAGCCACGAGCCGCCAGTTTCTCCAGGAGAATGCTGTGGGAGACGCTGTCAAAGGCTTTACTAAAGTCCAGGTAGACAACGTCCACTGCCTTTCCCTCATCCACTAGGCGGGTCACCTGGTCATAGAAGGAGATCAGGTTGGTCAAGCAGGACCTGCCTTTCATGAACCCATGCTGGCTGGGCCTGATCCTTTGGCTGTTCTGCAGATGCCCTGTGAGCACTCTCAAAACCAACCGCTCCATAATCTTCCCTGGAACAGAGGTCAGGCTGACAGGCCTGTAGTTCCCAGGATCCTCCTTCCGGCCTTTCTTGTAGACGGGCGTCACATTGGCAAGCCTCCAGTCTTCTGGGACCTCCCCTGTTAACCAGGACTGCTGATAAACGATGGAGAGTGGCTTGGCAAGCTCCTCCGCCAGCTCTCTCAGTACTCTTGGGTGGATCCCATCAGGCCCCATAGACTTGTGGGTGTCCAGGTGGCTTAGCATGTCCTTGACTGCTTCCTCCTGGATTATGAGGAGTACATTGTGCTCTCCATCCCCGTCTTCCAGCTCAGGGGGCTGAATATCCTGTGGATACCTGGAGTGGCTATTAAAGACTGAGGCGAAGAAGGCATTAAGTACCTCAGCCTTGTCCTCGTCCTTGGAGACAATGTTCCCCGCCATATCCAGTAGGGGATGGAGATTCTCCTTGCCTCTCTTTTTGTTGTTAATATATTTGTAAAAACATTTTTTATTATCCTTTATGACTGTGGCCAGACTGAGCTCTAGCTGGGCTTTTGCCTTTCTAATTTTGTCCCTGCTTGACCTAACGAGATCCTTGTACTCTTCATGAGTTGCCTTCCCCTTTGGTCTTTGCAAATATTTTATGAACTCCAAAATTTTTGTATATATTAACAATTTATGTAAGCAAACCTGTCTTTTACATCATAGGTTTCTTGCTGACCAGCTGCTGTAAATGCAGGTATCTTTAATACAGCTAACTAGTATGCACATGAAAGCTCAATCCATTCCTCTCTGAGGACAAAAGAGTCCTACTGAATTCACTAAGTCTGAGAATAAGCTCTTGTTTAGTTTGATCCCTAAGGTTTTTTCAGCCTTTTCAGTAGGCTTAGTGTTTGTTTCTTCACTATCTTGCCAGTGTCTTTCTGGAAGTATCATATATAAATCAGAATGCATCATTTCAATGAAATTCCAGTTCAACAACTGATCTGCAGAAAAATATATACTTTATCTCTCTGAACCTATTACATGTATAGTCTACAGCATATCATTATCTTTTTGTTGTTCTTTCAAAATAATTTTATATTTGTTTTTTGTTTTTTTCTGTTCCACAAGTATTTCATATCTAATACAGTATCTTGTCTTCGTTATATTCCTGGAATAAAACTATTCAGGTAATTTTTTGATATGTTTGTCTAAGATCCAGCACAGTACGCTATCCCTCGATGAACTTCAGAATGTGGTGTCTATGGTATTAGTTAAAAGAGGATCAACATCTGTCCTGGTTTCAGCCAGGATAGAGCTGGTTTTCTTCACAGAAGCCAGTGTGACACTGTGTTTTGGATTTGAGATGAGAAACGTTTGATAATGTGCTGATGTTTTGGGTTGTTGCTGAGCAGTCAAGGACAGTCCAGCTTCTCATGCTGGCCTGCTAGCAAGGAGGTTGGGGGTGCACGGGGAGCTGGGAGGGGACACAGCCGGGACAGCTGACCCAGGCTGGCCAAAGAGATATTCCCTACCATACGACGTCATGCCCAGTACATAAACCGGAGTTGGCCGGGGGGCGGAAATCGCTGCTCGGGGACGGGCTGTCGATCGCCGGGTGGTGAGCAATTGCTGTATTGGGCATCACTTGTTCTTGTACATTCCTTTTTGGTGTCATCAATGTTGTTTCCTTCTTTCTTTCTGTCCTATTAAACCGTGTTTATCTCAACCCACAAGGTTTTTTTCCTAATCCTCTCCCCCACCCTACTGTGGGAGGGGGAGTGAGCGAGCGGCTGCGTGATGCTTAGTTGCCGGCTGGGGCTAAACCACGACAGTCCTTTTTGGCGCCCAACGTGGGGCCCGAGGCTTGAGATAATAACGGTTGCAGGTCACAATATCAGTTTATTTGATTTGCATGATGCTCTCTTCTTTGTTGTACATGTTAAGGATCGGTGTTGGTCTCTGCGGGCTGCTGTGCTCGCCTGCGAGTTTTGTTTTTAGAGCACTGACCTTGAGCTTAATGTGGTATCATCTGAGTTCTGTACTAAAGCCGTTACTGTATTTTGGCTACAGTCTTGTGGAGACGATTAGCAATTATACTTCTGCCTCTGAAAGGCTTTCTATGGAGGAAATGCAGAATGGTACCTTTGCTACCCTCTATCATAACATTTCCTCCTTCATCACAATAATTTTTCCGTATTTTGAACACCCTTGGGTAGTTATAATACCTCTATTGCTACTTCTGGGGAACATTGTTTCGGTTTTGTCTAAGGTTGGCAAGCAATTTAAGAATATCACCCGGAGATCTGCCCCAAGGCTGGATAGTTATGAATGGCAGGGCGTGTGGAACAGCATGGGCAAATGCCTGGGGCGGTGGGCACCTCCGATGTTTTGGAGCTTCACTCCCGAACAAGTGCAGAATCCTGATAAACTAGCAAAATATTTGGAAGAAGTATGCTGTCGGCCTGGCAGCTCCAAGGAGACACAAATCATTGCAATGTGCTGGGGCCTGGCCCATGCCTACCGAGCTCTATTTAACACTGTGCAAAGGGGAGAGGGGCTCTCTCTGACCAATCTGATGGTCACATTGCCATCAGACCCTCTCTCTCAGGCACTGCTCATCAGAGAGAGGGTCTGATGGCAATGTGGCAGGCACTGTGACTACTCCAACCCCTGCAACAGGCACTGTAGTGACTCAGACTGTTGCAGCTGAACCAGAGAACCAGCCCATCCCAGTATCAGTTGCCCCTGTACAAAAGAAGAAATCTTGGAAGTGGAAGTCAGCTCGTTTAGTAAGGGATGAGGAAGATTCTGCTAAGAAGGAGCCAGAGGAAGAGAGTGAGGAGGCAGAGTGCTCTGAAGCAGGGCCATCACAAGGACAGAAGAGGGAAGAGAGCGGGTCATCGCTTGAAGAGGAGGAAGAGGAAGAACTCATAAAAGAGACGGTAACTACCCGATCTCTATCCCTGAGTGAATTGCGAGATATGCGAAAGGATTTCAGCCGTCGTCCAGGTGAGCACATTGTCACCTGGCTGCTCCGATGCTGGGATAATGGGGCCAGTAGCCTGGAATTAGAGGGTAGGGAAGCCAAGCAGCTAGGATCCCTTTCTAGGGAAGGGGGCATTGACAAAGCAATTGGAAAAGGTGCACGAGTCCTCAGCCTCTGGAGACGACTCCTGTCGGGTGTGAAGGAAAGGTACCCCTTCAAGGAAGATGTTCTATGTCACCCAGGCAAGTGGACCACCATGGAGAAAGGTATCCAGTACCTGAGGGAGCTAGCTGTGCTGGAAGTGATTTATGGTGACTTGGACAGTGGACAATCATCCAAAGATCCAGATGAAGTCAATTGCACGCGACCTATGTGGCGGAAGTTTGTACGGAGTGCACCATCATCATATGCCAACTCATTAGCAGTAATGGGCTGGAAAGACGGAGAGAGACCAACGGTGGATGAATTGGCTGGCCAACTCCAGCAATACGAAGAAAGTCTCTCTTCCTCCCTACGGGCCTGCGTCTCTGCTGTAGAGAAACTGTCCCAGCAGTTCCGGCAATTCAAAGAGGATATGACCTACCCTCCACCCGTACGGACCAGTGTCTCAGCCATTAGGAGTAAGCGCTCTTCTGTTCAAGAGAGAGGATATAGAGGATACCACGAGCCACCCTGTGGTTTCAGTGGCATGACTATGGAGAGGACATGAGGAGGTGGGATGGAAAACCTACCTCGACCCTAGAGGCACAAGTACGCGAGCTGCAAGGGAAAACAATTACAAAAGGGGGTTCAGGTTCCTCCAGAAAAATTGTCGCTCCACTTTCCAGTGGGCAGTTCCCCAGAAAGAATAGAAGAGCTGATCTCACCTCTGATCCTCTTGAGGGGACTTCTGATTCCTATTTACAAGAAGTGGGTAACGAGTACTATGAGCAGGATTAGAGGGACCCTGCCCCCAGCCAGGCAGAGGAGAGGGACAACCGAGTTTATTGGACTGTGTGGATTAGATGGCCTGGCACATCAGACCCACAGGAATATAAGGCTTTAGTGGACACTGGTGCACAATGTACCTTAATGCCATCAAGCCATATAGGGGCAGAACCCATCTGTTTTTCTGGAGTGACAGGGGGATCCCAACAGCTGACTGTGCTGGAGGCTGAAGTGAGCCTAACTGGGAATGAGTGGCAGAAGCACCCCATTGTGACTGGCCCAGAGGCTCCGTGCATCCTGGGCATAGACTACCTCAGGAGAGGGTATTTCAAGGACCCAAAAGGGTACCGGTGGGCTTTTGGTATAGCTGCCTTGGAGACGGAAGAAATTAAACAGCTGTCCACCTTGCCTGGTCTCTCAGAGGACCCTTCTGTGGTGGGGTTGCTCAGGGTCAAAGAACAACAGGTGCCGATCGCTACCACAACAGTGCACCGGCGGCACTATCGCACCAACAGAGACTCCCTGATCCCCATCCATGAGCTGATTCGTCGGCTGGAGAGCCAAGGAGTGATCAGCAAGACTCACTCACCCTTTAACAGCCCCATATGGCCAGTGCAAAAGTCTAATGGAGAGTGGAGACTGACAGTAGACTATCGTGGCCTGAATGAAGTCACGCCACCACTGAGCGCTGCCGTGCCGGACATGCTAGAACTTCAATATGAACTGGAGTCAAAGGCAGCCAAGTGGTACGCCACCACTGATATTGCTAACGCATTTTTCTCGATCCCTTTGGCGGCAGAGTGCAGGCCACAGTTTGCTTTCACTTGGAGGGGTGTCCAATACACCTGGAATCGACTTCCCCAGGGGTGGAAACACAGCCCTACCATTTGCCATGGGCTGATACAAACTGCACTGGAACAGGGTGAAGCTCCAGAGCATCTGCAATACATTGATGACATCATCGTATGGGGCAACACAGCAGAAGAAGTTTTCGAGAAAGGGAAGAAAATAATTCAAGTCCTTCTGAAAGCTGGTTTTGCTATAAAACAAAGTAAGGTCAAAGGACCTGCACAAGAGATCCAGTTTTTAGGAATAAAATGGCAAGATGGACGTCGACAGATCCCAACGGATGTGATCAACAAAATAACAGCTATGTCTCCACCAACTAGCAAAAAAGAAACACAAGCATTTCCGGGTGTTGTGGGTTTCTGGAGAATGCATATTCCAAATTACAGTCTGATTGTAAGCCCTCTTTATCAAGTGACCCGGAAGAAGAACGATGTTAGATGGGCCCCTGAGCAACGACAACCCTTCGAGCAAATTAAACAGGAGATAGTTCATGCCGTAGCCCTTGGGCCAGTCCGGGCAGGACAAGATGTTAAAAATGTGCTCTACACAGCAGCCGGGGAGAATGGCCCTACCTGGAGTCTCTGGAAGAAGGCACCAGGAGAGACTCGAGGTCGACCTCTAGGGTTTTGGAGTCGAGGATATAGGGGATCTGAGTCCCGCTATACTCCAACTGAAAAGGAGATATTGGCAGCATATGAAGGAGTTTGAGCTGCCTCAGAAGTGGTTGGTACTGAAGCACAGCTCTTCCTGGCACCCTGACTGCCGGTGCTGGGCTGGATGTTCAAAGGGAGGGTTCCCTCTACACATCATGCGACTGATGCTACGTGGAGTAAGTGGGTCGCGCTTATTACACAGCGGGCTCTAATAGGAAAGCTTAATCGCCCGGGAATCTTGGAAGTGATCATGGATTGGCCAGAAGGCAAAGATTTTGGAATATCATCGGAAGAGGAGGTGGCGCGTGCTGAAGAGGCTCCACCATATAATGAACTGCCAGAGAATGAAAGGCAATATGCCCTATTTACTGATGGGTCCTGTCGTATTGTAGGCAAACATCGAAGGTGGAAAGCTGCTGTATGGAGCCCTATACAACGAGTCGCCGAAGCTGCTGAAGGACAAGGTGAATCAAGTCAGTTTGCAGAGGTGAAAGCCATCCAGCTGGCTTTAGATATTGCTGAACGAGAAAAATGGCCAGTACTCTATCTTTATACTGACTCATGGATGGTGGCAAACGCTCTATGGGGGTGGCTACAGCAATGGAAGCAGAGCAACTGGCAATGCAGAGGCAAGCCCATCTGGGCTGCTGAATTGTGGCAAGATATTGCTGCCCGACTAGAGAACCTAGTCATAAAAGTATGTCACGTAGATGCTCACGTACCCAAGAGTCGGGCCACCGAAGAACATCAAAACAACCATCAGGTGGATCAGGCTGCTAAGATTGAAGTGGCTCAGGTGGATCTGGACTGGCAACATAAGGGTGAATTATTTATAGCTCGGTGGGCCCATGACACCTCAGGCCATCAGGGAAGAGATGCAACATATAGATGGGCTCGGGATCGAGGGGTGGACCTGACCATGGACGCTATTGCACAGGTTATCCATGAATGTGAAACGTGTGCTGCGATCAAACAAGCCAAGCGGTTAAAGCCCCTCTGGTATGAAGGACGATGGTTGAAATATAAATATGGGGAGGCCTGGCAGATTGACTACATCGCACTTCCACAAACTCGCCAAGGCAAGCGCTATGTGCTTACCATGGTGGAAGCAACCACCCGATGGCTGGAAACATACCCTGTGCCCCATGCCACCGCCCGGAACATTATCCTGGGCCTTGAAAAGCAAGTCTTATGGTGACATGGCACCCCCGAAAGAATTGAGTCAGACAATGGGACTCATTTCCGAAACAACCTCATAGACACCTGGGCCAAAGAGCACGGCATTGAGTGGGTGTATCACATCCGCTATCATGCACCAGCTTCCGGAAAAATTGAACGATACAACAGACTGTTAAAGACTACACTGAGAGCAATGGGTGATGGAACATTCAAACATCAGGATAAACATTTAGCCAAAGCCACCTGGTTAGTCAACACCAGGGGATCTACTAATAGAGCCGGCCCTGCCCAATCAAAACTTTTACTTACTGTAGAAGAGGATAAAGTCCCTGTGGTGCATGTGAGAAATATGCTGGGGAAGACAGTCTGGGTTACTCCTGCCTCAGGCAAAGGCAAACCCGTTCATAGGATTGCCTTTGCCCAGGGACCTGGGTGCACTTGGTGGGTAATGCGAAAGGATGGGGAAGTCCGATGTGTACCTCAAGGAGACTTGATTTTGGGCGAAAATAGTCAATGATTTGAATTGTATTATGTTAATTGTTACATGATACAGTATGACATTACTACTATGGTTGCTATCTACCATATCAATGGTATTACAGTAAGAATCACCCAGACTGATGAAGGATGAGCTTCACCGAAACTAAGCAACATGCAGCAGTGATGGAACCAGAACTGGCTTCAGCAGCTTGCACCCAACAATTCCCTCGAGACCGACATCTTCGACTTGCAGATCATGGACATGGACCGTGCCAGATGACAATCCAACACCACATATCATCTCCCCTGCCCTGAGAGACTGCTATGATGGATGAAGCCCAGAGTCATGGACTGAATGAACTACACAGACATTTTAAAGCGATGGCCCATGGACTAAGAAAGTGATATCTGTGTGTATATATTAAAAGACAGGAAGAGTAATACTGAATAATTGGAATGTATTGAAAAGTACAGGACCTGGGCATGACGTAAATGGTATGGAATAAGGGATGGATACTGTCCTAGTTTCAGCCAGGATAGAGCTGGTTTTCTTCACAGAAGCCAGTGTGACACTGTGTTTTGGATTTGGGATGAGAAACGTTTGATAATGTGCTGATGTTTTGGGTTGCTGCTGAGCAGTCAAGGACAGTCCAGCTTCTCATGCTGGCCTGCTAGCAAGGAGGTTGGGGGTGCACGGGGAGCTGGGAGGGGACACAGCCGGGACAGCTGACCCAGGCTGGCCAAAGAGATATTCTCTACCATACGACGTCATGCCCAGTACATAAACCGGAGTTGGCCGGGGGGCGGAAATCGCTGCTCGGGGACGGGCTGTCGATCGCCGGGTGGTGAGCAATTGCTGTATTGGGCATCACTTGTTCTTGTACATTCCTTTGTTGGTATTATCATTGTTGTTTCCTTCTTTCTTTCTGTCCTATTAAACCGTGTTTATCTCAACCCACGAGGTTTTTTTTCCTAATTCTCTCCCCCACCCTACTGCGGGAGGGGGAGTGAGCGAGCGGCTGCGTGGTGCTTAGTTGCCGGCTGGGGCTAAACCACGACAACATCACAAAATGAAGCTTACCCAAAAGCACTGTTCAGATCAGTGATGTGTGGACTACAACTGTCCCTGTCTAACTGACAAAAATAATTTGATATATACTGTATAACGGAGAAGAAATTTATAAAATTTAGAAAAATAATGTATTTACATTAAATAGTATTTACCTAACTCTGACTGACTAGATAATTCAGATATGCAAGGGAAAGAAAAAGTAACACAGATTTTCTGTTAAATTTCCATTCATGTAGCACATTTGAGGTGAAAGCTAGGAGATGATACTAACTTATGTAAAGAATCCTATTTATAGTTAGATACGGGGAAAGGCAAAGCAACTAGCCTAAGTAACTGGCAAGGCTTTTGGCAGCATGTGCTAACATTCTAAAATTTAGAAAACAATAAATAATGAAACAATTATCACTTGGGCTGGAACTCTTTACAAGGATCTCTGACTCCTTGTAGAAGTCTGAAGTCAAGGTAGAACAGCTGTAGTTAGGGATCAGGCTGCTAGCCAGGACACGTTAACCAGAGTGAGTGTTGTTCTGTCCTGTTAAGATCCTTCTGAAGAGCAACAACCCTGTCCTCAAATTTATCAACACTCACCTCACTTCGGTGTCATTCATGAACTTGCTGAGGGTGCCTTCTGTCCCGTTGTCCAGATTGATAATAAAGAGTTAAACAGTACTGGCCCCAGTAACAATCCCTGAGGGACTGTAATCAACTACTAGTATCCAGGCACCAGTCAGATTTTGTACCATTGGTCACAACACTTTGATCCTGATGGGTCCAGCCAGTTTTCCTCTCATCTTACTGAACACTTACCCATTCTGTATGTCCCCAGTTTAGTTACAAGGGTATTATGTGAAACTCTTTCAAAGGCCTAGTTTACAGTCATCCACTGCTCTCCCCTCATCGACAAGATGAGTCATCTCATATAGAAGTCAATCCCGTTGTTCAATTATGTTTCACACATGGTAAGTTTCTCCTGGGTATTCCTAATCACTTTGTTGTGCCTTGCGTGTTTTGAAATGGCTTCCAGGAGGTTTTACTCTGTAACTCAGACTGTATTGATAAATATCTCAATTCCTGTGCTGGTACTGGATGTATCTAAATATATAAATCTGAAAAAAGTAACAAAAGATATTCAAAGCTAAAGAATTATCCCATTATTTTTTTGAAAGAGATTGAAGAGAGAGAAAAAATATAGCACAGCTAGTCTGAAGTGATGCTAATGAGCTCACAGTATGTCTTCTTTCTTTACACAAATGAAAGCAAGTTTTACTTGTGATTTATTGTTATTATTATTATTACTATTATTAATATTATTATCAGAAGTAATAAGAGATAAGATAACTACTAAACTTGGTACTGTTTAAGGGATAGCTAAACAAACTACCTTGTGACACACATTACTCCCAACAAATCTCAACTGTAGCTATTTCACAGTTAAAGGGAAACAATGGTGTAATCAAAAGCTTTTATAAAATGACAGTAACTTCTGAAATTCAATAACTGTTTTCAAACAGAAGGAAAAATGGATTTCAAAGTTGAAGATTTCTCATTAGGAAAGTTTTGCTGATAAACAGAAACAACTCCAATTTCTGATTACTGAAGTTATAATCAGTCTGAAATAGAAAATGCTGTGTAACTCTCCTCTGGTTAGAAGAAAAAGCTCTTTTCTTTATCAGGTATACTTTCCTACATCATTAAGACTTTTGGTTCAATCTTTATAATGCAGTCACCATGCATCTGTACAATGACATTAATCAGAAGTTCAGAGTAGAATAGATTAAAATTGGCTGTATTTTGAGTAGAGTAATATCCTAGGTAGAGGGTTTTTTGGTCTTTTGTTTAGATTTCACACTGAGATCAGAAAATATGTATTCATACTGTATTTTCTTCAGTATACATTTTATTTTTTTTTCTTTCCAAAAATATGCCAGCCTTTTCTTGAAGTCAGGAAGGGGAAGAGGAGGCTGAGTTGTGTCAGGTCTATTTCATGTTATCAAAGTTGTTATTTTAGTCTCTTAACTATAGGTTTTCAGATGCTTTTCAGTAGATTTTTAAGTGATCTCTCATACAAGTTACATGAGTTTTATTTTGTATTACCAAGAAGACAAAAGAGTGTGTGGCAATTGTTTATAAGATGCTTATTATTATGTGTTTTCACAAATAGATTGGATAAACCTAACAGCACTTGGAGTGGAACAGGTAAGTGATTAGTTCCTATGGAATTTCATTCTGTAGTTCTCAACCGTTCCCTCACCAGTAAATATCAATGTGGCTGGGATTTGAATCTTTGCTTAACAAACAAAAGTAGAATTAATCCATTACCTTGCATTCCTAGCTTTCTTAATTTAAAAGATTTGAAATGATGGAGTAATGTGCTTTTTTATTATCTTTTATAGAAATTCATAACATTTCTATGATTCAGTGATATCACTGAAATATTACTCCGTTAAATTTTAAAATTGCAGCTATGTTTTGATATTTAGAAAATGCTTAGGGCTATGAATAACTTGCGGCACTAAACAGAAAATATGCTGTGCTATGCTTTGCTGTGCATGTGAAAAACAGTTGTTTCACGTGGTTTCTTTTGTGCTAACTGCAGTTCTGAAGATTTATTTCCCCTATTCAACACCTGAAAGGGCTAGAAGAGTTAACACACCCCATTGATCATGACTTAGACTAAGACTGGTTTACTTGTAAGTATATCAGTTACTATAATTAGTCTTTTATTTAAGACTGTTGAAATTTCTAACATTGAAGGTGCCTATTGATTACATTGGTTTTTATCACCTTAATGAAGGTCAAAGTTCTTAAGTACTTTTTGTGCAAATGTGATACAAATGTTAGTCAAGTATTTGAATATGTTTATAGCTTACACGGGCAGCTCAGTAAATCCAGAGGATCTACAAATTATGTTCAGTAATACTGCTGAAGATGTCTAGGCATGTTTTTGCCTGAAATCTTCAGTAGTTTGATCCATTCATTTCTTACCTAGGACAGTCAAGTAAGGGTTTTCTCCATCTACTAACATTTCATTTTTGTATAAATTGCATTTTAGTTCTCACAGGATCTGGAATCTGTCTCACAGAGTTTTGCAGATCTCCCCGCCTCCTCCATTAATGATTTTTCTTGCTACATGTAAGGCATTGACAAAATACTTAACCCAAAAGACACAAAAGTTTCCTGGATTTAACTATTTCATTTTCTATGTGCCTGGCTTTCATATGAAAAGCACACAGGTTTTTTCCAACTAAATTTATGAATAAGGAAAAGAAATTATTTCCTTATATTACCAAAAAAAAAGAGTCTAGGCAAAGTCTTTTATTACCTCTACCAAAATGCTGAGTTTTTGCAGAATTTTACTACCCATTTGAATATTAAAGTTCCCACAATAAAAAGAAACAGAAACTAACAAGATGAGATAAAGTAAGTCTATATCAATTTTATTTGGTATAACAACTGAAACTAACAGTCTTGAACCATCCCATCTCATTAAACAAAGCAGTTCATTAAACATACCAGTGCTAGATTAAAATTTTACAAATTACATTTCTTACACTTTTATAAGAGTTATAGAAATGTAAAGGAGAGAGTTTAAAGAGACTGTAAGCACACTTGGGGAAAGTTATCCTAAGAAGAAGGACTGCTTTGTGCTTCAGTGAAGTCTGTTTTCCATTATACAGGAACATTTCCTATTCTCTGGGGTCCTATGTTCAGAATGTTTTGGTGAAATTCAAAAAATAAGTCCTACTTTTGTGTATGGCTGAGGTAGAAAATATACACATTCCTGTAGCATCTGTTTTTATTCGTTAATTATTCCAAGAACATAGTCCATGAACTACCTTGCTTGATGAAACTGGAGAAAACTCTATTGAAATCAGAAGGGAACTGTGTTCAAAAAAAGTCCAGGTATTGGTTGAGAACCATATAACTATTTCCTGAGTATTTTTTATATGTATATGTGTATACATATCTATGTATATGTGAGTGTGTATACATGTATATTATACATATATATGAGTGCATATATATGTGTATGTATATCTAAAATACACACATAAATGTATAATATGTATATAAAATGACAAAATAATGCACTCAAGTCCCCCGAAAATGCAAAGGGTTGTGAGATAATATCTATATTATCTAAACTTTCATCTTCATACAAGGAATGGCATTGATTTAATTCTGTGGAATTAGTGCCTGCAAGAGCAGAGGCATCTCATTTTAGCTGCCTTAAAATGCAAGCATCTAGTGTCAGCTAGTTGCTCAGGCTCCCTCTCTAAGAGGTGAAGAATCATTTACATAGCTTATTTCATTCTGTTTATCCTGACTGCCTACCTTAGAATGGGATGACATGTCTACTCTTGTCATGGTTTAACTCCAGCCAGCAACTAAGTACCACACAGCCACTCACTCACTCCCCCACAGTGTGATGGGGGAGAGAATCAGAAGATTAAAAGTGAGGAAAGTCGTGGCTTGAGATAAAGAAAGTTTAATAAGTAAAGCAAAAGCCATGCACACAAGCAAAGCAAAACAAGCAATTCATTCACCACTCCCCATGGGCAGGCAGGTGTTCAGCCATCTCCAGGGAAGCAGGGCCCCATCATGCGTAATGATTCCCTGGGAAGACAGACACCATCACTCCGAACGTCCTTCCACCCCTTCCTTCTTCTTCATCCCAGCGTTATATACTGATCATGATGTCATATGGTATGGAATAACACTTTGGCCAGCCTGGATCAGCTGTCTGGGCTGTGTCCCCGCCCAGCTTCCTGTGCAACCCCGGCCTGCTCGCTGCAGGCCAGCACGAGAAGCTGGACAGTCCTTGACTAGTTAGCAACAACTGAAAACATCAGCACGTTGTCAACATTTCCTCATCCCAAATCCAAAACACAGTCTCACTCTAGCTTCTGTGAAGGAAATTATCCTGGCTGAAACCAGGACAACCCCAAAGGAAGCTAAGCTTAGGTTAGAAAATCTGTAATTCTAAAGTAAAAAAAAAAAACAAAAAACATATTGAAATACTTACTATAGAATACTTGCTATTTAGTTTGCTTTACTCAGATTCTGATAAATTTGTCAACAGTATACCACCATGGCATTGCTCAGAAGTGTAATAAACAGCATGATAAAGAACATCCTTGGGCATAAAACACAAGTGGCCTTGCTTTACAAGATAAAATAATTTTTAGGGAGGAGATTGCTTCAATTACAAGTAGATTCTGTTTTGCATAATGAAGATAAATAGTTACTTCAGGGGTACAATTAATATGATTTATTTCAAATAAAAAGTTCAAGAGATATTCATGCTAAAACTACTTGCTTTTTCTCTTTACTAAGTGGAGAGGGCAACTGTCTTATTCTAGGTGTATGTATAAAAATACAGGTAACTAGGTGAATTCTGCTACCCTAGTGTGTGCCATTTGTTAATCATGTGCTATAACTTGATGAAATAAATGAAAAAAATGTTAAACATAAGTCTTTGTTTTGCTTCACAATTCGGTATGTCACTAGATCATGAATAAAAATTTGGGTGGCTAAAAAGGAATATGTTAAAAGCATAACATAGTCAGTATGCCTAATGCATTTTTTTCCCAACATAAATATATGATATTGAGCAATTCCTAGAAGACCAGACCAAAGCTTGCTTAATTTTAAGAGAATTACAAAGGCAGAAATTATATTTGTTATATAACTACAGAGATGGTAAAACATACATTGTTCCAAATACTTATGTGTTATTAAAGGCAACAATTACTTAGCTTTTGTAAGTTGCTAATGGTATTATTTTTAAATGACAATTAACATTAGATGCTTAAGATGTCAGCTCACAAATAATATTTTTGCTTTTATCCATAGTTTTCAGACAAAAATCATTACTGACTGATGACAGTGCTCTGACATTATGAAAATAGCTGTTAAATAATCTGTTTACTACCCAATTAATTTAGCAGTTTTAGGTTGCTCATTTACATTGACAATAGTTTTTTATACTAAAAATAACATATCTAGGAGCACTGCTCACACAAACTAGAAGACTCAGGATATTTACCTTTACAGATTATCTTTGTTCCTATATCCTGAAATTACTTCACAATATAAGGTCTTGGTGTCATGAAGAGCTGGGAGGTGGTTTTAGTTTCCAGCTTCTTGCAGTAACAGGACATCTTCACATGGAGATCACATCTTCATAGGATTGATATTTTTTATGCCAAGTAATACATTATGCTTTTGGTAAAGTACAAAGGTCCACTTGTGGGATGTCTGATTGTTGGAATCAAAGACATGGGATGAAGTTTCTGAGAATGTGTATAACAGATCTGAAAGAATAATAAAGTATTATTCATTAAGATCTCAGATTTGCTGAAAATCCATACCATTTTTGGTGTAATGTACCTGCTTTGTACTTGTCCTCAATCCTGGCATTTTCGGGAGGCCCAGCCTCTCACATCTCAGATTCATTCAAGTCCTAGTTAGATAGTAAGCTAGACTAGACTGTAGAAGTACTGTAGCTCAGTGCACAGCAAGGTTTTGCAAAATGTCTGCCCATTGCTTTCACTCCATAACCTATCATTACTTCTCTAGCCTCCACCATTTTTAAATCAAGCCTAAGTACAGTCTCAAACATTCATAGAGCAACTAAGACTTTTACTTAAGCATTATTTAAGTCATGCTAAAGGAAAAACAATGAACTGAACAATGAGAGGAATAGCATCATAGAAATGCTACTTATGAAAACAGTTATCAAAACCATAGTAACATGGTGGAAAGTAGACCAAAATGATTTATATTTGTTTTTCTTTAGAAAATGGAGATCTGTGAGAAAGAAAAAAATTAAGGGAAGAAGTGATGTTTACAGAGTCATATATAAAGTATTTGTGACTTTCGTAGTGGAATCAAAAGTCAGTGTTGATGAAAGGTGACATCTGTGCATGTTATTCTGTAGCTGTAAGGTTTATTGGCACCTACTATACAATTATGATGAATTAATCAGTTTTCCACTTTGACAAAAAATAAGAAGTAGAGATTCTATGTCCCAAAATGTTTGTAGGGGATAAAGACATAGTAAACTTGCTCCCCTTCACAGAAAATACGCTTTAAAAACTAAGGAAAAGGAAAGAAAAACATTTCTAATTATTAAACAGCTAACCTCTGTATGAATTCCAAAGTGCTTGCTTTAATGAAGTAATTTCTACAAGCTGAGGTTTTCTGTGACTCCTCTGCTAGGTTTATTGATTTGCAATGGTAACATGGTAGAAGCAACAGATCATGACAACCCGAAATGTTACAAACCCTGGGTTATCAACTTCAAAGTCAAAAACAAGGTTAGTTTGTTTGTTTGTTTGTTTGTTTGTTTCCAAAACTGCTAACTGAGAAGATTGCCCAGTTGGATTCTGTTGGGATGGGAAGGTTACCATTATAGAATCATAGAATCATAGAAGCATGGAATCGTAGAATCGTAGAATCATAATAGTTTGGGTCAGAAGGGACCTCTGAAGGTGTCCCAATATGAGCTGGGACAGAGATAATTTTCTTCATAGAAGTTAGTATGTTATGTATTGGATTTGGGATTAAAATAATGTTGATAATGTACTGATGTTTTCAGTTGTTTCTATGCAGTCAAGGACTGTCCAGCTTTTCATGCTGGCCTGCCAGCAAGAAAGTGGGGGGTGCATGGGAATCTGGGAGGGGACACAGTGGAAACAGCTGACGCAGGCTGGCCAAAGGACTATTCCATACCATATGATGTCATGCTCAGCATAGAAACCTGGGGCAAAGAAGGAAGTGGAGGTCGGTGGGATGTCTGGATTGATGGCGTCTGTCTTCCTAAGAAACCATTACATGTGATGGAGCCCTGCGTCCCTGGACATGGCTGAACACCTGCCTGCTGATAGGGAGTAGTGAATGAATTTCTTGTTTTGCTTTGCTTGTGTGTGCAACTTTTGCTTTCCCTATTAAACTGTCTTTATCTCAACCCATGACTTTTCTCACTTTTACTCTTCTGATCCTCTCCCCCGTCCCACTGTGGTGGAGTGAGAGAGCAGCTGCATGGTGCTTGGTTACCGGTGGGGTTAGACATGACAAAAGGTCATCTAGTCCAACCTCCCTGCAATGAGCAGGGACGTCTTCAAGTAGATGAGGTTGCTCAGAGCTCCATCAACCTGACCTTGAATGTTCCCAGGGATTATGATAAAAAGGTAAAACATACAGGTTTTCTGTTCTGTTTTGCCTTGAAGGCTGCAGTTGGAGAAACCTGAAAGACTCATACTGATTGCAGATAGCTGTAAATCAGACATAATCCCTATAGCATGATATTCTGTCTTTATAACAACAGATAAGTTTCATTTTGCTAAGCGTAGATAAAGAGAACTCAAAAGATTTTTCTTTTTTTAATAAAAAGAACATATTTTTTGAAAGTCACTTTCAGTTTTCATAGGAAATATGAAATACTTTTAGAAGTATTCAACTGCTAAATAATATCTACTTAAAAGTCTTGGGTTTTAGTGAAAAGTTTTTCTTCATTCTGTTTACAGAGTGCTGTGCTGGGTTTGGCTGGGATATAGTTAACTTCCTTTTTAACAACTAGGATAGGGTTATGCTTTGGATTTGTGCTGAAAACAAATGTTTATAATATAGGGATGTTTTCATTATTGCTAAGTGGTGCTTACAGAGTTATAGAATCATAGAATCATAGACTCTTTGGGTTGGAAGGGACCTTCAAAGGACATCTAGTCCAAACCCCCTTGTAATGAGCCCGGATATCTTCAGTTAGATCAGGTTGCTCAGAGCCCCCTCCAATCTGACCTGGAATGTTTCCAGGGATGGGGCATCTATCAATTCTCTGGGAAACCTGTGCCAGTGTTTCACCACCCTCAGTCAAGGCCTTTCTCTCAGCACTCCCACAGTGAGTAGGCTGGGGATGCACAAGAAACTGGGAGCAGACAGAGCTGGGACAGCTGACCCCAACTGACCAAAGGGTCCTCTCTCTCAGGAAGACCTAAACTATACTGTTCACACAGCAGAAAGCCACATCTGCTAGAATGGATGTGGCAACCCAGAGAGAGCTCCCGTGAAAACATGCAGCCATCTACGTCTCAGGCTGCAGAGAGTGCCAGAGACTCTCACTGGTAATTGATGGCAGTAGTGAGAACAGCTGTGTGCGGTGTGACTGGGTGGACAATCTGCTCAGCCTGGTGGCAGAGCTACAAGAGGAAGTAGAAAGATTAAGGAGCATCAGAGAGTCTGAGAAAGAGATAGATTCATGGAACCATGCTCTGCCCTCTGTGAGACAGAAGCAGGAAGAGCCACCAGAAAAAAACAAGATCAAGGAGGTCCTGTATCCTCCTCCCACCAGGATGAAGGCATTAGCTTAAAGGGAAGGAGGAAATGGAGGCAAGTCCACAATCAGGGCAGAGATGAACCTCCTCCTTGCCCACCTCGCCTTCCCAGGTGCCTCTGTACATAGGTATGAGGATCTGGTTGCGGAAGGCCAAGCTGTGGATGATGTGAACAATGGCCCATCTATGTCAGAGGTCAGAGTCAGAAAGGATAACCCCTTATATCATGACTGCCTCCATAAGGAAGAAAAGTCAGGTTGTAGTTGTGGGTGACTCTCTTCTAAGAGAAATAGAAGGTCCAACATGCTGGAAAGACCCTTCTCTTAGGGAAGTCTGCTGCCTCCCTGGGGCCTGGGTTAAGGAAATCACTAGGAAACTTCCTAACCTAATACAGCCCTCAGATTATTACCCATTAATGCTCTTCTATGTGGGTGGCAATGAAGCTGCAAAACATAGTCCAAGGGTGATCAAGAGACTTCAGGGCCTTGGGACTAAGGGAATCTGGAGCACCGGTTATATTTCCCTCTCTCCTTCCAGTTGCAGGCAGTGACATAGGAAGAAACAGACGGGCCCAGTCTATTAATACATGGCTCTGTGACTGGTGTCACTGCCACGATTTTGCTTTTTTTGACAATGGGACAGCCTACATGGCACCAGACTTGCTGGCATCAGATGGGACTCACCTTTCTAAAAGTGGGAAGAGGGTCTTTCCTCCAAAACTAGCAGGGCTTATTGCTAGGTCTTTAAACTAGACTTGAAGAGGGAGGGGAATAATATCAGGCTGGCCCATGACAAGCTGTGGGATGACATGGCAAAGTTAGAGAGATGGGATGCTAGCGAGGGCCCTCCCTCAGAGAAAGACCTCCAAGGAACTAAACGGTGTTCCCCTAAGAGGGTGATACTGCCAATACTGTGATAGACCCAGCTGAAGTACCTCTACACCAATGTACCCAGCATGGGCAACAAATAGGAGGAGTTGGAAGCTACCGTGCTGCTAGAAAGCTATGACCTGGTTGCCATTACTGAAACTTGGTGGGATGAATCCCATGACTGGAGTGTTGCTATCAATGGCTACAGGCTATTCAGAGGAGACAGGTGAGGAAGGAAGGGCTGAGGTGTTGCTATCTGCATCAAGAAATGGATAGAATGAGAAGAGCTGTCTGTGAGGAATAACCATGAGCAGGACAAAAGCTTATGGGTAAGAATCAGGGACTGAGGCAACAAAGGGAACATTGAGGTTGGTGTCTACTACAGGCCGCCCAACCAAGGGGAGTCTATTGACGAAACCTTCTCACTCCAGCTATAGGAGTCATTGAGCTTGCAGGCTCTTGGCCTCCTGGGGGACTTCAACCACCCCGACATCTCCTTGGAAAGTAGACAACAATCTGTAGGTAATCCAGGACACTCCTGGAGAGCATGCATGATAACTTCCTATGCCAGGTAATAGGCAGCCCTACAAGAGGGGATGCCGTACTGGACCTGTTGGTCACCAATGCATATGAGATAATTGGTGACGTCAAGATTAGAGGCAGCCTGGGCTACAGCGATCATGCACTGGTGGATTTTGCAGTCCTGAGGGGCAGGCAAAGAGTAAAGTAAGACCGTGAGTTTTAGGAAAGGAAAATTCCACCCCTTCAGGGAGTTAGTCAGTCAAAACCCCTGGGACACTGCCCTCAGGGACAAGGGAGAAGAACAGAGCTGCGTTATCTTTAAGGATTCTTTCCAGAGAGTGCAAGAGCTCTCCATCACAGATACATGAAATCGGGAAGGAAGGCAAGAGACCAGTATGGGTAAATGGAGACCTGCTGGTGAAAGTGAAGGGCAAGGAAATGCATAGGCAGTAGAAGCAGGGACAGGTATCCTGGGAAGAGTTGTGCCCAGTTGTGTAGAGGTGGGGTCAGGATGGCCAAAGTGTGGCTGGAGCTGAACTTGGCAAGGGATGCAAAAAATAATAAGAAAGGCTTCAACAGGTATGTCAGAAAAGGAATGCCAAAGAAAGTGTACCCCACTCTGATGAGCAAGACTGGCAGACTGGTAACAATGGATGAGGAGAAGGCTGAGCTACTCAACAGCTTCTTTGCCTCACTCTTCACTGGCAGTCTCTCTTCCCACACCTCCCAAGTAAATGGACTGCAAGATGGGGACTGAAGGAGCAAAGTCCCTTGCACTGGAAGAGAAGGTCAGGTTCGAGACCACCTGAGGAACATGAACACACAAGTCTACAGGACCTGATGAGATGCATCCCAGAGTCCTGAAAGAGTTGGCTGATGTAGTTGCCATGGTATTTGAAAAGTCCTGGCAGTCAGGTGAAGCCCCTGGAGACTGGAAAAAGGGAAACATTGCACCCATTTTCAAAACAGGTAGCAACGTGGACCTTGGGAACTACTGACCTGTCAGCCTCCCATGTGCCTGGGCAGATCATGGAACAGATCTTCCTAGAAGCTATGCTAAGGCACATGGAGGACAGAGAGGTGATTCGAGACAGCCAGCATGGCTTCACCAAGGGCAACTCCTACCTAATCAACCTAGTGGACTTCTAGGATGGAGTGACCACATTAGTGGACAAGGGAAGAGCTACCGATGTCATCTGTCTGGACTTCTGAAAGGCCTTGGAGACAGTCCCCCACAACATCCTTTATTAAATTGGAGGGATAGGTATCTGATGGTTGGACTGGGGCATTGTTTGTATGGTCCTATTCAGAGGGTAGTGATCAATGGCTCAATGTCCAGATGGAGATCAGTGATGAGTGGTGTCCCTCAGGGGTCTATACTAGGACCAATACTGTTTAATATCTTCAATGACATAGACAGTGGGTTCGAGTGCACCCTCAGCAAGTTTGCAGATGACACCAAGCTGAGTGTTGCGGTTGACACGCCTGAGGGATGGGATGTCATCTAGAGGGATCTGGACAAGCTTGAGGAATGGGCCCATGTGAACCTCACGAGGTTCAACAGGTCAAGTTCCAAGGTCCTGCACCTGAGTGTGCAACCCCCAGCATCAGTACAGCCTGGGAGATGGAGGGATTCAGAGCAGCCCTGCCAAGAACTGAGTTGGGGATACTGGTGGATGAAAAGCTGGACATGAGCCAGCAATGTGTGTTTGCAGCCCAGAAGGCCAACAACATTCTGGTCTGCCTTCAAAGAAGCATGGCCAGCAATTCAACAGAGGTGATTCTGCCCCTCTACTCAGCTCTTGTGAGACCCCACCTGGAGTACTCTGTCCAGTTCTGGAGCCCTCTGTCCAGCTCTGGAGCCCTCAGCACAGGAAAGACATGGACCTGTTGGAGCAGTTCCAGAGGAGGACCATGAAAATGATCAGAGGGATGGAACACCTCCCCTATGAGGACAGGCTGAGAGAGTTGGGGTTGTTCAACATGCAGAAGAGAGGGCTCCAGGGAGATCTTCTTGAAGCCTTTCAGTCCTTAAAGGGGGCTTATAAGAAAGATGGGGACAGACTTTTTATCAGGACCTGTTGTGATAGGACAAGGGTAATGGTTTTAAACTACAAGAGGGTAGATTTAGACTAGGTATAAGGAAGACATTTTTGACAATGAAGGTGGTGAAACACTGGCACAGGTTGCCCAGAGAGGTGGTAGATGCCCCATCCCTGGAAACATTCAAGGGCAGTTTGGTCTGGACTCTAAGCAACCTGATGTAGTTGAAGGTGTCCCTGCTCATTGCAGGTGGGTTGGACTAGATGACCTCTGAAGGTCCCTTCTAACCCAAACTAATCTATGATTCTGGTATTCTATATCTTATAACGTCATGTTCAGCATATAAGGGTGGGGAAAGAAGGAAGTGGGGAAATTCAGCATGATTTTTTTTGGTCTTCCCAAGTAACCGTTACCTGTGATGGAGCTCTGCTTTCCTGGAGATGGCTGATGAGAGTTAGTGAATGAACTCCTTATTTTCCTTTGTTTGTATGCACAGCTTTTGCTTTCCCTATTAAACTGCCTTTATCTCAACCCATGAGTTTTCTCACTTCTACCCTTCTGATTCTCTCCCTCATCCCACTTTGCAGGGCATGAGCGAGCAGCTGCATTTTCTTTAGTTTCCGGCTGGGGTTAAACCACGACAAGTTGAATAACTTTTTTTTCTTATTATTGTTAGTTATTCCTTTTTATGTTTAATTTATTTGACTGCTCACAGAAAAATGAAGTTACATAAAGTATACAGTCAGTTTACGGGCCTGTATACAAAAAGACTATTTTTTTAACAGGGTTGTAAACAGTAAAATGTAAGACAAAGATGAACAGTGATTGTGCCTTTTTCTTGGTGACAGTGGGTAGAATCAGAGAAAGTAAGCCTAGCACACCAGTCCTTGTTTTTTTACACAAGTTACAGTACCTTGGGGCAGGTGTGGAACAAAAACAACCACCAAAAACCCATCTCAAACCTGAATGAAAAATACATATGGAAAGACTCACTCAGTAAAGACATATTCTGTTTGGTTTTTTTTTCACGCATTCCATAGTTCACAACAGGATTTTTGTTTGAAAGGCCTTCTCAAATCCCAGCTGCAACAAATCCTATCCCGTAATTATTTGCTAGTAGCTTACTCTGAAAGGCTAAGCTGAGTAGGAATTAGAAATGGACTTTTAGTTATACATAGATCTCATAATGCTGGCTTATTCCCTTTCTGTTATATTCTCTGTCTCTTTAATTGGTCCTACCTTAGTTTCTTTGCTCTTTTGTATGGCTTTCATTGCCCTCTTATGATCTGTCTGAAAATCCCTCATAAAACCAATGTAAAGCTCTATTTTTTATGTTTTTTTAATGAACTCTTTGACTACACCTGTACTATGGGGGAGTGGTGTTTGTGTGGGAAACCAACAAAAAACCAGACCAAAACCAAGCCAACAATACTTTTATAGATGCAGTTCATATCTATAGATCTAAAACCCTCATACCTTCTTTTCATGTAGGAAATCATGTTCTCATTTAAGGAAAAGAGTTTGTCCTAATGAGACTGTGCTCTTATGTCTTGATTTATTTGGATAACTGCATTGCCTAATTTACCAAATTACCTAGGAAAGTCAAGGCAAGCTAGCGACTGAGAATGTTAGCTGTGGACTGACCTCGCACACGAGGTTTCAGTTCAAAGTACTTACATATATTACCACATTCACTGCCTTTCCACTCATAGACTGTTAAAACTGACATATCACAGTTAAAAATCCACTCACAATGGAAAATACAATCTAAGGGAGGAAGAAGAACTATGTGATATACACAAGGAATGTGTCTCAGTTAAATTAAATTACTTCTTTAATGAGCCAAGAACTTCTCCTTAATGTCAATGCAAAATTTTTACCAGATTTTTTACTCCTATGACTTCCAGAATAATCTAAAAACTTCTACCTAAATTAGTAATTATCATTGACTATAATAACATAAGGAAACAATGCCTTTTTTCTTTTCAACTTTTTCCCCAAATTCTGGTTTTAGCTACTTACTCTATTTCAGGATATATTAAATCCATATGGACAAAAGTGCCATTATTTTTTTTTTTATGTGAAAATTCACATCCATTAGGCATTTACCTTCCCTGTGGCTTATTTTCTATGAATTCTTCCTGCCGTTTAGAAGAATTGTCCATCACCATTTTTTCAATGCTATATGTAAATTAAATAGTCAATTGATCAAGTGCAATCAAGATAAATCTTGTCAGAATGAGAAAGGACCAAAAATATTACTTAAGATCAGCAACAGGCACCATCTTGCCTCAAAAGAAGCATGGCTAGCAATTCAACAGAGGTGATTCTGCTCCTCTACTCAGCTCTTGTGAGACCTCACCTGGAGTACTGCATCCCGCTCTGGAGTCCTCAGCACAGGAAAGACATGGACCTTTTGGAACAGGTCCAGCGGAAGATCACAAAAGTGTTAAGAGGGATGGAACACCTCTCCTATGAGGACAGGCTGAGAGAGTTGGGGTTGTTCAGCATGCAGAAGAGAGGGCTCCAGGGAGATCTTCTTGAAGCCTTTCAGTCCTTAAAGGGGGCTTATAAGAAAGATGGGGACAGACTTTTTATCAGGACCTGTTGTGATAGGACAAGGGTAATGGTTTTAAACTACAAGAGGGTAGATTTAGACTAGGTATAAGGAAGACATTTTTGACAATGAAGGTGGTGAAACACTGGCACAGGTTGCCCAGAGAGGTGGTAGATGCCCCATGCCTGGAAAGATTGAACGTCAGGTTGGACAGGGCTCTGAGCAACCTGATATAGTTGAAGATGTCCCTGCTTATTGCAGGGTGGGTTGAACTAGATGACCTTGAAGGTCCCTTTCAACCCTAAGTTTCTATGATTCTATGATATTTGGCAGTTATTATCTTGTATTGCTGCTCACATGAGTATCAGAAAAGTAATCCCTGTAGCTTAGCAAAAAAAAAAAAGTATCAGATGTGATCAAATGCAAAAGTTTGTATGAGCAAGAATAGCAGCATCCCTTGATGTAACTCAAGAGCAAGTTTGCACAGCAAGGCAGAGGATAAACACTCAACATTGACTACCACTTTACACTGTATATGGGGACTACACCCTTCAGCCTCTGTCTAAGTCAAATTATACTCTTCTACACATGTGAAAGCCATTCATATTTATGGAAAGTTAAATTAGCAGCAACTAAACTAGATTTTCCTTTTCACAAAAAACCCCAAAACTTATTGATATAGGGTAGTGAATGAGTCAAGTGTAATTCTCTGGAAATGTTTTCAGAAATAAGACTCAGTGTGAAAACTGTTTCTGAGGGACATGGGTTTTTTTGGTGTATGTGTATATGACTGCTTATAAAAAACACAGTTTAATATTATAGTAATGTTAGATTTAATGATTTCAAGCATTATAACTTATAATTATTTAGAGTATCCAGAGCCTGTTAGGAAGGAGATATCAGTAATATTATCAAATTTTACTTCCTATTCTCACATGCAGGAAAGAGTTAATACCTCAAAGGAATAGATACATGCTACTTTGTGACCTCTGTTTAAGGCTGCATCATAATCTTCCAAGAACAGTTGAGAGACTTTTATTTATACATCTCTGTTTCTCTGATAAGAAAATCTCTTGCCAAAAGCTAAAAACCATGACTACTTAACTAGAAGTCCACCCACCCCAGCTAGAGAAATGTCCCTATCTGTTTGGACAGTTGTTCAATATCTTGTTCTATTATTGTTATACTGTTCTATTATTGTTATCTTATTTTGTATCTTGTCCTGTTGCTCAATAGGACTATCCATTGTGCATGGACAGATCAGCCCTGTTGAACATGTTTTAGATATCCCTAAAAAGTCTGACATGCTTACAGTGTGGAGTAATTTGTTCATATTCATTTGCCATCTGTCTTGCACATGTACAGTTACTCTGTGTGCCCAAACCGAATTGGACTCAGTGAATATGTTTACATTAGCAAGTAATGCAGATAAATAGGATTGGGCTTGCACAGCGAAACAGCTGGTACTGAGGCTGTGAAGTCCACCCAATAAGTATTTCCAAACAACTCTACTTTGAACTCAACATCCATTAGCTGTTCAGGAAGCCGGCAAACACCTGGAGTGTGTCTTCTCGGTAAATTTCATCCAAAGTGAGTGTTGAGGACAACGTAGAGATACACTCCAAAACTCACTTATAAAACACACTGAAATTACTGTGTAGATGCCCTTACTTCCCTCTGTCTGGAAAAGACCATTGGAATGCAACAAGTAATACCTGAAGATTAAAGAGAAAATAATGTACATTTGCTTTGTTGTTTTCTTCTGATTTTGCCTTTTATGGAAATGTATCAGGCAGCTAAATCTTCCATTGGCAGTAAACCTGGATAAAAGATTAACTCTGTAAATAGAGGCAGGCATTGGAGATGAATTTCTGTATTACCACCTTCTAAGATGAAGGATCAGCTGCATAAATATAGTTGTACCATACTTCACAAACCAGATCAGGCATCAGCTTTTAAAAGATCCACTGCAACTAGGATTATTTGAAACACCATGTTTCCCACCCAAATAATAAGGATGAATAGTACCTTCTGTGAATAGGTTTTTTTTGTAAGTAAGCTTTAAAACACTAGCCAAAACTTTCTCTCATTACAAACACAAACATAATACAGAAAGATGTGTTTTAGTGGTCTGTTCCAACCTCTGTACAGACAGAATAAACAGCTTAATTAGTGAAATGAAGGTGAAGAATACTATAAAAATTTGTACTTGTTTTTCAAAAGGAGCTTTCTACTTTTAGCATCCATGAAAGATAGAATAAAACTTTGAATTTATTTTTCATAACTTAAAAACCCTATTATTTCTAGAAAACTGGACATCTTTGATGTATACAATTAAAAAAAATCTTCAGCCTATAAAGGCATATCAGAGCAAATAAACTTTTTGTATCATGTTGCTATGCATCCTACAGGTCACAGACATGATAATACATTAGACTGATTTCCAATAGAAACAAGACTTTATAAATGTTATGTATGGCTATGCTGTGTTATGCTTGTACAGAAGTTCAATATGCTCACTGAAAATTTTTCTTTATTGTAGTGAACAATATTGTGCACCAGCTTCACAGTACTTACCTGATGCCCTTCAAATGTTATTTGTTCCCTTAAACTCTTGTATCTCTAAGAAATTGGAGATCTTTGTGGTTTGTGCTTCTATAGCATTTAAACATCTATAGCTAGAATATCTGTATCTTCATACTGAAAGAAGTATACTTCTTATGACATGAATATGATACCAAATTAATAAAATTGTGATTATAGTAACTATCACTTTACTTACAGGCTTCTTCAGTAATTTTGAATATTTTCAGTATTTTCTAAATAAGGAATTGCTAATTTTCTGCATTTCAAGAGCAAACATGAAATTCTTTTGTGTCATGCAGCTAGTCTTCTCTATACAATCTTTAAATTCTAGCCTGAATGCCAGCTGTTTTTAATATTACCTCAAAATAACCAGGAAAATAGTCTTTTGCTGCATTACCAGAAGTCCTCTGCTCAGCTAGTGAGTCTGAATTCATAGAATCACTGAAAGGTTGAGGTTGGAAGGGACCTCTAGAGACCATCTGGTCCAGCCCTCCCAATCAATCAGGCCCACCTATTGCTGTTTGCCCAGGACCATATACAGACAGCTTTTACATATATCCAGGGAGGCAAACTCCACAACCTCGCTTGGCATAGCATGCCCGTACTTGGTGACCTGCAGACTAAAAATGTATTTCCAGATTTATATAATTTTCTGATTTTTATCCTGAAACAAAACAAAGCAAAAACCTGAATTGGATCATTCAATTAAAAGGTGCCCCGATGTTTTACTAACATTGTCACTAAAGTATCTCAAGAAAAAACATGACAGGTAGAGTGAAACCTGTAACCTGATTAAGTCAACTGGAGTTTCTCTTTTGATTTAAACAAAGGTAAGAAATTGTATTGATGGTCTCTGATTTCTCAGAAAAGCTTGCAGTAAAAATCTGTTTCCTGATGTTCAGATGGCACCTCCTGTGTTTCTGTTTGTGCCCATTGTGTCTGGTGCTGTCATTGCACACCACCGAAAACAGCCTGGCTCCCTCCGCATTACACCCTCCCTTCAGGTATTTTGATAAATTGATAAGATCCCCCATGAGCCTTCTTTAAACTGAACACTGCTGGCTCTCTCAGTCTTTCCTCACCGGAGAGATGCTCCAGACCCTCAGACACCTTAGTGGAACTTTTTGGACTCTCTCTACTATGTCTACGTCTCCCTTGTACTGCGGAGCCCAGAAATGGACACAGTACTCTAGGTGTGGCCTCGGCAGGGCTGAGTAGACCAAAAGGATAAGCTCCCTCGACCTGCTGACAACTCTCATTCTTATGCAGCACTGGATACCATTAGCATCAGAATCTTAGAATCATAGAATAGTTTGGGTTGGAAGGGTCCTTTAAAGGTCATCTAGTCCAACCCCCCTGCAGGAATCGAGGTGGGGTCTCACAAGAGCGGAGTAGAGGGACCGAATCACCTCCCTCAACCTGCTGGCCACACTTCTTTGGAGGCAGAACAGGACATGATTGGTCTTCTGGCCTGTGAGTCCACATTGCTGGCTCATGTCCAGCTTTTCATCCACCAGTATCCCCAAATCCTTCTCGGCAGGGCTGCTCTCAATCCCTTCATTCCCCAGCCTGTTTTTATACTGGGGGTTTCCCTGACCCAGGTGCAGGACCCTACCCTTGGCTTTGTTGAACCTCGTGAGGTTCACATGGGCCCATTCCTCAAGCTTGTCCAGGTCCCTCTGGATGACATCCCATCCCTCAGGTTTGTCAACCACACCACTCAGCTTGGTGTCATCTGCAAACTTGCTGAGGATGCACTTGATCCCACTGTCTATGTCATTGATGAAGATATTAAATCATACTGGTCCCAATACAGACCCCTGAGGGACACCACTTGACACTGATCTCCATCTGGACATTGAGCCGTCGACCACTACCCTCTGGTTGCAATGATCCAACCAATTCCCTTCAATGTATACAATCCATCAAATCCATCTCTCTCCAATTTAAAGAGAAGGATATTGTAGGGGACCATGTCCAAGGCCTTTCAAAAGTCCAGATAGATGACATTGGTAGCTCTTCCCTTTTCCATTGGTATGGTCACTCCATTCTAGAAGTCCACTAGGTTGGTCAGGTAGGAGTTGCCCTTGGTGAAGCCATGCTGGCTGTCTCGAATCACCTCTCTGTCCTCCATGTGCCTTAGCATAGCTTCTAGGAAGATCTGTTCCATGATCTGCCCAGGCACATGGGAGGCTGACAGGTCAGTAGTTCCCAAGGTCCACGTTGCTACCTGTTTTGAAAATGGGTGCAATGTTTCCCTTTTTCCAGTCTCCAGGGGCTTCACCTGACTGCCAGGACTTTTCAAATACCATGGAGAGTGGTTTGGCAACTACATCAGCCAACTCTTTCAGGACTCTGGGATGCATCTCATCAGGTCCTGTAGACTTGTGTGTTCATGTTCCTCAGGTGGTCTCGAACCTGACCTTCTCTTCCAGTGCAAGGGACTTTGCTCCTTCAGTCCTCATCTTGCAGTCCATTTACTTGGGAGGTGTGGGAAGAGAGACTGCCAGTGAAGAGTGAGGCAAAGAAGCTGTTGAGTAGCTCAGCCTTCTCCTCATCCGTTGTTACCAGCCTTCTTTGCTGCAAGGTGTCCTGGTTTCAACCAGGATTGAGTTAATTTTCTTCACAGAAGCTAGCGTGAAACTTTGTTTTGGATTTAGAATGAGAAAACATTGATAATGTGCTGACATTTGAGCTATTTCTAAGTAGTCATGGACAGTCCAGCTTCTCGTGCTGGCCTGCCAGCGACCAGGCTGGGGGTGCACGGGAAGCTGGGCAGGCACACAGCCAGGACAGCTGACCCAGCCTGACCAAAGAGATATTCCCTACCATATGACATCACGCTCAGCATATAAATATGGGATGAGGAAGAAGTAAGAGGTGGAGGGACATTTGGAGTGATGGCGTCTGTCTTCCCAAGAAAGCATTACACATGATGGAGTCCTGCTTCCCTGGAGATGGCTGAACACCTGCATGACCATGGGGAGTGGTGAACAAATTCCTCGTTTTGCTTTGCTTGTGTGTGCGTTTTTTGCTTTCTTTATTAAACTGTCTTTATCTCAACCTATGAGTTTCCTCACTTTTACTCTTCCAATTGTCTCCCCCGTCCCACCATGGAGGAGTGAGCGAGTGGCTGCGTGGTGCTTAGCTGCTGGGTGGTGCTAAACCACAAGTCAAGGTCACATTGTTGGCTGTTGTTCAACTTAGTGTGCATAAGGACTCTCAGGTCCTTTTCTGCCATATTGCTTTTCAGCCAGTAAACCTCCAGTATATACTGGTCCATGGGTTTGTTTCTCCTGAGGTATAGGACTGCAGTTCCTCTGCTGAATGTCATGAGGTTCCTCTCAGTCCATTCGTCCAGCCTGTTGAGGTCCCTCTTGATGGTAGCAGCACCCTCTGCCATATCAGCCACTTCTCTCAGTTCTGTGTTATCAACATACTGGCTGAGGGTGCATTCTGCCTCATCATGGGGCATGAGACTCACATAAACAAATAGAAAAGTGAAAGGAGCTGTTAGGAAGAAAACAAGTGCTTTACCAAAAACGGTTATCATGGAGAGAAAGAGGTGGGGTTGTCATACTGAGTGTGTTTTGTGGCTCTGAAATCAGAATACTGATACTTCTTATTCATTGACAGAATGTAGTGGTATATGGGGTAGGAATCTTTCTTCCACCAACACCTTTTATATTTGTGTGAGGCAAAGGCTACCACAAAGTTTATGTCTGTTCTAACTTGACACAAATCAAAGTGTTCCATCTTCACAGCACTCACAGAGATGTGGTAGGATTTAGTAGATCCAAAGCCTAGTACAGAAATGAAAATACTGCTCTTATTGGCAGACTACATAAGAAAGGACTACAGGCCTTTTTTGTTTTGGTTTGGTTTGTTTTTTTTGCCTGGAGTAAGAGGACACCTTTCATTTGGCTAATTAGGGTGGAATCCAGACATGATAAGCAAATCTTTGTCATAATTTTACTGCTATTGCTGCCAGTCTGTTGCATTGTTTTGTTTAGCTGTTCTAACTTGGTAGAAGCTGTGCCCAATGGCAGCATCTGCTGGACATAAAGATGAGACTTAAGCAATATTTATGCAAACATGTTGATCTGCATGTTTGCTGAAGGTATCTCTGCAAAACTATTTTCCTCCTTCTTAGGTTGATACAATTAACTTCAACTGTGTCAACAAGTCACTCACACAGGCACCATCCTCCCCAAACAGAGCAAAACTTTCAGGACTGAGCATACCTCACAGGTGCTCGCTGGAATGATCACACTGCCTGTGTGCCTGGCTCTGCTCTGTGCATGCCCGTGTCTGTCAGCTTCCTGCTAATGCCCAGGACATATTCCCAGCCCTGTCAAGACAAGATAAAACCGATAATGGGAAGAAAGGTAGGTGAAAAAAGTCATGATCAACTTCTAGTCCGTATCACTCTTCTGTGTCTTGTGTCCACTTCCGTCTGCTGGACAGTCTACTAAATTCATGGTCCTCTGCACCAGAGAGTAGCTGCTGAGGTAAGCAGAAAACCAGAGAAGATGTGCAAACAGTAAGGAATGGAGTCACCCGTTGGTTGATTCAGATAGCACATTGACCCCCTGAGGAAAAGCCTATGACAGCTAAGCAGTCAGCTGCCACCTCTAACCTAGCACACGCCACTGCTCCAAAACCTGGAAAGCGCCTCTGGGATAACATATTTAAGAAAGGGAAAAGAAAACCAGCACACAGCAATTGCAGATGGAGAGAGGAGGCAGAATATCTGAGAGGAACAACTCTGCAGACACCCAGGTCAGTGAAGAAGGAAGGGGAGGAGGTGCTCCAGGCACTAGAGCAGAGATTCCCCTGCAGCCCGTGGTGAACACCATGGTGAGGCAGGCTGTTCCCCTGCATTCTGTGGAGGTCCATGGTGGAACGGATCTCCACCTGCAGTCCATGGAGGACCCCACACCGAAGCAAGTGGATGCCCGAAGGAAGTTGTGACCCGATGGGAAACCCACATTGGAGCAGTCTCTTGGCAGGACCTGTGGCCCCATGGAGAGAGGAGTCCACACTGGAACAAGTTTGCTGGAAGGACTTGTGACCCTGTGGGGAAGCCAAACTGGAGCAATCGGTTCCTGAAAGACTGCACCCATTACAAGGGACTCAGGCTGGAGCAGTTCGTGAAGAACTGCAGTCTGTGGGAAGGATCTATGTTGGAGAAGGTCACGGAGGACTGTCTCCTGTGGGAGGAACCCCATGCTGGAGCTGGGGAAGATTGTGAGTGGTCCCGCTGAGGAGGAAGGAGGAGCAGAAACGGTGTGTGATGAACTGACCACAACCCCCATTTCTTGTCCCGTTGTGCTTCTAGTGGGGAGGAGGTAGAGAAAATTGTGGGTGAAGTTGAGCCCAGTAGGGGTGAGGGGAAGACGCTTTAAAATTTGGTTTTATTTCTCATTATCTCTACTCTGATTTTATTGGCAACGCATGAAATTAATTTCTGCAAGTCGAGTTTTGCCTGTGACAGTAATTGGTGAGTGGTCTCTCCCTGTCCTTATCTTGACCCACAAGCTTCTTGCTATACTTTCTCTCCCCTGTCTAGCTGAGAAGGTGAGTGATAGAGTGGCTTTGGTGGTGACCTGGCTTCTAGCCAAGGTCAACCCACCACAAAAAGAATGCTTATATTCTGTGTAAGGGAATGTGGAAAGTGATGGCATGTGCTTGTTTAAGTTACTTAGTTGAGGACTATTCAGTATAAGAAAGTAAGTAACAAAAAAAAGTTATGATTAAACACACAGATACATAAACCTAATAAGAAGTGGTAACAGTGACAATAATGAAGATCAGGTCTCTTCAGTTACTGATGGATGGGCCATAAAGGAACAACTCGGGCATAACCTTGAAGACGGTCACCTTGAATATTGTAACTGGCATGGGGAAACAAGAAGAGGAAGAGTATTAGAGGTTACTTGAATGGGGTCTGTGGGAGTGTATGAAACTTATTTCGGGATACTTAGGGTAAGGGCCAAAGATAAGGAAAAGGAGGTATCAGGTGAGAACAGGAAGGAACAATTGTGGGAAGACAGGAAAGGGGCAAATTGCACATAAGCAGGGCCGGTCAGTACATTTGTCTGACTCAGCCAGGAACCTGATTACCGCCATCTGTACTATCTTTTTATTATATAAATCCTTTTTTCTTAATTGTTTTTTTCTATGTACTTTCACTCTCTGTCCCCCTGCAAATGGGAAAGCAGCAGACACATCTCAACCTGTGCAGAAACCCCAGGTCCCTGGGTACTAATTTGGGCTCCAGCAGTCAGGCAGGAGGGTGTCTTGGGTTGGAGCTGCTGGAGAAGGCAGTCACTCTTAACATGCCTTAACAGTCTGAATCACAAAATTCTCTAATAGGGAAGTTGGTTTTTTATTTTGAAGCCTGAATACTGTTCTGTCAGAGTTGCATATTGAATGCAATATGTTATTTTTAGAGATTTAAAGTAGGAACATTTCGTTTTTCCTTCTCAACATTTTATAAATACAGGGGGAATATCACTCTATAACAATGATTTATAAAGAAGAAAAAAAAAGTCAGGAAAGCATAAGTGACTATTCCTGTATCTATTTTATTTATATAGGATGAGAAAAACATGAAAATTTGCCTCCAAACTCAAAGTAAATGAAAGTTAACTACAGTGGATTTGGATGAGGTACATTATACTACACATTTTTATTTCAGAGCAGAAGAAAAAAATCATATCATCACCTATTAAATCCAAAGAAAATCTTAATATGTTTATTTTTAAATAAAAGACGCAACTTCAAGTATCATAACATTATGTACACACAAAAAAATACTAAGATGATAAAAAAATAAAACAGGTATATTCCATACAGAATAGCAAATGTGCTTTCACCCCATAAACCTCTACCTCTTAGAAATAATTCCATGTTCTTCTAATTTGGATATTCCTCATTAATTTTTTTCAGCCCCCTCCAAAGGCCTTGTTTTCCCTGGCAAAACATGACTTTCCTGAGTTTTGCCAGCAGCAAGGATTATTTTCCCACAACTCTCATGGTGAATTAGAAATGGATGAATCTCCACAGGCTTGGAAGTACAGCGGAGATAAGCAATTTATCTGAAATTTTTCTTAGTGGCCTAGGGCCTTCGGTGGAAGCTTATCATTCAGCATTGCCCCATATGTTTGGAAACTTAACGCTGTATTTTTCAACTTAGGAAGAATCAAAGGAAAGCTAGTTCCAGAAGTCATTTTGTCTCAGGGAAGATTGGAAGAATTAACAGTTTGAATTGTGTCAACACATGAGAGAAAATAATTTATTGCACATCTTTTTGTTTAAATAAATCTGCTCCTCACTTGAGGTTCATCCAGCTTTATCACCTACCAAATGGGGGGGTTGCATCTACCTATGTCTTTCCCTACTTCAAATGCTTTAACAAAGCACTTGAAGACACCAGGAGCAAATTCTAGTCCCTGTTTTGTTGAGAGTGCAGTTTTATTATACTCATTATTTCTTTTTGTATATGTGTAGGATAAAGACTCATTATTACCCTAATTATATTCTTGTTGTATAACAATACATCATTTTAGAAAATATAAAGTTGTCTGTCTGATGTTCTACCTTGGTCAGTTGGTGAGTAATCTCAGCTTTAACACTCCTTGATCATGGATCCTTAAATCTTTTTTTTCTCCTCCCTCCATTCTGTTGCCATTCTCTTTCTCTGCTGTCTCCAGATAGAGCCTCATTCACTAGTTATGTGGCCACAGTTCAATGTTAGACAAATTGTAGTAAAAGCTATTACCTTTACTACAGTCCTTGTCCCAGTTAACTTTTTTATACCACCATGGCTACTGTAAAATATCACTCAGTCAATAACATTCCTAATCCCAGACCTCCAAAGTCCTTTCTTTTATCTCCATTTGTTCTCTCTCATTTAATTTTTCTCAGTCTTTTAACAGTGCTTTCTGAAGTAATCATCTTCATCTGGATTTCAGATGTGGTTATTATTTTGCTGATATATTTCAGAATCCTATTTTTTTTAATCAGAAACAGGAATAATTCAAGAAGAATATATTTTTGTGGGAATTGGGACAACAGAAAGAGTCTTCAAGTATCACATTAATAAGAATAGTGCAACTGATTGCAAAGAGCACTCTGGGATTTTTTGTAGATTTGTTGTAAATAAACACAGATCATACTTACAGAATCTCCATTAGTGGTTGTCCCAGTTTAGATATTAGCTTGGTAATGCTGAGATAGATATTGAATAGCAATCAAAACTATGTGTTCTAAAAATAGAGTCAGAGACTATAGGTTTACTAATTTGCATTGTTTCCTCAATGTCACTTTGCAATTATGGAATGCATCAGGCTGTGATTTTTTCCTCTCTACCTATATGGACAATTCATCTCATTATGTTAGTGGCCTGCCAAATTGCCAGTATCTATATAAATTTCCAGGGCTTTCACAATCCAGAAAGCAAAATGAGATCTTACATTTTAACTGATTAAATAATACTCCATATTCCAACCAGTGAATATAAACAGAATTTGTATTTCTATTATTCTGTCCACTGAGGCAGCCCTACCAAAGATATCAATTACTAGCAGCTGAATCAGACTAATGATTCTCAGAAATATAGATTCATCACTGTTGCCTGGCATCTTGGAATCAACTTCAATCTTTTATATGTATTTGCTTCTCAGGAAACCACTGACCAGAACTGTTGAAAGCAGTCCGTCTTTCCTGAAGGGAAACATAGAAATATTAGAGGTAAAGGGGAGGTATAATATCATTACTAATGACTGGAAATCTCACCCAATATCTTTAAGAAAGAAATTCTTCAAGACTTGATCATCAGTTGTAGAATAAACATATCCATGGGTAACAAGGATATTCAACAGACAAAAAATAAGAAAAAAAATAAACTAACAAGGGCCATCACTGTTGAGTGCACCACTCTGCACAAGACTTGAGCCTGCGAATCGTGTAATATTAGTTGCTATCTTTTCTCATTTTTTTCTGCTGCATGAAAACTACTTAGGACAGAGACTGTGTGTTCTTATTTGGACAATTCTCAGCAAAAGAGGGCTTAATAAAGGCACTGCTGGAATAATAGAATCCTCCAGAAGTAACTTTTAAAATTAACAGTTAAGATTAATTTGAAAAGAGGAAACAGTTACATATTCAACTGATTACATTAAAAGGTTTTCTCTGTAATTTAGATAAATGTTTTCCTGGCAATGAAACAATATAAAAATATTAATTATTCACAATGTAATCATTACAAAATTGGGTAAATGTAATCACATTGCACAGCCAAATGAAATTAACAGATGTCACCAAGAGGAATAAGATAATAATAATAAAATACTGTTAAATACAGGAAAAAATATCAGGAAAAAAGTATGCATAGAGATCTAGTAATACCACTATTTTTAAGATGAATGTTCTCTTAAAGAGGACTGAAGGGAACAGAATATTATTACTGTGTGTGCCTGTACATGTATTACATTACTGAATTTTCCAAACAGGAAGTAGAAGAGATTTTGAAGTATGTCCAGTTTCTATATCCTACTATGTTTTTCCTCTCACAAATAAGAGAGTGTATGTGAAGAAAATGATCTGAATAATTTGGTAGATAGACTTCGCAAAAGAGATATTCCACCAACCACCGTCAGGGATCTTTGGAAAATGATATTGCATCTACAGTCAGGGATTTCTGTCTTAGAACTTGCCTTCCTTGAAAAATATATGGATTTAGGGGTTTTGTTTCCCCTGAGCACCAAGGCACGATTTTCTAAACCCACTTCAAAAATACAAAGTGCTAATGGTGCTTATTAATGGGTATGGAGTGTGGATTATTAAGGAAGTATGACTAGTTCGATAATGCAGCCTGAATAATTGAGTTATGCATTTAATATGAATCATCCTTTGGAAAAGTACACATCTATCTTCACAAATTACAAAGGAATATTAAGGTCCTAATCTGTCCGCTTAAGTTAGTTGCCTAAAATTAAGCACTATAAATATCCCAGATGAAAACAGCTGCTTAGAACCTGGTACATATGAGGTATAATTACAAACTTTTTTTCCCTTTTAAAGTTTTGTATTTGTGCAAACAAACCTATTAGAGGCAAAACAAAAATGCTTTTCAAAATTAGTCATGTAAACACAAATATATCAAAAATTTAAACTGTACAGATATTCTTTTGCAGAACTGCATGCATGCTTTGACTTGAAAAGCATAGGAATATTCTAAAGTTCTTCAAATATTAATTTTAACATAGCATACAATTTTACAATACGTTATATAGAATTGTTTACTGAAGAAAAATGGAAAAGTAAAGATGAGTTCAAAGAGCTCTCTGTAGCCTTTCCTTTTTAGCCTTCTTGTATAGTCCTTATTAACAAAAGCAAGTAAAATCAAGTAAAGAATAATCATGTCTTATGCCAGGTCCAGAGATAAAGAACAGCCCCACTGTTTCATGAAATTCCATTTAAATGGATATAAAACCAAGGAAAAATATAGGATATATTAACTAAATATTAGGAAATAACTCATTTTAAAACTAATTTTCAGTTGTAAGCATAAACATAAAAGTTTTAACTGAAACAAAATTCAACATCATTTACAATGAACTCTGTTGTGGTTTAGCCCCAGCCGGCAGCTAAGCACCACACAGCCACTCGCTTACTTCCCCTTCCCCCAGTGGGACGGGGGAGAGAACTGGGAAAAAAACTCATGGGTTGAGATAAAAACAGTTTAATAGGACAGAAAGAAAGAAGGAAACAACAATGATAATACCAACAAAGGAATGTACAAGAACAAGTGATGCCCAATACAGCAATTGCTCACCACCCGGCGATCGACAGCCCGTCCCCGAGCAGCGATTTCCGCCCCCCGGCCAACTCCGGTTTATGTACTGGGCATGATGTCGTATGGTAGAGAATATCTCTTTGGCCAGCCTGGGTCAGCTGTCCCGGCTGTGTCCCCTCCCAGCTCCCCGTGCACCCCCAACCTCCTTGCTAGCAGGCCAGCATGAGAAGCTGGACTGTCCTTGACTGCTCAGCAGCAACCCAAAACATCAGCACGTTATCAAACGTTTCTCATCCCAAATCCAAAACACAGTGTCACACTGGCTTCTGTGAAGAAAACCAGCTCTATCCTGGCTGAAACTAGGACAGTATCCATCCCTTATTCCATACCATTTACGTCATGCCCAGGTCCTGTACTTTTCAATACATTCCAATTATTCAGTATTACTCTTCCTGTCTTTTAATATATACACACAGATATCACTTTCTTAGTCCATGGGCCATCGCTTTAAAATGTCTGTGTAGTTCATTCAGTCCATGACTCTGGGCTTCATCCATCATAGCAGTCTCTCAGGGCAGGGGAGATGATATGTGGTGTTGGATTGTCATCTGGCACGGTCCATGTCCATGATCTGCAAGTCGAAGATGTTGGTCTCGAGGGAATTGTTGGGTGCAAGCTGCTGAAGCCAGTTCTGGTTCCATCACTGCTGCATGTTGCTTAGTTTCGGTGAAGCTCATCCTTCATCAGTCTGGGTGATTCTTACTGTAATACCATCGATATGGTAGATAGCAACCATAGTAGTAATGTCATACTGTATCATGTAACAATTAACATAATACAATTCAAATCATTGACTATTTTCGCCCAAAATCAAGTCTCCTTGAGGTACACATCGGACTTCCCCATCCTTTCGCATTACCCACCAAGTGCACCCAGGTCCTTGGGCAAAGGCAATCCTATGAACGGGTTTGCCTTTGCCTGAGGCAGGAGTAACCCAGACTGTCTTCCCCAGCATATTTCTCACATGCACCACAGGGACTTTATCCCCTTCTACAGTACGTAGAAGTTTTGATTGGGCAGGGCCGGCTCTATTAGTAGATCCCCTAGTGTTGACTAACCAGGTGACTTTTGTTAAATGTTTATCCCGATGTTTGAATGTTCCATCACCCATTGCTCTCAGTGTAGTCTTTAACAGTCTGTTGTATCGTTCAATTTTTCCGGAAGCTGGTGCATGATAGCGGATGTGATACACCCACTCAATGCCGTGCTCTTTGGCCCAGGTGTCTATGAGGTTGTTTCGGAAATGAGTCCCATTGTCTGACTCAGTTCTTTCAGGGGTGCCATGTCACCATAAGACTTGCTTTTCAAGGCCCAGGATAGTGTTCCGGGCGGTGACATGGGGCACAGGGTATGTTTCCAGCCATCGGGTGGTTGCTTCCACCATGGTAAGCACATAGCGCTTGCCTTGGCGAGTTTGTGGAAGTGCGATGTAGTCAATCTGCCAGGCCTCCCCATATTTATATTTCAACCATCGTCCTTCATACCAGATGGGCTTTAACCGCTTGGCTTGTTTGATCGCAGCACACGTTTCACATTCATGGATAACCTGTGCAATAGCGTCCATGGTCAGGTCCACCCCTCGATCCCGAGCCCATCTATATGTTGCATCTCTTCCCTGATGGCCTGAGGTGTCATGGGCCCACCGAGCTATAAATAATTCACCCTTATGTTGCCAGTCCAGATCCACCTGAGCCACTTCAATCTTAGCAGCCTGATCCACCTGATGGTTGTTTTGATGTTCTTCGGTGGCCCGACTCTTGGGTACGTGAGCATCTACGTGACATACTTTTATGACTAGGTTCTCTAGTCGGGCAGCAATATCTTGCCACAATTTAGCAGCCCAGATGGGCTTGCCTCTGCATTGCCAGTTGCTCTGCTTCCATTGCTGTAGCCACCCCCATAGAGCATTTGCCACCATCCATGGGTCAGTATAGAGATAGAGTATTGGCCATTTTTCTCGTTCAGCAATATCTAAAGCCAGCTGGATGGCTTTCACCTCTGCAAACTGACTTGATTCACCTTGTCCTTCAGCAGCTTCTGCGACTCGTTGTATAGGGCTCCATACAGCAGCTTTCCACCTTTGATGTTTGCTTACAATATGACAAGACCCATCAGTAAACAGGGCATATTGCCTTTCATTCTCTGGCAGTTCATTATATGGTGGAGCCTCTTCAGCACACGCCACCTCCTCTTCTGGTGATATTCCAAAATCTTTGCCTTCTGGCCAATCCATGATCACTTCCAAGATTCCCGGGTGATTAAGCTTTCCTATTCGAGCCCGCTGTGTAATAAGCGCGACCCACTTACTCCACGTAGCATCAGTCGCATGATGTGTAGAGGGAACCCTCCCTTTGAACATCCAGCCCAGCACCGGCAGTCAGGGTGCCAGGAGGAGCTGTGCTTCAGTACCAACCACTTCTGAGGCAGCTCAAACTCCTTCATATGCTGCCAGTATCTCCTTTTCAGTTGGAGTATAGCGGGACTCAGATCCCCTATATCCTCGACTCCAAAACCCTAGAGGTCGACCTCGAGTCTCTCCTGGTGCCTTCTTCCAGAGACTCCAGGTAGGGCCATTCTCCCCGCCTGCCGTGTAGAGCACATTTTTAACATCTTGTCCTGCCTGGACTGGCCCGAGGGCTACGGCATGAACTATCTCCTATTTGATTTGTTCGAAGGCTTGTCGTTGCTCAGGGCCCCATTCTTCTTGACTACTTAGCAACAACCCAAAGCATCAGCACGTTATCAACAGTTTCTCATCCCAAATCCAAAACATAGCCTCACACTAGCTTCTGTGAAGAAAACCAGCTCTATCCTGGCTGAAACCAGAACAAACTCAAAAATAAAAAAAAAATCCTTTTGAAACAAGGATCTAAAACAATTACAAGGTTTTAACATGTGTCACTAATCAACTGTAAGTTTTGCACATTTCTTAATATATGGAAGATTATCAATTACATGATTAGTTCGACTTCAGTATAGAATTCTTTAGTCTAATAACTATGTGATTATGTTTAACGGCCTACTCTCATAGTCCTTAGACTGCATTTGCCTCAATGTTAACACTGTAACTATGTGTAAACGGTTAATCACGAGGAAAGCAGGCCTCATGAAAATTAAAACAAAGAAGAGTTAAGAGCAAGGACTGAGAGATTAAAGAGAACAGAGAAGATATCTTAACCTTGAGCATAGAGACAAACTGGTAGGAATGCTCTAACAAGGATGATAAGAAGGAACTGCTTGGCTGGACAACAGAAGGGGCAAACACCCAAGGAGAAGAAATGATCCTCAAGAGACCCGTGACCATAAAAGGGAAAAGGAGTAGGGGGTTAACTCCCCAAACGACCCCCGATGGCCACCTGAGACCCCCGTGCATGCGTAGTGTAGTTTTGCAATGCCAACATTATGTAAATGTAGTAGATAAGCAAGGAGGCGGTGATTTCTTGGAAAATGTGTGAATATTCATGTCTTTAAGGTATATAAAGGATGAACTTTTGTTTCAGCGCACGCATGTTAGGAGGAGATATCCCCCATGAGTCCAGCGCTGTAATAAACATACCTACTTTATAACACTTTTGAGTTGTGAAGTTTGTTTCCGCACGTCACTTTCACAGCAGAATGAATTGTTTTATTCTGACAAAATTGTTTGGTTTATTTTGAACATGTAAATTCTTTTCAACTTTTAAGAAATGGGAAATTTCAAAATGAAAAGTGAATTTAAACAAAAAAATGAGTCAAATATCAGAACTTGTCATCATTAAAATGAAAGAAAAAATTACAATTTCATCATAGAAACTCACAGAAAAAAAAAATTACCTGTTAAATGTTTTGTTGGTTTTCCAAATCTGGTTACTTTTGTGTACATGGTATCTGTACCATTCTTTTTAAGTGGAAGGTAAACATTCCCTTAATGTGAAGAGAAAAATCTTCATGCTCTAATTATTTCGCTACCTAGTCAAAGACATCAGACAAGAAGATATTTTATGTAATAATTGTTATTCAATATGCTGATTATTCCCTTCCTTCACATATTTATGAAGTCCTATTGTTAACCAACATCAAATTATCTGAAATTGTTCCACCGTTTTTGCAAAAATAAAAACTGCTGAAGTGTTCTGCTGGAAATATATCTATATTTATTGAAATATGTATGTGTGTGTGTATACATGCACATAGGTATATATCTACTATAAACAGCAAATGTATTATTGAGTATATCCTATATAATAATACTGAATATAAGGTAATCTTGGCTCAATTTGTCTAAGAATGTAAGCCATTCTGCATCATCTGCTATGGGTCACTATTGCGAAAATAGATTATTCTCAACCTCCATATTATAGAAGTAAGCTTATAGTGAAAGTCTCTGTTTCTGTTTCACAGGAGGTCAAACTAGATCCTAAAGATGTTCTCTTACCTTAAGACCTCTGACTCAGCGGGCTGTGTATAATCAAGGAAAAGTGAAGGCAAGGTATGAAACAGCTCTCAAAAATTCCAGGCACTGTGCAAAAATCAAAGAAAGCTTACATTCTGGGTAGTTAGACATGTCAGTATTTGTTAAAGATTATATGAAATTTGAATCAATTGGCCAATTTTACACTGACCTTAACTGGATAACATTTTTTTTTTAGAATTATAACTTCTCTCGGTTGATTATAGAAGGAGCAAATCCATTTCAGAAGTCAGCAGTTTCTATGCAGAGAAACCAAAATCATCCTGAAATGCACCTAGTCTCAACATTGACAATTTTGTATCTCAAATCCATCTTGAAAATGTTCTTTCTGCTTGCAGTTCAGACATGTGATAACTACTTTGTGCGAACTAGACCTGGATATTAAATTAGCAATTCTGGGTTCAAATGAGACTTTTAAACACATGCTTTAAATTTAGCCTTAAGTGAATATTTTGTTTATGTCAGCATAGTAATTTAACTTTAATTTCTTGAACTGTATGCTATCTCTGTTTTTACTATAATTCTTACATTTCCTTCAATACAATCAATGCTGACTTTAATAAAACAATTGCTTTTTAAATGTGGTAATTTCATAATACTAGGTATATTTCATAAATATAAAATGCTGCGTGTCAGAGTCCAATATTCTCTGGTTGCTCTGGATTTTCCACACAAGGAGGATTTAATGTTTTAATACTAAATTTACTTATTTGAAGATATTGACATTATATGGGATTTTGATTTAGAAAACTAATACAGCAGGTATTGAAGTTACAACACAAGCACAATATAGCAATTGCAATACAGAGTTGGATCACAATACAAACATGATTCCTATTACCAGTATCTACATGCTCACTGTCCCAGCATTGGGCATCCCTGGTCCTGGGGAAGGAATACATAGGTTGAAAGCCAGACCAAGCCCTTAGTTCTCTTCAAATTTCATTCTGTTCATTGCTTGATTTATATACTCTCTGTCAGGCTCAGTCACATAAACACTTCCCCCATGTTGATCTGGCTGGCTCAGGAAGATTACACTTTTTATTGATTATTTTGGGAAGACCAGTTACATAACTAATTGACCCATTCAACTGATACAGACGTATATCTGCAACAAAGTCCGCCTTCTGGTCCCCTTATGTTCAGAGAAGTTCAGCTTCCTTTTCGATAGCTGTGTTCATTTATTACGTTCTTTACTGAGCTTCATGAGCACATCCTCCTTGCCTGTCTTCTCTGAGTCTTCTTCCATTGTTGGGGTTTGTTTATCACTCACAAAAGGATAGAGATTACATCTCATGGCACTTGTGTTTGTATTCTTTCTACTTAACTGCTACAAGCCCTGAAAATCTGCGACTTGCAATTTCAAACAAAATATACCAGAATTATCTTTCTCTTGGGTCCAATACTTTTTTTGATAATAAAATAAACCTGAATTAACAATGTTAAATTCAGGCATAAATAAATGAGTAGCATTATATCAGTTTTAAAATAAAATTAATTATAATCAATTCCTTCTTTTGTGTCACATTATTTACAAGCACAAGATAACTTTGTTGAACAGATCCATCTGATCTTCTCTTCTTTCAAATCCGATCAGAACATAGTCCTTCCATAACATTGATTATGGGTTTATGTCAGCATAGTAATTTAACTTTAATTTAAGATTAGATTAGACTGAGATGGCATGAGTATATTTTCTGTATACTGTTTAATTCATATTTCATTTGAACCCCATCCTACATATGTTGTGGGAACAGAGAAAAGAGATTGATTAACATACATTCCTAGCACTGTTCTGACAATTTGGAGTCTTTGTCCCCCTTGTCACATACCTTTCTTCTCCTCTTACAGTTTTTGATAGCTGAATTACTAATCCAAACAGGAAAAAGAGAAATAAGTTTTCAAAAGCATTCTGGGCACAAAACCATAGAAACATACTATGGAAAACAGTATGCCTGCTTAGTAGGATGATTACTACAGTTTTGACAGTCCCCTTTTGTGCAGCTGGTACGCATATATACAGCTATTTAATTTCAGTAGTTACTTAAATAGTTTCCAAATTATGTATGTATTCATTGTATGCATTGATTCACTTGACTAGGTTGATTCCAAAGAAGCCATTACTGTCAATCAAATAAATTATATACATTTTCAAAATATTTATGTTTAACCAATTATATAGTTAATCGGGAAAATAAAAAACATATTTAAAATTACGTACCTTTTTGAAAGACTATCTATCACTTCCTTACCACACATGGCCACAAAGATACATTTTGACATTATCAGTTTTTGTTTGCTTGCATTAAATCTAACATTATGGTATATCTAGAATAATCTGGAGAATTTGTTAGATTTATACAGGAATTGTGCTGCTGTAGCTGAGGATGGAAATTCACATTCTGACTCTCGCTGGATAAAGGTTTAAGGAATAAACAGGATATAAATTGCAGACACCCTTTTCATTTGCCTGGACATGGCATTACTGACCATGTAAAGGGAGCTATATAATCTTTATGAGGTCCAGGAGGCGCACAACTGCTCGGAAAGGGAGTTTATTTATCACCTTCAGCTGGAGGGCACTCAAATGCTTGCATTGCCAAGACATAATCATTACATATAAGTTATTTATAAATAACTATTCTGGACTTCAGCTGCTTTCCACTCTCCACTGACAGTGCACAGAAAAGGATTCAATAATAATTACAGGAAGGCAATGAGAAAGTGACTCTGTAGCCTACTATGTAGGATACTCACATAAGAGTGCTGAAATAGGATTCTGATCTTTCTTGCTAGGGCTGTTTCTTTAATTTCCTTAATTAGTTATGTAAAATACATGAGCACTACTGGGGGGAGGGAGCATAACCCATGCAAGCATACTAATCAGTAATTTGTGCAAGTATATACTTTTGAGAGCGCTGTTGGGCTACAGAAATGTTCTTTGTTTTCACTTATTTAAACCAGTAAGCTTTCAGGTCTTCTCTGCTCCACAGAGAATATTTATCACCAGGGGAGGAGAAAGCTGCCCAGTACGACAACTTTAAGGATCTCTTACTTCAGGGCCTAACTGAAGGTCATCTGGTACAGCTGAGCAAGTCCAGGCGGCTGGAGCCCCTTCTCTCCCTGCAACCTTCCACACTCAGGTGACTGTTGCCACCCGGTGGGGCTGCCACTGGCACTTTTGTATAGGATAAGCTACTATAGACAAAGAAACACGTACACATATTTCATTGGAAATACATGATCCAAGAAGACTAGTAACTTCTCAACTTTCTGCGTTTGTCTTTATAGTAAAGAGGATTTCAAAATTTTTTTCGCAAATTTGACTACCCCTCTAAAATATTTTGAGGTGAAAGTATCACTACGTTTTTACTGATTGATATCTCATTCAACATGGGTATATTTTTTATTGTTTAAAAACAAATGCAATTAAACTTGACCATTTAAAAAAATAAATCAAACAATGTGGGGGGTTTCTTCCTAAATTTGTTTTATCATGGGTTAATTTTCCAGAATGTAATTGCCAACACCCCAAATACTATTCAAAAAAATAACTGCTAAAAATATCTTTAACATAATTGCTAGAAATATAGCATGTACATATACACATGAAAAACTGTATCTATCTTCCTGGTCATTGGGATGACAACAAATAGCAAACAATAACTTTAAAAGGGATGAAATAAAAAACAGAGTTACAGTTCTATTAACCCACAATTGCAGTAAAAGAATACACAGTGTTTTGATATAATGTTCTTTGCACGTTATTATTTTAGCAAAAATACCAGTTGTAGTTATGTTTTTTTACTGCCTTTATTATTTTCTTCTGTTGTGCTAACATGCAGATATTCAGCCTCTGAGAGCCACTATAACCTAGGAGTAGCTGTAACTTTTTTGTTTATTTTTCTTTTACAGAATAAAGCAGAAATTCCAAGAGAGATTTAAAAGTATGCATAAATATGTAATGTGTAAATAATTTTTATTTTATCCCTTCTAAATTATGCTCGGACCATAGTTTGGTTTTCCTTGATCAAATCTCTCCTTATTCTAAAAAAAAATTGTAGCTTTAAAAATAAATGCTAGACCAAGCCTTGGGTTTACAAATTGTAACACCTTGTGCTGTGATTGCTATTTAGAGTGATATGTTGTAATTCCAAATTACTTTACATTGGCAGGTCTGGGGTTTTTTTTAGAATTACAAGTTATTTTGGCCAACATCCAGGATAAATAATGTAAAAATGCCTCTGCATTTATTGTGTTTGAATGATTAGAAGTTTTTTTAGCTTTAATGCTCCAGAATAATTTTATGTAACAGCAGGAGGTATGTAGACTTCAAATTAAACTGCTCCATTGACGTACCTTTTAAAAAACATACATAAAAGACATAGTTTGTCTTACTGAGGAGAATGAATGGGTTCATGGGATAAGTGCAAATGCTATAAACAGACTTGTTTAAAGCCAGAGGCTAAACAATTATTAATAGAATATCTATTTAAGGTCTGGGTTGTTTCTGTTTTTCATTTTCCTAAGAACTATAAGATTCAAATCACATCTGGAGCCTCAGATGTTCTTTCTCTTACTCTTTCCAATAAGTGTAACTTATGTTAAAAATTGAATTGAATAATCTGTCTTACTGTTTTGAAAAAAAAAAATCAGGAATTCTTCTGTAGAGACTTTAAATCTTCTTATCTTTGGATTCTCCATAATTTCTAAAATGCCGTTCTTTAGATTCTTAGATAGAAAAAAACGTAAAAACTATACATTTCTTTCAGCACCGGTTTGGTTCATAAACAGTCAAATAACTGTCAGTGCTACATAGTAATTGAAATAACAACCACATTTATTTGGAAAATGTACACTTCTTTCTAGAACTTTATAAAGGAAACAGAACAGAAAGAAATTTAACAGCTGTATTTTCTGTTTTTCTCTGTTTCGAGAACGTTTACTCTGTGAAGTCATAATTGTAAAGGTGATCCAGAAAGTACAGTGGCTTAACTGAAAAAATTACCTCATCATAGCATCACATAATTTACCTATGCCCGGGCTTCTGAATAGACTGAATGAACCCAGAAGTATGTTCATAGGTTCATTTTTCAGTGCTTAAGAAGCTTTAAGCACTTCAGAAATTGTTTTACAAAATCCAGTATACTAACTAATAAATGGTTCAGAAAAGCAGGAGCAAAAAAAGTATTCTAAACTTCACATTCTCTAATTGAATTGCACATGGTTGGATGATGGATATTGATATCCCACTGCACAATTGCTGTTCCTTAGAGAAGTTGTCTGCTTATGTAGCAAACAGAGTGTAGGACTTTTCAATAAGAACCCTATGGTTGACTTAATCTGTCATGTGAGTGACATCAGTTTAAGAATAGATGGATATAGTTGGAGATTATATGGGATGTCTGTGTGGGTTTGGAAATTTCTGTCAACTCTGGTCCATTTTGCAAGTGAGCACATACACAAGCCCATGCTGAAGAAAATCACAGTTCTTGCCATCTCCCAAGAACTGTGTATTTCTTCATCTAAGCAAAGGCTTGCGTTCACTTTTCTCCCTTTCTGTTATTCTTGACAATATTGGTAATAACTATCAAGAAAAACAAATATGTTCTATTTCTTTTCATAAGCTTGCTTATTGAGCTTTCAGAGTGCCTGTTTGCTTATAGGTCTCTACTTTGTTGTTATCTGACAACTGTTTTCTTCCTTACATCATCCTGGTCTTCAATACAGCATGATAGCTACAGAATTCCATAAAAGTTTGGGAATTGAGGAGCGAGTAAGAAAGTAGATAAGGGGAATGTTTGTAAGGAATTTGTGAATGGTTCAGTCAGAAGGACTATAAGTGAAATTTCAAGCCTTTTACTGCATGTTACATATGTGATGCTCGACTTTTTCAAAGTACTTTGTAATGTTAACTAATGACCTAATACAAAAGTTGAAAGTTTGTTAATTTATGTCATCTATAATCCTGATCACAAAATAATTATTATTGAGCTGGAAGACTTTATGATTAATCAGAAATAGTACTGAGGAAACCTCTGTGTTTAACCTTTTGATATAATAAATTGATTTTGTCAATAGTTTAAATCAAATATAAATTTGCAATGGTTTATCTTTAAATGTTTGACGTATACTGACATTTGCAAAAATTACTAATAGGCAAATCTCTATGGCACTTTCATAAAAGTGTCCAGAAGGGTCTGAGAGAAAACTTATCTTTACAGATAACAAAATTTGTTCTTTGAAAATGGCAAGAATCAGAAATATTTTCTGTTTATTATGAATACCTGTATAAGCCAATTACCATAAATGGTAATTTCGTTACTATGCTTCAGCATACTTCTCTGAGACTTGGTTAGACAATCCAATTTTACATGTGGAAATAGAGGCATATATTCTTAGCAGCATTTACACTTGAAAATTCTAATGGACCTAATGGAAATTACTCTGATATTCTGTTAAAAATATTTTGTTCTAACAATAGAAGATAGACAAGGCTGTGGAAAAGTATCTGTTACTGGACCAACAATTATAACTGGGAAGCATTTGCCAAGATTTGGGTATGCCATTCTTTATTTTATTCTAAATGCAAAATGAGAATAATTTATCAGTTTAGTGTAATATGCATAAATTGGGCCTTCTTTGAAAGAAGTGGTAGTTGGCATCTGTGAGAAAGTAGGTATTTTAATTGGAAGTCAGGGGGAGAGCAGAAAATTTGGAGACAGGAAGAGAGAAAGCAGAGAGAGGGAAAGGAGATCTACACTCTTAGAAAAAGAGAAAGATTTGTGTCTTGAAGCTTTTGGAACACAGAAGGAAATAACTGGGTGGAAGCAGTCAAATAATAAAATACCATATATAGCAGGGGGTCTGTGAGTTTTTGGTTTCAGTATTCAACAATCCTTTGAATTTTAGTTTCCAGTCTCATCTTTGGAAGGTGAGCTGTCAGTCAGTGAAATGAACCTGTTTCTAACGAAATGCTTTGTTTTCACTAGGTTTTGATGTGTTATCACACATTAACCTGATTGATCAGACAACAACTCTTTTTCATCAAGAAGATATGCTAGATTGTGGTTACAATTTATTTTATACACCACACAATGGAGTGATATATGTTGCTCTTGGCCATAAAGCTTCATCACAACCTAATGTGAATGGTTTTGCCCTGGATAGTGACTGCAAGTACTATAATAAGTATCAATGAAAACTTTGTCTCTGAAATGATAACATTTTCATGCTCTGGAAGGCAACTATTGTAATATTTATTAGTTTCACCAAGCATAGAACAATAAAAAATAGTTGAAAATTTTCATTCTATCAGTTCATAGGTATGTCTCTGCATACTCATTGGGAAGAAGTATGTAAAAAGAAAAAACATTACTGACACAGTATTTAGACAAGTTTTTAATTTAAAAGCATGTGTACCAGCCACCACAGGTACCTGAAATCTTTATTGATGAGTTCTGGGCTGCTGTTTTTGCTGTTCAGCATTCTATTAGCTCTGAGGCTTAGAGTGTGTGTGTTCATATAAAGTATATATACAGCAATGTTTTCTTATAATTTGACTTCTGTGTCCTATCATTCCTTAAAAAATAATGAAGCTCGAGATGGATTCCTGGTCCTTATCTAAATGCTGTCATTTCTGTCATAAGTTTTGTGTGATTTACTTGTCCCAAGGGAGTTACGTTTTTTTTTTATGTCTGCTGCCAGGTGGGGATAGTCAGAGAGAAAAAGTAGAAATCAGTATTTGAAACCTATCAATCAACCACACAAATGACTGGAACTAAAAAAAAAAGCAGTATTTTCTGAAGGCATTATCCATGGGAAAATGAAGACTCTATTAAACTCCTCAGTCTCTTAATGTCTTGATGTTCCCTGACAAGCCTAAACTACAGGTCAGATTTGACTCATTCATCACACAGTGTGAATGTGATGGCTTAGTAAACTCATTTCAAGATTGTGTTTGGCCTATTGTTATCCAAAAAAAAAACACCTTTCCCATTCTCAAAGCGAATTCTACATTTAGATGCCAGTGTACTCCTTTTCTAACCTTTGAGTTTTTAATGTGCAACATTGGCTTACAGAAGCAACTGCATAGCCTTTATTTCCTTTTTTTGTCAAATTCTTTCTCTATCAGTCCACTGGAAAGACTATATTGTAATTCATTCCACTAACAAACAGTTCAGACAAAGCAGATTCAAATCCACACGGTGTACCCACAGACTTTTTAAGGAAAGAAGGCAGCAAATATGCAAGTGTCATGTTATAACCCCAGCTGGCAGCTAAGCACCACGCAGCCACTCACTCCCCGCAAAGAGGGATGGGGGAGAGAATCAGAAGAGTAAAAGAGAGAAAACTCATGGGTTGAGATAAAGACAGTTTAATAGGGAAAGCAAAAGCCGCACATGCAAGCAAAGCAAAACAGGGAATTCATTCACCACTCCCCATGGGCAGGCAGGTGTTCAGCCATCTCCAGGGAAGCAGGGTTACATCACATGTAATGCTTAATTGGGAAGACAAACACCATCACTCCAAATTCCATCCCCTGCCCCTCCTCTTTCTTCCCCAGCTTTATATGCTGAGCATGACATTATATGATATGGAATATCTCTTTGGCCAACCTGGGTCAGCTGTCCTGGCTGTGTTCCCTCCCAGCTTTCTGTGCACCCCCAGCCTTCTCGCTGGCAGGCCAGCATGAAAAGTTGGATAGTCCTTGACTGCTTAGCAACTCAAAATATCAGTACATTATCAACATTTTTTCATCCCAAATCCAAAACACAGCCTCACACTAACTTCTATGACAAAAATTAACTCTCTCCCAGCTGAAACCAGGACAGCAAATTAATATTCAGAGAATACTTTTCTCAAGGCAAAGACATTAATCTTCTCTTTCATTGGACAATTCTTTAGCTAACAAGTTAATGAAAGAACTATCTCTAATTTAGCAAGACTTTCCTTGATTGAAACAATACTTGTGCCATGACATTCAGGTCAGCATCCTTCAGACAGGTAATGTAAGTGTTCATACACCTCAGAGAATGACACTTGGCCAGACTTCATGTATTTTACAAACTCAGATGAAGCCAGATGTGAACTATTTTTCTATAAAAATGCAAAAAGAGAAAGAACTTTATATACCTAAATACATATCCGAGACTTTCCACATTGTTCCAGATGTTGACTTTGCAGTATTGCTCTGAAAAAGACATGCAGTGTAAGTTCATTCTGAGTCCTAACATGGAAAGCATTTGCTATTAGCACACTTAAAGAAACAGTATTTTTTTTGGAAACAGTTATGCCAAGCATTAAGCAATGTTAACTCTATGGTAATTTAATAGGGAAACAAATACAAAAAGAAACAAACTACCACCATGTCTGGATATTAATTTTGCAATTTCTTAGTTTTTCACCTACCATGGCAACTGGGGCAGTGTAGTGTGATCCACAAACAATTACAATTAATGGAAAATTTTTTGTTGAATGTAGATAACACTTTCTAAGGACTTGAAGAAATAAAACAATAGTGGAGATGATACCAAGGAAAAGAAAGTGATTTACTTCTCCTTCAGATGCTGGTTACTATAACCTTCTCTGTGCTTTACAGAATATTTTAGTGTGATATGAGTGACACTGAGGATTAGATGATGTGAAACTCCTTCAGGCAACCTATACATTCAAGATGTCTTAAAAATTTTTTTATTACATTGAACTTTCTCCTTGATTTACTATTAATACTGCATAGTCACTCTCCATTGTCAGTAGCCTGAAACATCATAGCCGTATACCAGCTTTTACCTCTTAAATATTTTACATCTTCAAAATATCCACTTGCCTGTAAACAGAAAGCAGTAAGTTCTGATAGAGCTTTGGGGGTTATGCTAGACATCAAAGGTAAAAAGAAAGGGAAGAGGATATTAAAGAGAGATTTACCAAAAAGGGCAGATGCAGGAAAAGGCTCACATTGCTCTTAAGTCTCAATAAAAGCCAAAAGGAGCTTAGTGTTCAAGCGCAATAACTTTGAAAATCTATATAAATTAGATCTTCAGCCATATACCTGAAGGAAGCCCAGCTCATCTAAATCATGCCTAATTCAGATTTTGTCCCCTAAAGCACTCCTAAGTCCAAGTAATTTCTACACAGTCTAGCCTTCTGAGAACTCTTTAAGGACATTTTCAATAGATCAAAAGAGCTCTTGATCCTCAGGTGTAAGAAATCAGGGAAGGAAGACAACAGGCTGATGTGGCTGAGATGAGACCTGCTGGTCAAATGAAAGGGCAAGAAGGAAATGCACAGCCAGTGGAAGCAGGGACAGGTATCTTGGGAACAGTACAGGGACGCTGCCCAGTTATATAGGGATGGCATCAGGAAGGCCAAGGCAAAACTGGAGCTGAACTTGGCAAGGGATGCAAAGAATAATAAGAAGGGCTTCTACAGCTATGTCAGCCAGACTCGGGAGGTCAAAGAAAGTGTACCCCAACGATGAACAAGACTAGAAGACTGGTAATAACACATGAGGAGAAGGCTGAGATACTTAATGACTCCTTGGCCTCAGTCTTCACTGGCAGTCTCTCTTCCCATAACTCTTGAATGGATGGACCTCAAGGCAGGGACTGGAGGAGCAAAGTCCTTTGCATTGTAAGAGAAGATCAGGTTCGAGACCACCTGAGGAACATGAACATGCACAAGTCTAAGGGACCTCACAAAGATGCATCACAGAGTCCTGAGGGAATTGGCTGATATGGTTGCCAAGCCACTCTCCATGATATTTGAAAAGTCCTGGCAGTCAGGTGGAGCACCGGGAGAATCGAAAAAGGGAAACATTGCACCCATTTTTAAAAAGGCTAGCAAGGAGGATCCTGGGAACTTCCAACTTGTCAGCCTCCCCTCTGTGCCTGTGAAGATCATGGAGCAGATCCTCCTTGAAGCTCTGCTAAGGCACATGAAGGCCAGGAAGGGGATTCGAGACAGACAGCATGGCTTCACCAAGGACAACTGCTCCCTCACCATCGTAGTGGCCTTCTAGGACAGATTGACTACATCAGTGAACAAGGGAGGAGATACAGATATCATCTATCTGGACTTCCGTAAGGTAATTGACACAATCCCCCACAACATCCTTTCACATGGCTCAATATCCAGACAGAGATCAGTGATGAGTGGTGTCCCTCAGGGGTCCATATCTTATTATTTAAGTATTTTCATCAATGACAGTGGGATAGAGTGCACCCTCAGCAAGCCTGCAGATGACGCCAAGCTGAGTGGTGTGGATGACATGCCTGAGGGATGGGATGTCATCCAGAGAGACCTGGACAATCTTGAGGAATGGGCCTGTGTGAACCTCATGAGGTTCAACACGGCAAAGTGCAGGGTCCTGCACCTGGGTCAGGGAAACCCCCAGTATCAATACAGGGGGTTGAAGTGGTTGAGAGCAGCCCTGCTGAGAAGGACTTGGATGCAGTGGTAGATGAGAAGCTGGACATGAGCCAGCAATGTGTACTTCCAGCCCAGAAGACCAACCGTATCCTGGTCTGCCTCCAAAGAAGTATGCCCAGCAGGTTGAGGGAGGTGATTCTGCCCCTCCACTCCACCCTGGTGACAGCCCACCTGGAGTACAGCATCCAGCTCTGGAGCCCTCAGCACAGGAAAGACATGGACCTGTTGGAGCGGGTCCAGAGGAGGGACACACAAATGATCTGAGGGATGGAACATCTATGAGGACAGGATGAGAGAGCTGAGGTTGTTCAGCCTGGAGAAGAAAAGTCTCTGGGGACACCTTCTTGAAACCTTTCAGTCATTAAAGGGGTCTTATAAGAAAGATGGGGACAGATTTTTTAGCAGGACCTGTTGTAATAGGACAAAGGGTAATGGTTTTAAACTGAAAGAAAGTAGATTTAGACTAGATAGAAGGAAGGAATTTTTCACAATGAGGGTGATGAAGCACTGGCATAGGTTTCCCAGAGAGATGGTAGATGCCTGATGCCTGGAAAGATTGAAGGTCAGGTTGGTCTGGGCTCTGAGCAAGCTGATCTAGTTGAAGATGTCTCGCTCATTGCAGGGGGGTTGGTCTAGATGACCTTTAAAGGTCCCTTCATACCTGAGCTGTTCTATGATTCTATGAACTGAACTTCCATATATATCTTTGTATTTAGCAGAAATGTCCTGTATATGACAAACTTTACTTGTAAACAGATATCCATAAGCCCTTTAGCAGATGGATATTTAGTCACTCATTTAAAGTTGTTTTACAAGCAGAAGTCACTGACGTCCACCTTTTATATAATGGTTCACTGGTTAAACAGTCAGTTATTTAGTATTTCCTATATGTTCAACGGAATATGTCAAAGCCTTATTTAAGTAGGCAGGATGACTTTATGCAGTATCTAAAATTCTTCAGAAAGTCAAGATCTGAAGAACTGGGGCACCCAAATTTGGTCTCATCAATTCCATTCTCCCTCATGCCTTTTCTTCACACACTGAACAAATTTTCTGATTTCGGTGGGGCAATATTCAGTTGGGTACCTATTTGACCATTAAATAAACATATTGTTCATATGAAGTAGAATCTATGTATGTCACCTTTGTCCAAGCACTTTACCATAAATATTGCAAATTTTCTTCAAAATAAGCTCAAATATTGTATTTAAATTTACACAATTTTGAGTTGATATATCTTTAATTATTTTTGGATACAGTTATGAAGACCAGTTTTATTGCTCTTTGTTTCTTTTATCTATAAAATATTATTTGTGTAGAAAAGGATGCTTTTTATTTTTTCTTCAATGCTAGATGGAGATATTTAGAGTGGTATTTATTCTGTATAGAGGTCATTCTTTTTATTTTAATACTTTTTGTTGATTCCCACTCAACTATTCAGGGTGTTGTGACTCATTTATTACATTGAATGAAATGCAAAAACTTAGAATCATAGAACCATTAAGGTTGGAAAAGACCTCTAAGATCATCAAGTTCAACCATCAACCCAACACCACAATGCCCACTAAACCATATCCTGAAGTACCACAACTACACTATTTTTGAATACTTCCAGTGATGGTGACTCCACCACCTCCCTGGGCAGCCTGTTCCAATGCTGGACCACTCTTTCAGTAAAGAAATTTTTCCTAATATCTGATCTAAGCTTCCCCTGGCACAACTTGTTTTCCTCTCATCCTATCGCTGGTTATTTGGGAGAAGAGACCAGCACCCACCTCACAACAACCCCCTTTCAGGTAGCTGTAGAGAGCGATAAGGTCTCCCCTCAGCCGCCTCTTCTCCAGACTAAACAACCACAATTCCCTCAGCCACTCCTCATAAGACTTGTGCTCCAGACCCCTCACCAGCTTCATTGCCTTTCTTTGGACACGCTCCAGCACCTCAGTGTCTTCCTCGCAGTGAGGGGCCCAAAACTGAACACAGGATTCAAGGTGTGGCTTCACCAGTGGCGAGGACAGGGGTACAACCACTTCCCTACTCCTGCTGGCCACACTAGTTCTGATACAGGCCAGGATGCTGTTGGCCTTCTTGGCCACCTGGGCACACTTCTGGCTCATATTCATCCGGCTGTCAACCAGCACCCCCAGGCCCTTTTCTGCCAGGCAGGTCTCCAGCCACTCCTCCCCAAGCCTGTAATGTTGCCTGGGGTTGTTGTGACCAAATTGCAGGACCCGGCACTTGGCCTTATTAAACCTCATACAACTGACCTCAGCCCATCGATCCAGCCTGTCCAGATCCCTCTGCACAGCCTTCCTATCCTCCAGCAGATCAACACTCCCATCCATCTTGGTGTCATCTGCAAACTTACGGAGGAAGCATTCAATCCCCTCATCCAGATCATCAGTAAAGATGAGTGTCACATTGGCAAGCCTCCAGTCATCTGGGACCTCCCCTGTTTAACGAGGACTGCTCATAAATGATGGAGAGTGGCTTGGCAAGCTCCTCTGCCAGCTCCCTCAGTACTCTTGTGTGGATCCCATCAGGTCCCATAGACTAGTGGGTGTCCAGGTGGCTTAGCTGGTCATTAATTGCTTCCTCCTGCATTGCAGGGGGGGGCGTTATTCTGCTCTCCATCCCTGTCTTCCAGCTCGGGGAGCTGAATACCCTGCGGATACCTGGTCTGGCTATTGAAGACTGAGGCAAAGAAGACATTAAGTATCTCAGCCTTTTCCTCATCCTTGGTGGCAATATTCCACCCCCATTCAACAAAAGACAGAGATTCTCCTTGGCTCTCTTTCTGTTTTTAATATATTTGTAATATTATTTTATTAAATAAAAATTTATATTATATATTTTTATATTTTTATATTGTATCAAAATATATGTAATATATGCAATATATATGTAATATATGATATATGTACATATATCAAAATATATGTAATATATTTTGATATATTATATAACTTATTCTGATAGGTTTTCTATTTGTGGGGTTTTTTGTTGGTTTGGTTTTTTCCTCATCTGTTACATGCTTTTATAATGATGCAGTCATGAATGATAACTACTGAGAAGGCAGAACTTTCCTTGCATTGTTTGCTTCTCATTATTCCAAATTATTCCCAATCTCATAATATGGAAGTGTATCAGGACCATTCCACTACTATTTGTAAAAGGTCTCTAAAAGAAATGGTGTTTGCCTCCATCCTGTTTCAGAAATACATTTTGCAAATCTATTTTTTTGTTAAATAGTGTTATTTGACTTTTCATTTCATATAAAGTAGAAAAATGCTGAACCATTTTTCTTATGAAATACCAAATAATTGTATTTACTCTTTAATTGGATCATATTTATAAAATGAACTTTGAGTACTGAAAATAATATTTGTTTTGATTCATAACAAAATATCAAAATACTGAAAAGTATTATGCTATGAAATGTTTCAAACAATTGCTCTGTTTGAACAAAGAGAGTCATATCAAAGGACAAAGAGGAGGAATCTTTGTGGTAGTCCCATAGCTGGTTAGAAATCACCTATTATTAAAGTCACATCATTTAGAAGTTGACTTGAGAAGTTGTTGAGAAACCCAGTTGCTTGTGTTCTTAGTCCTGAAACAGAATATAAGGAAATAAATAATCCTTGATTCTGTGAATTTCATAAAATAGAGTTCTCCTTGTGTTGGGTTTTTGTGGCAAGGTTGTGGTAGCGGGGCTGCTGCAGGGGTGGCTTTTGTGAGAAGATGCCACAAACTTCTCTTGTGTTCAACAGAGCAAGTGCCAGCTGGCTCCAAGACAGATCCAATGCTGGCCAAGGCTTGTACAGTCAGTAAAGGTGGTAGCGCCTCTGTCATATTTACAAAAGGGTAAAAACTTCTACACAATAGCAGCTGGAAAAAAGGAGTGAGAATATGTGAGAGAAACAGCCATGTGGACACCAAGTCAGTGAAGAAGGAAAGGGAGGAGGTGCTCCAGGCACAAGAGTTGAGATTCCCCTGCAGCCCATGGTAAGGACCACAGTGAGGCAGGCTGTGCCCCTGCAACCCATGGAGCTCCACAGTGGAGCAGGTATCTACCCTGCAGGTCATGAAGAACCCCATGACAGAGCAGGTGGATGCACCCAAAGGAAGCTGTGACCCCATGGAGACCCTGTGCTGGAACAGGCTTCTGACAGGATCTGTGGAGCCATGGAGAGAGGAGCCCACGTAGGAACAAGTTTGCTGGCAGGACTTGTGACCCCCTGAGGGACCCACTCTGGAGTATTCTGTTCCTGAAAGACTGCACTCCATGGAAAAAACCCAGGCTGGAGCAGACTGTGAAGAACTGCAATCTGTGGGAAGGACTCATTTTGGAGAAGTTTGTAGCAGCTAGAGGAATTAGTAAAACAGGAATCTATCATCAGAACCACCACTGTGACCACGTTGTAGGAACTGAGTACAGAGAAGATGCTTGTTACTCACAAAGACATTATCTGTATCAGTGTCAGAATCAGGGAAGCCAGAAACTACTTTCCAAACCTTTTTTGGGGCTGTTGCACCAACAAGAGTACACATTTAACCTTAGGAATGTGACTGCTTGATAAGACTTTAATTTGTGTTTGAATTTATGTACTAGGTGTGTCCAACAATTCCATTAATAACCACACTTATCACATCTAAGTTTCTGTTTTAAGGAATCATGGAGAACAGATAGAAATAATCCTGCAGGTGAGAACTACAGTTGTATTTCATTCTGATGCAAAAGCAAGATTGCTTCTGGAGCCAAATGTAGAACTTGCATCACCACAACTGAACTGTGAAGACATTACCTCTAGTAATATTGAGAGTCATTGCTAAGCTGCTTAAGATATATGGATACTTTTTATCATTCAGATGTAAAACCCATCTTCTTTTCACTTCATCCCTTCTTAATATAGCACTTATGATCCCAGTCTTTAAAGGGAAGACCTGGCAGCTGTTTCTTGTCTGTCCCTGCCATAGTAACCAGATTCTTGGGAAACTCTTTATGCTCCTTCATACTTCAGCAATCCTTATTCTCCTCTCAACCATTGCAAATTTCTTGAATACCAGCAAGGCCTAGGAATCTCATTGAATATTATAATACAGAAGAAATTCATAGTAAATACAAAACTATGTAAAAAATTTAAAAGCAAGTACATAGATTTCCGGGCTTTACAGAAAACATGTGTGAAGTGTTGGGTATTTACTGCATGCTTTTGAAGTGCATTCTCTATTTCACAGTAGTGATCATGTCTTTACAAAACTTAGTACTTGTAATTCAGGAAAGGTGTAAGACCATTTGTCTTCATGAAAGGGTGACATAATTAGCAGTTACATGGAAAGATTAGGAAAATGGCTGCAAGTCTGAAAAGTCACAAATTTTGGACAACTATCTACAAACAACAATAGTTCATACTCATGTAAAATACTTTTCATTGGGGAAAGTCAAAGAAGTTTGTAAAGATGACTACAGATTTAAGCATTTTTAGGAACAACTAAAGGCTTCTGCTATATTTCATAACTCTAGAATATACAGTCTTCATAATTTCTACCGAGTATTCAGTCTTGTAAACATTTCTAGAACCTTTGCCAAATTAAACTCTTAACAGGAATTCTATTTATATTTTCTGCAAAACATAAAAATTCTTTTATGGGTGTGTTTTAACAGCTTACATTTTTGAACAGTTAAACTACTGAGTTCGTTAATTTACACAAAAAATACAGTGACAAATTCAAAAGAAAATTATTTCAGTTTATACTTTAATTCTAAAAATAGATCTTTGAAGAAAATGTGTATATTTTAAAAATATTTTATTTTGTTTGAAGTTTTAAATTGAGACAATTTGGAGACAATTGAGACAAGATATAGGAAATAAAGAACAGAAAAAATAGAGACTAGGAAAAAAAACTTCCTTTTGTCTTCTTCCCATAAAGATGACACTTCATAGATGAAACTAAGTGGCTCTCTTTTTTTTCCTCCAACTTTTTATAATTTCTGTTCTTGTCAGTTGCCTGCAATTCTTAATTTTACACACGGCAAGATTTCTGAAGGAAATGTTAGAGAAACTAGAAACAGATGCAGGAGATTCATATCTCAAATACGGCAACTGATCTGAGTGACATTATTCACATATATTTTGTGTAACACTGATTTACTCTCAGAATGTTTCTGTCTACACCTTTAGTGTTTCATGTGCTTTTATAAGCAATGTCTATATACATCATCACACATGACATACTATTTTTATAGTTATACAATTGTCATTCTGCTGATATCTGTAATAGTTCATATTGACATAAAACTATAAAAAAGATGATTTGCATGTTCCCTTAAGATGCAAAGAGTCATCACAATAGGAAAGATAATGACATTTCTAGCTAGCAGTGATAATCGCAGAAAATCTACTTAGAGTCATGGGGTACAAATAACATGTAGCTGGCAGGTTCCAAATTCTCATTTCCTGCAAATTTTTCTTATTTTTGAAACATCAAGCAAGTATATCCTTTACTTTCACACATATTTAATTTAGAAAAATTTAGGGATGCCAGAGTACCTGCTGCATGGAGGTTTGCACATCAGCTGTGTTTCATTAATATGATAGCACATTCTGAGATCATAAAGAAAAGTACCATGGAAAGAGATGGAAAAATAGGATCTTGTCAACTATTCTGCCTGAACGGTAAGAGTCTGTGGTTTCTGCCTGGGAAGATTTATACCTTTTTGCTTAATCTTTTTTCCCATCTTTATTTGTCTTTTTGTTCAGTACTTCTAGAAAGATCTTTCCCTTAGGGACACATGATTAAATGGAGCTACCTTGTCTGAAAACAGTAGAGATAGGAACCAAACTGAGTTTTGACTTTTAGGGATTGATGGAAGAGAAAATAGCATAGGTATAAAATTTGCATAATGATGGAATAATATGACTGGAGCCAATGACTCAGAAGAGAACCTTTGTAGTAGTGATGGAAAGAGCTTTACTTTAAGCCCCAGAAAATAAATATGCTTTATAGATGCTAACAGCATCTCATGTAGAAAAAGTACTTTCAATTTTAAATGTTTTAGCTATAAGGCAACATTTTTTTTCTTAAACTACATGAACAAGGCTGTTATTAAAAGGAACTGAGATGACAGGGAATGGGAGGGGAAGCAGGAGAGAATCACTTTGCTGCTAAAAATAGTGTTTTGGGAAGAAGTACTCTGTTTTAGAGTAGGTAATATTTCTAATGTAACATTTTTAATTTTCATAAAGCACAATTATAATGCTGAGTTTAGTTCTGGCTTTTGCAAAGAACAATGTTCTTTTGTTGAAAGCTTTTATTGGTTGTCTGAATTTCTCCCCTGAGCGACCTATTTGGGAGTAGCCCCATTAACTTGAATTAGATTCTTACTAAGGCAGAGTTTGATAATTGGTGTCTTCTTTTTAAGACAACAAATGGTTTGTCAATAAAAAGAAAACAAACAACAGCTACTAGAAAGAAAAGCAAGTTAATGCACTTTTTTGTGAGTGAATGTCATTCAGGTGCTAAATAAGCAATATTTTAATTTTGATGATAGAGTGAGTTAAAAACAAGGAGTACTTGCCTGAAGATTCAGCCTGGAAAATCAACATTGACAAGGGAATAGTATGGTAGGAGGGGAAATACTTCAGTGATAGTAGATGAATGCTGGAAAAGATTGCCAAGGACAGGTATACAATCAGCCTCAGTGAAAGAGTCAAAGCCAATTTACACCAGTGTGTGAGCCCTGGTTTAGAAATTATAAAGTATTTCCTCCTCTAATGTAGCGGCATTGGCTAAATGACCCAGGGGAAAACTATCACATCCAAAATACTGTTTTAAGAAAAGGCCATTACACCCAGTACTACAATATTCTTTTTTGTACTACCCAAGGAAAATACAAAACTGTATTTCCAGTGGGCATTTTGCACATGAGCCAGCCAGAAAAATCAAACACATCCTGGACTGCATAAAAAGAAGTGTGGCCAGCAGGTCAAGGGAGGTGATTCTCCCCCTCTGCTCTGCTCTTGTGATACCTCATCTGGAGTACTGCATCCAACTCTGGGGTCCCCAGCAAAAGAAAGACCTGGACCTGTTAGAGGTCCAGAGGAAGGTAACAAAAATGATCAGAAGCCTGGAACAGTTCTCCAATGAGGGAAGGCTGTGAAAATTGGGATTGTTTAGCCTGGAGAAAAGAAGGGTCCAGGGATAACTTATTGGTGTCTTTCAATACTTAAAGGTGGTTTATAAGAAAGGTGGAAGGGACTTTTTAACAAGGCCTGTAGTGACAAGACAAGGGGTAACAGTTTAAACCAAAGAGGGTAGATTTTGACTGGGCATGAAAAAGAAATATTTTATCATGAGGGTGGTGAGACACTGGAACAGGTGGCCCAGAGAAGTTGTGGATGCCTCATCATCAGATGTGTTCAAGGTCAGGTTGGATGAGGCTTTGAGCAACCTGATCTAGTGAAAGATGTTCTTACCCATGGCAGCGTGGTTGGACTAGATGAACTTTAAAGGTCCCTTCCAACCCAAACTATTCTATGATTCTACATACAATCTGACCTGTATAAAAGCAGAAGTCCCATTTGGAATTTATTATGATCATTATCTGTTTAAAGGAAGTTGACCAAAAGCATAAAACCACTTTACTAATACTGTGTGAAAGAATGCATTTCTACCACGTATTTCCATCACACATTTCCAAAAACATAAAGAACTGATGACAAAAGTAATAATTTAATCTGACCTCCTGCATTATATAACCTATGGAATTTCACTCAGTTACTTCATACTAACGTAAATAATTTAATTTAGTTGTTCTCTGTCTTCAGGCCAGAAGTCACAAGAGGGAGGCTCTCAGGGTCATACGTTTTGAGCTCAAATATAGAAAGATGAATTACAGAAGGTCTGGAGCATTGCATATCACAAATCACATGTTCTAGGAGGTGCTTTAGTTGCACCTTATTTTCTGTTTGCCTTTGTCTGTCTTGGCTACTTTTATGCCTTTTTGGTATACTGAAAATATCATTATAAACAGATATGTTTACTAAACATAATTAGGCCACTTCTATATATCCTTCAATAACCTTCTTAAACACCTGCAGGCTTTTTGTGTGAGTTTTGTGTTTTTTCCCCCATCTCTATCCTTTCAACATAGGCCTTTAAGATCTCTAGAATATTTGTCAATGTCCCATGCAGAAGTAAAATCACCCTCACTGTTTCACTGTCTTGAACTCCATGCTACCAGCACACTTTTTAATTTTCCATCTAGGCACGGACTATGTCTCTTCTAGGATGCCAACATTCTTTTTCATGTCACCAGTTGGCCAGAAGTACTGGGATCAAAAAAGAGTCCGGTGATGAGCCACCCTGATGAAATCTCAGCTGTTGGAAGTAAAATCTTTCCCTCAGTTTTAACACCTCCTTTCTTGTTTAAATCAGGCCTTACAATTGGTGAAAGGTATGGGATAAATGGAATATTCTAGTCCCAGTTCTCTCACAGACTGTTGGTAATCTGCTCTACAGAAAGAACTTACGGCCTTAAAAATATTGATCTTAGAAGTTATGCCAAGCTAACTGAGAGACTGAGAAGGTTTTAGTCTCTCTCCATATATCACTTCATGCACTGCCCTGGCACTGGCACCAGACTGTCAGTGTCCGATACCCTCTGAGCAGTTTCATTTAGGTATGTCACACAGGGGAGTTTTAATGTTTTAATATCAAATTTATTTATTTGAATATATTTGGCATTACACATGATTCCATTTAGCAGAATGCTCACTGCCAGAACACTGGGCATCCTTAATTGCCTGAAAGTATTGGACGGATTGAAGTCAGCTCAAGTCTACTGCTCTCTTAAAGGTTCATTTTGTTGGTTGCTCAGTTTTTATGAGCCACATATACACTTTCCTCATGCTGGTCTGGTTAAATCAGGAAGACATTCACACTTTTTGATTAACTCAGGGAAGGCCATTTACACAACCAGATGATTCACTCAACTGATACAGCCATGTATCTAACGCAAAGGCCACCCTCTGCTCCCCTTTGTTTTCAGTTTTCTTTACACCACCTGTGGTCACTCCCTGTATCCTTCACTGAGCTTCGTGAGCACATCACCTGTGCCCATCTCCTCTGTGCCTTCTTCCATTGTAGGATTTTATTGATCAGTCACACAGATGTATCCTATTTTCAACAACCAGAGTTTTCTCTGGTCCATAGAGAAACTGTGTTATCACATTAAGCAAGCTGTATCAAAAGGAGCAGGAAATAAGGATAAATCAGAGACAAAAACTTGCTGACTAAAGCCATTTACCATTATCTCACCTTTGTTGTATGACTTGACACAGGACATATTCCTTGGCCCACATGTTCACCTCAGATGACCAATGCATATGACTCAAGAGCCATAGCACAGCAAACCTACCCTTTAGGATTGTAAAAGGCCTTTAAAAAACACGCCTTTTTTTTATGGTTCTTTCAAGCTAATGTGGCCTCCACCATAAATTTAGCAGCCTGTGGAGTTGCTCTAGCTTATGTCTGTTTAACACAGTTGCTTATGAAGGTCTCTGAGACCAAGAGCTGAAGACTTTGTTGCTCCTTCTACCCTCAGCCACAGATAGCTATGGGATGATGAAGTGCACCATAGTTGTAGCTCATACAATATATTGAGAGGGTGCTTTATGCTTGCTTACTTGCTTATGTAGGTGAAATAACAATCTTGTTTTTTATGATTTATTGGGGTTTTTTCTTAATAATTGCAGACAAAATAGGACTGTGTTCAAAATAGTTTAAAATGAGTCTAAAAACTGAGTCCTGTTCACTGGGGCATAGAGGATCAGTAATTTTTATAAACAAATTGAATATGACCTTGAAGGTTGTAATGTCTTGGATACAAGATCTGGATTATTTGGGGAAAATTAGTTCCTTCCCAAAATAGTGCCTCAAAAGACTACTGAGAACCCCTGGGAAGACCTGGAGAGTATTAAGACATCCACTCTTTCAGCAAAAGAAAATCTGTATGGGTAAGATTGTCTAAATTTTTGCCTGTCTATGGGGAATAAATCATGGTACACTTTAACTTACCTTGACATGTCTATGTTCAGAAACCATGTAGAGCAAGCCTTACTAAAGACAATGTGCCAGAGGTCATTAACAAATCACTTGTAAAGTTATTGAAGTTTCTGAACAAAGAAAAGAACATGTTGTACTTATTTCTTAACTGTTCATCTTAAAACTGAGGGAGAAAGGAATGAAAATCTGAAACACAGTAAACCAAACAAGAATAGGAGAAGCATATGTCTTTATTTGATTCTAATATTTTACATTTTCAGGAGGAGTGTGTTTTTTTCACACCTGAATAAAGAAAGCTGAAATTATTTTTCTTTGGATTTGGAAATAACTTCCTCTACTGTTACAGAAATACCAGTAGGAAAAAGGAAATTAAAACACCCCTTACCACTGACGTTCTGATATGTCTTTGGGCAGATACCAGAGATATTCATCTTTACAGCAACTCTGGACTTTTTAAAAGAAAATAATTTATTATTGAAGCTTCTTTCAAAGTGCAGAAAGTCTCAAATTCATGTATCCTCTTTCTTAGGAAAGTATCCTAACCAGCATGCTGTGATACCAAATAAAGTTTAACAATTCTTCAGTCATATTCTTAAGTGAGAGTGGTTCTGACTCTGTGGGTTGAGGGGTTTTGGCTGTGCTGTTTTTTCACAATAGCTATACTCAGAAGATACCTTCTTGATGTAGCTGAACTTGAAAATACTGTTGGAGAAATTTGCAGTCCGAGTTTTCCTACCAGATTAAGATATGCAGATAAATGATTCTTTAAAATTTAGACAGAACCTATAAGAAATCTTTGACTGAGAAACTTTAAGGGTAAAAATATTGTTAGTTCTGGGTTTGACAGAGGAATAAGTAGGAGTTCTGTGTGGATGCATATTTGGTGTGTTCTAATTCCACTTTCCTCTGTGTCCTAAGGTATGTCTTTTTGTATCTATGTTTATGTAATTTCAAAGATTAAATTATCTAAAAAGAGACATGTGAACACTTCAGAAACCTATGAGGACTACCCAGAGAAAGACTAAGGCTAAAACTTTCCCAAAATTGCTATCATATAACAAAGTTACTGAGAGTGATAAAAAAAGTTCCACAAGGTCTGTCTGATCATCTTGGACACAACAGGTAGGTGAGATTTTGGAAAACTATAGCCACTGTGACAATAAAACTGACAGTTTAAGATAAAAGTGTTATCTACAACTAGTAGGTAATAATAGTATAGAATAACGATATAGAATGATAGTATATTGGTATCTAGTCTCTGCTTATCCCAAGAGGATTGAACTACGTATTGCAGATGTTTTATAGCTGCCAAGTTAAGGAGTCTTCTAACAGAGTCACACTAATGTTCTTGTGACCTAGATGCCTAAATATGGTTTTTAATTACCTTTAAATGTAACCAAATTTTACCTTGAGATACAGCATCAAACACAGCTGAAAGGAAGAATTGTGCATATACCCATGTCTTCATTATTTTGTTTTGCTCAGTGTAGGTGTCCTAATATGTTGAGAAATTCTATATGTGTACTCACCCCTCCTTCAATCAATGACAATTTATCTGCCCAACTATGCCTTGTGACATTTACACATAAAGTGGGGTGTGTAACTCATAAGTGTTGTAGTTCTAACTGTCATAATGCTTATATCTCTTATTCAGATTTGGGTGGTAGACACCTTGCTGACTCAGGGACTGAAGAATTTCAAGTCAAGAATTCAGGGGTTTTATGCAGTACAAGAGAGGATTTGACAACTGTAAATAGTTTCTACAAAACAAGCAAAAAAACAACAGCCAAAAAACTCCACAACCAGATCCAAACCCAAAAAGCAAACTCACAATTTATTAAATGAGAGGAGAAACCTAAGCTACTGCATAAAAATACCTGGGAAAGGCTGTGGTTTGAGGAAACCATCACCATAATTTTCAGTGTGCTTGGGGTTTTATTTAGGATTCCCAGTTAAGAGATCTGTTCTGCTATATATATGTAAACCAACTCTGTGTTGCAAAAGCAAACAACAAGCAAGTGTTATTTTTTACCCAGTATGCTACTAGAAGAACAAATGCCCACATTTTGATTGTGTAAGTATCTGCCAGAAGGGACTTAAACGATTTGTCTGCTTCATGAAGTATATAGAGGCTTCACTAGTCAAGTAAATGCTTATATTGACATGGAAGGTTGGAGATATTATTTTTCCTTTTTTTATTATTCCTTAAAAGCTCTTCATCTTTGCAGCAATTAAACCTTAACTGGGCAAAAGAGAATGTCAGAAGAATCCTGAGTGAGGTTGGTGGCACTTAACCCAGCAAGAGACCCATCTTCCACTTCTTGTTCTATTGAATATTTAACAGCCTAAAATAAAACAGAAAAACTTCAGTGACTGTGAACAGGATGGGGCCTTCAAAGCTGGCCTCACTCTTCAACTGATTTAATATTTATCATGTGGGAGAGCATTCTGGGAATGTCTGAAGAGTGATTTTACTAGAATTCTAAATGTTTTAAGAAATTTTCTTTTTTGTTTTTTTTTTTAAACACAATTGCATAGTTTTCCAGTTGTTAAAGTGCAGTTTTCAGGTTGCCTGTGGCCTTCAAAGCTCTTTTATTCATGCATGAAGGAATTTTTAATTGCAGTCAACTACTAGCAAAACTATAATAATTTACTTAAATATTATCAAAAAGTACATGCCTCTACATCAAAGTCTTTGCAGTCATGAGTATCAATAAATCTGGTCTAAAGTAACAGTGAATAAATGACCAGGTACTTCAAATAATTAGCAAAAAAAGATTTAGCTGAATAAGCCTTTCCCTGCAATTATTAAATAATAGTGATACTGAATCCCTCCTTTTGTAACTTTCCCTATATAAAACATGTTACCTCACACCTCTTGAACATAACAGCAAAGCATTTGGATTAACATTTTATGTATCCCTTTGATACCCACTAAGTATCTACCAAGAGAAAATTCTTGACATAGTATGAATCAGTTATATTGAGAAAGCTTAAAGAAGATAGCTACTGTTAAAATTCAGAAATGCCTATGAGTTAAGAAATAATTTTCTTTTAGAAGAAATACTTTTTATGTAAGAAAGCATAACTTGAAATAAAACTTATACAAAGATATAGGTACTACTTCCTAATAAACAGAAGGGTACTGCATAACAAGACAGAGATTAAAGAGAGTTTAAGTTTTTGCAGATAACTGATCAGGAAGTAGGCATTCTAACTTTCCTGTTATATAAGCATGACTTTTGTTCTGTTTCACAGAAACAAAATCTTCAGATTTTATTCCCTGTTATAATAATATAAGACATATCAAGTGGAGAAGACTTCTGCTCTATAATTTTGCCAGACAGTTTCTTGGGAAGTACTTTGGATGTAGTCAGATTCTTAAGAAGTAGATGAAGAGGATATAAGGATCTTTTCCCATTCTGTTACATTTCAAAAGAAAAACAGTATGAAAGAAAGGGAGGAAAGACCAAAAAAAAAAAGAGTTTCAGCTCACCACAGTGGTGAAATTGAACTAAAGCAAATTGTAAAGAAGAGTAGAATAGAAATACATTTAGTACTGGGGTTATGCAACAAGAATTTTTTCAAAGAATCATAGAATCACAGAACCATGCAGGTTGGAAGACAACTCTAGAGACCACCTAGTGCAACCTTCAGATCAAAGCAAACACAATTTGAGTATGTTGCCTTGTCCAGTTACATTTCAAATACCTCCAAGGGTAGAGTTTCTACAAGGTCTCTCAGCAACCTTTTTGTGTTTGATCTTGCTCATAATGAAAAAGCTTCTCTTATATTGAGATGTTGCAACTTGCATCTGTTTCCTCTTGTCCTTTCATAGTGCTACTCTCAGAAAGTTTGTCCCCATCTTCTTTATACTCATCCATTAGATATTTATAGACAGCAAGACAGTTTCCCATATAACTTGTGATCAAACCCAACTCTCGGCTTCTTCTTATATGACATGTGCTGTGGCCACCTATCTCACTGTCTCTCTGCTAGACTCAGTCTACTGCATCCACTTCACACTTGTCCAGGACTGGACACAGCACTCCAACTGCAGTCTCACCAGTGTTGAACAGAGGGGAAAGATCACCCTCCCTTGACCTCCTGGAACAGTCTTTCTAATGCAGCCTATGATACTATGCTGCTGGCCTTTGCCACAAGGGCACATAGTTGACTAATGTTCAGCTTGTCCACCAGTACTCCCAGATACTTTTCTGCAAAGTTACTTTCTAGCCAGCTGCCCCCCCAGCCTGCAGTATAGAAGGAGGTTGTTCTTCCTCAGGTGCCAGACTTGACATTTACATTTGCTGAACTTGAGGTTCCCACTGGCCAATTTCTCCAGCCTGTTCAGGCTCCTCTGAAATGCAACTTTATTTTGCAGCATATCAACTGCTCCATGCAATTCAATATTGTATGCAGACTTACTGTGCATGCAGTCTATTACATCACCTAGATAGGTAATAAAGGATTTAAACAATACTGACCCCAGAACTGATCCCTAAATGATACCACTAATAACTGGTCACCAGTTGGACTCATGTCCTGGTTTCAGCCAGAACAAAGTTAATTTTCTTCATAGAAGCTAGTGTGAAGCTGTGTTTTGGTTTTGGGATGAGAAGATGTTGATAATGTGCTGAGGTTTTGCATTGTTGCTTCTCGTCCTGGCCTGCTAGCAAGAAGGCTGGAGGTGCACGGGAAGCTGGGAGGGACACAGCCAGGACAGCTGACCCAGGCTGGCCAAAGGGATATTCCATACAATATGATGTCATGCTCCATATATAAAGCTGGGATGAAGAAGAAGGAAGGGGTGGAGGGACATTCGGAGTTATGGTGTCTGTCTTCCCAAGAAACTGTGGCATGTAATGGAGCCCTGCTTCCCTGGAGATGGCTGAACATCTGCCTGCCGATAGGGAGCGATGAATGAATTTCCTGTTTTGCTTTGCTTGTGTGCATGGCTTTTGCTTTACTTATTAAACTTTCTTTATCTCAACCCATGATTTTTCTCACTTTTACCCTTCTGATTTCCTCGCCTGTCCCACCATGGGGGAGTGAGTGAGCAGCTGTGTGGTGCTTATTTGCTGGCTGGGGTTAAACCACACAAATCAGTACTGCTTACCATCACTTTTTAAGTCTGTGAATCCAGTCAATTTTCTACCCATCTTATGGCCAGCAATTGCCTATATTGTTGCTTACACACAGCCTCATTTCCCTACTGGCAGATGTGGGGGTGGTGAAGTCCACCAAGAGAGCCAGGGCCTTTGATTTTAAGGCTTCTTCCAGCTGCCTAAAGACTTCATGTACTGGCTAGCTCTAGCAGATGCCTACTTCAACATCACCCATGCCAGTCTTTCCTCTTATCCTTACCTACAAACTCTCAAGCAGCTTATTCCCAGTTCCAGGGCAAAGCTGTGTGTACTCCAGTCACTCATTTATATCAAGTGCAACCCCTCTTTCCTCACTTTCTTCACCTGCCTTTCCTGAAAATCCTACACCCAGCCACTAAGGGTCCAGTCATGCAACCTGCTCCACCACCTCTCTGTAATCCCAGTGAGGTCACAACTCCGCAGCTGATGACAGACCTTTAGCTTCTCCTGTTTGTTTCCCATGATGCATGTGTTTGTATGGAGATGGACCCCAGCCATGCTGCTTTCACAGGGAAAGTGCAAGAACCTCCCCCATGATGTAGTGCCCCACTCTTGGTGCTATGTAAGCACTGTTCAGTAGTAACTAACACATCAGTGTGTTATCAGCTCTATTTTCAGCACAAATCTAAAATGTGTCTCTGATGCCTGCCTACCTGGAGGTCACATTCCCCACCCATTCCTGGGTCACTATACCTGCTGAGTAACTGCAGAACTGCAGAAAGAGAAAGAGCTTTGCTGTGTTGCCAGAAGTCACAGCTTTCTAGCCTCCTCCATTGTGGGCACCTCCACCCACTGCTCCCTGTTAAGGTAGTCACCATCTGCCTCTGTTCTTGGAGCCAGGGCTGGGGCTGTTGGCTCTGTATGGTCTTTAAAGACACCATGAATCTCCTGTTCATCCTCCCTGACAGTGCACAGCCTGCTCACCTCCACCCAGAGCCCTTTCAGCTTGTGACTCAACGCCTCAACCAGACCACATCTGCCACAGGGGAGGCCACTGCTTAGGCCCTGAAGAGAGGCACCAGGCACTGCTAGGGCACTTCCAGAGCAGCAGGCACTGCCAGAGATTAGGATGGCAGCACCCTACCACAGGAGTTGTGTCTGGATACGGGTCTGTGCTGTGGTAGAAATAGCTACTTCAGTTGGTGTTGGAGATGGTGATAGCTCCCTCAATGCACAATTCTGAGTAGAGATTCTGGGTCCCTTTGTGCCCTTACTGCACTAACTACAATGACAACTATTGCAGCTCTGTTAACTTGCCCTTGTTTGTTTCATTTAATGATGTGTTTTCAGGATCTCATGTTACTCTGCCTTTATGTTGATTTAGATTTTGTTGGTTAGTAGCTGTGTTTTACAAGACTCTCCTGTTAAATAGCACTAATAAAAATTCTGGAATTTCATTAAAATATTGCAAAATACTTCAATAAAAATGAATATTGTTGTGTTCTTTTTAAGTTTGGTAAACTGAGCTATAATAGAGTTCTGGATATAAACGAGCTATGAAAGTATACTGGATATATCCTACAACAGTATATACTATCACAGTATCACTTCTTGTACTCTAGTTCTACATTCTCTGTATAAGAATATTCACATTAATTTAGAAAAAGAACTAGTATTATAACAGTTGATGGATTTATTTTTCCATGCAGCTTTCAGAAAAGTATGGAGCTTATATGTTTTTTTAGTTTAACTTATGGATAAAATCATTGATAACAATAGCTATCAACAGCAATAACAATCAATAGCAAATAAAGTTATTTGCTTTATTTACTGTATTATTACAGTGCAGTCCCTCACAGTGGTAAGCAATACATAGACCTCTCGGAAGTTCCTCATGAGTAATATATGCAGGACTGAACATTGCCTTTTAATGTAGTGTCTCCTGTTTCTCTTTATACTAATTAATGTGTTAGAATATTAAATAAATACATACGTATTCTGATATGTAACAATCAGGTATAATTTGAAAATGCTTAAAATACTGCCAATGTAATTTATGTTTTAATGATTAGAATTTTCTATTATATTACTTCTGTCATCTGTATGCAAAGATGCAAAATACTAGCTTAATTTCTCTCTTTTCTTAACTAAGAAATATTCTTCCTGCCTTTCTAACTTTACACTGACATTACAGTGTTTATGTTTATGTTTTGTTTTCCATTCTTTTCTGAATAATTCTTTGTATTCTGAGTGTGTTTTGATCACAGCAGAGTACTATGCTTACAATTCCAGATGATTATCCAAAAAGAGTGTTATGTTATCTTTCTTGAAAAAAACAGTTAATTTTAAAGCCTATTGTTGTAAATATATAATTAGGGGAATAGAGAGGGTTTTCCATTCAGTTTTGCCATGCATACTTATGTATTTATCAATACTGGAATCTTAGCAGTTGTGAATCTGACTTCAAAGGTGGCTCTGCTTTGAGTAGAAGGTTGATTAGATGACCTCCAGAGGTCCATTCCAACCCAAAATGTTCTGAGTTTATGATTTCATTGCCCAATGAATCATTTTAAAATTCAACTTGTTTAACTCCAGATATACATGAGATGAGCATCTTTCTTTGATATCTGTATCTAGCTTTCTAGTCAATGGGGAGATTCAAGATGGTTCACTTTTCTCAGCATAAATATCTAGTTCCATCTGAGACACCCTGTGCTGGCCAATATGACACAGGACTTGAGACAGATCTGCTTGGAGGTGTAAACCAGATGCATTACCTTTGGGCATCTCACAGCCAGGCAGTATACATCTATGTTGAGGGAAATTAATATGAAGTATAAACACCAATTTATTTTAAATATCGTCATTCAGGTGAAAGGAGTCAATCCTAGAGGTGTATGTACTTCCTTTCCAGGAAGTACCAAAAAGAGTGTTGATCTAAGCTATTAGCTATGGTTAGCTATTAGCTATGGTTGACTATAATGGAGAACTGCTTCAGTTTTGATGAGACCAATCCACTTAGGTTTTCATGCGAATATTCTACAGCTCGTCACAGTCAGCTCAGATTTGACTCTTCTAATTTTTTTTTGCATCTCCAGCCAACTTTCAGTATACTGAAAAGCACAACTCCCAAGACAGGCTATCTCAGAGCTTTTCTGTTAACTTTCTTTTGCTAGGAAAACTAACCAGTTTTTTCTATTCTTTCATATTTTAACATATGAGAAGTAGCCCTTAGTTGACAATAATTACATTCTTTAAACACTTCTGATGAACAATTTTTTGGATGACATAAAAAACTACAAATATTTAACAAGATTAGTTCATTCAAGCCCATCTGCTCCTTAACTTCTCCAAAAATCTTTAATAGTCATTGTAGAGTGAAGTTGTTCCTTAAGGATCTATATCAGTCTTCTCCAATACAACAACTTTGTCAGTGTCTCTATTTATTATGTATTATAGCTTGTACAGATTCACACAATTTAAAGCTCAGACTTACTGGTCTGCGATGCCCCAGGTTATCTATATAATCCTTTAAAAAATGCTGTCACTTCACTATCTTTGATTCCTCTGATATTAAAGTTTTTAACAAATACATTGTCCCATTAATAATAACTCTCCCATCAAATGTTACCATTTTATCTGTTCAGTTGATCCTATTTTAGTATCCTCTTAATTTCTTTTCCCTTTTAAAACAGAAGAACATTTAGCTTTAGATGCTTTTATTTTTTTATCTTTTTTTTTCACCTTTTTATCTTCCACATTAGGTTTAATCTGGTAACAAAATGATACTGTGTAAAAAATGGTATTATATTACTTGCATCCAGAATCTTGTTTTGTACATTCAAGAGCTGCTTCTGTTCCAGAAATCAATCATTATGTAGAGAATAAGTGTGAAGATACTTCATGTAATATCTCTCCTGACATTTGCTCATTCTAGTGGAGGGTACTAGAAAAATTCCATTAGTATGAAAGTTCTGTAGCCTAACTGTAAACTGATGGGGAGGCACGTTGTGATTCAATCACCAAGAGTACAGACCTGGCTCATAAATACCACAGTCCCTTGCAATGTGTGCATGTCATCTTTCCTATGGAAATTAAGGCACAAACAATGTTTTCAGAATATATCTTGTACTGAAATGGACCTGAATCTCACCCTAAAATAAAGTCAGGACAGAAATGAAATATGTTTCTACACTGTAAGGGTATATGGAAGGAGGGAACATCTGTTCCCTTAGTCTGGTCAAGGACCAGAAGGGCATAATAAGAAAAGGAAGATGCCATAAGCAAGTACACACAGGAATAAAAACATGACCTACCAACAATAAAGGAGAAAGTAACAGGGGAACCAAACCTGGTCAGTCACACCAATTAGTAAGTGTAGATGAAATGTGGGAATGTTTATTTCAGAAAGATTACCTGATGGAGTCAAGTAATACCACCTTGTCAGGTGGTATACTAAGGAAAAGGGGGAAGCTCTAAACAAAAAAGGGAGATGCAAATGTGACAGACAAACATCATGGAGACAAAGACAAGAGACAAACCTCAACAATCACACCAATTGATGTGCTATCAAGAAACTGCAGGTAAACTGGGACTTTGTAACTGATACAGATGTGAACCTGAGGGTCCAGGGTGCTGGAGAGGGTGAGTGGGACTGTACCAACTGATGAGGCAATGTGCAGAGGAAGGGTCACAGGGAGGAACAGAGAGGGGGGTGGACAGAAAGGGATGTAAAAGGAGCTGGTCACATGTAAAAAGGGCCAGATCAGTACATTTGTCTGGCTGAGCCCTGTGCTTTTTTGCTCCATGGCTGGCTTATGTTCAACTTGCTGTCCACCAGGACCCCTAGGTTCTCCTCTGACAGGCTACTTTCCAGGCCCTCAACCTGTCATGGTGCACAGGGTTATTCCTCCCAGGGAGCAGGACTTTGCATTTCCACTTGTTGAATTTCATGAGATTCCCATTGGTTGATTTCTCCAATCTGTCAAGGTTCTTTAAATGGCAGCACACCTATCTCACATACCAACCACTCCTCCCAGTGTTGTGTTGTCTGCTAACTTGCTGAGGGTACATTCTGTCCCATCATCCAGCTCATTAATGAAGGTGTTGAACAGCATTGGCTGCAGTATCAACGCCTGGCGTACACCACGTAGTGACTGGTCTCAGCTGGGTTTGGTGCTGCTGCTGACCACCCATTGAGTCTGCAGTTCAGCCAGTTTTCAGTCTGCCTCGTTGTTCATTTCTGTTCTGTGTTTCATCTATAAGGGCATTAGGGATGTTCAGCCTTACTGAAGCTGAAATAAAGAACATTGCTTTCTTCTCACAGACTGAGCCAGTCACCTCGTCTTAGTAGCCATCAGGTTGGTTAAGCATGACTTCCCTTCATAAATCCATACTGACAGGTCTCGATCACCTTCTTGTCCTTCATGTGACTGGAAATGGTTTTCAAGACTGTTAACTCCCTTATCTTCCCAAGGATCAAAGTGAGGTTAACTTTCCTGTCATTCTCTGGATCTTCCTTCTGGCCCTTTCTTCCTTTCTTGAAGAAAGGAGTGATTTTTTTTTTTCTTCCATCCTTTAAGAACCTCACCCAGTTGCCATGACCTTTCAAAGACAATCAAGAGTGCTCTTATAATGACATTGAGCAGCTTGCTCAGCGCTTGTGCATGTATTGCATCAGGTCCCATGGACTTGTGTGTCCAGTTCAACTAAATGTGCCCTAATCTAATCATCTTGCACTGCCTATTAGTCTTCCTTCCTTTGGATTTTCCCTCAGGTCTCAGAGGCCTGGGACTTCTGAAGTCTCGTCTTACCAGTAAGGACCAAGTTAACTTTTTCTTAATGAAAACATTGTATAATTTAGTATTTTCCATGTCCTTTGTCACTAGATCCTCTGCTCTATTCAGCAGAGGGACCATATTTTTGCTAGGTTCTATTTTGCTTGTCTTGCATGTACAATTTAATAATATGCTGACATTTTTGGTGCAATTAATAGAAACTGTTCCGTGTTAAACTAGCAAGAAATATTTCCAGAGCTGGGAGGTGAATGAAACACTATTGTTTTTTTCTGCTGTTTCTAGACTATTTTGGTTTTTAGACAATTTCCTGAAAATATCTTTATGAGATTAATTCCACTACTTACAGCCTAAATTTAGAATATGATCTTTAAACCATATATTGTGAACTATAAACAAACAAGCTTTTTCATGTAAATGATTATATTTTATGAAGCAACCTTCTAAAACAAATCTTAAGTGCAATGAATGGATGAGTTGAGTTGCCATTTAAAAGGAAAAAAAAAATAATTGTGATATCATAACTTAACTGCAAGCCTTGTTCCTAAAGGAAAACTAGAAAATCTTTTACTTTAATAGAGGAGACTAGGACTTCAGATTGACAGCATTTCTTTGTTTTGTTTTCCTCTTACAATATTTTTTAGCAATGATGAAGGACTAAGGTGACTATAGATACAGTTCAACTGGCATAGCTTCAGACTTTAACGGAACTGTCTGAAATTCTAAAATACTATCACAGCAAATTGGGAGGCACAGGCCATTTTAAGGAACAATTTGGATGACCATATGTACAAAACTAATTTAGAATGAGATGAGTCATGCCCTAGAAGACCTCATTTCCTTTTTTTCACTCTAAAAGTATTCTGGGATAACTTATTTAGAAACAGATAATTATAGAATATCGTGAGTTGGAAGGCACCCATGAGGATCACTGAGTCCAACTCCTGAATCCACACAGGGCAACTTAAAAGTTTAATCTTATAGATAAAAGCATCAAATGAATGCTTCCTGAATAGTGACAGGCTTCAAGCCATGACAACTTTCCGGGGGGGTTTGTTCCAGTGCTGGACCAACTTATCCATGAAGAGCTTATTTCTAATATCTACTCTAAACTTCCAGTGATGCATCTGTAAGCCAGTCGCCTGTGTCCCATCACCAGACAGCACAGAGATCACAGAATCATAGAACCGTAGAATAGTTTGGATAGGAAGGGACCATCAAAGGGCATCTAGTCCAACCACCTTGCAATGAGCAGAGACATCTTCAACTAGATCAGCTTGTTCAGAGCCCAGACCAACCTGAGCTTCAATCTTTCCAGGCGTCAGGCATCTACCATCTCTCTGGGAAACCTATGCCAGTGCTTCATCACCCTCATTGTGAAAAATTCCTTCCTTCTATCTAGTCTAAATCTGCCCCCTTGCAGTTTAAAACAATTACCCCTTGTCCTATCATTACAGGCCTTGCTAAAATTCTGTCCCACTTTTCTTATAAGCCCTCTTTAAGAACTGGAAGGCTTCAAGAAGGTCTCCCCAGAGACTTCTCTTCTCCAGGGTCAACAACCCCAACTCTCTCATCCTGTCCTCACAGGAGAGGTGTTCCATCCCTCTGATCCAGGCCCTCCTCTGGACCCACTCCGACAGGTCCATGTCTTTCCTGTGCTGAGGGCTCCAGAACTGGATGCAATACAATGGGGTTTCACCAGAGCAGAGGGCCAGAATCCCCTCTCTCGACCTGCTGGTCACACTTCTTTGGATGCAGCTCAGGATACAGTTGACCTTCTGGGCTGCAAACTCGCATTGCCAGATCATGCCAAGCTTTTCAGCCAGCAACCAACTTGGTGGGATGAATCCCATGACTGCACTGTTGCTATTGAAGACTGCAGGCTATTCAGAGACGACAGGTGAGGAAGGAAGGGCTGAGGTGTTGCCCTCTGCATCAAGAAATGGATGGAATGAGAAGAGCTGTCTGTGAGGAATAGCCATGAGCAGGTCAAAAACGTATGGGTAAGAATCAGGGACTGAGGTAACAAAGGGAACCTTGTGGTTGGTGTCTACTACAGGCTGCCCGAACAAGGGGACTATACTGACAAAACCTTCTCACTCCAGCTACAGGAGGCATCACACTTGCAGCCTCTCATCCTGCTGGGGGACTTCAACCACCCTGACATCGCCTTGGAAAGTACTTGGCAATCTGTAGGCAATCCAGGACACTCCTGCAGAGTATGGAGGATAACTTCCTATGCCAGCTAATAGACAGCCCTACCAGAGGGAATGCCATAGTGGACCTGTTGGTCACCAGTGCAAGTGAGCTAATTGGGGACATCAAGACTGAAGGCAGCCTGGGCTGCAGTGATCATGCACTGGTGGAATTCGCAGGCCTGAGAGATATGGGGCAGGCAAAGAGTTAAAGTCAGGACCTTGAATTTTAGGAAAGAAAACTTCCAGCTCCTAAGGGCGTTAGTCAACAGGATTCCCTGGGAAGGTGCCTTCAGGGACAAGGGGACAGAACAGAGCTGGCAGATCTTGAAGGAGGCTTTCCATACAGCTCAAGACCTCTCAGTCCCCAAGTGTAAGAAATCAGGGAAGGAAGACAACAGGCTGGTGTGGCTGAGATGAGACCTGCTGGTCAAATGAAAGGGCAAGAAGGAAATGCACAGCCAGTGGAAGCAGGGACAGGTATCTTGGGAACAGTACAGGGACGCTGCCCAGTTATATAGGGATGGCATCAGGAAGGCCAAGGCAAAACTGGAGCTGAACTTGGCAAGGGATGCAAAGAATAATAAGAAGGTCTTCTACAGCTATGTCAGCCAGACACGGGAGGTCAAAGAAAGTGTACCCCAATGATGACCAAGACTAGAAGGCTAAGTATACTTGGCTTTTGTTTGTTTAGCCCACTCTTAAAAATCTCCAGACAGGAAGATCTCAACAACTTTTAGTACTTCATGATCCTTGTAATTAGAAAATATTTTGCTTTGTTTCCCCAGCCCCATATTGTCATAATAACCCAAATTACTAAAGAGAACATTTGTGTCACCAGTCTCCCTGTAACATTTTCAGCATTGTTTGAGTCTTTCTAGATCTTCTCTTAATCTTATAGGTATGTCTGTTTTCTTAAGCCTCTACTCAATTAATTATGTTGCTTTCCTCCAGAACTCTTGTATCTTCCTTAAGAGTTGGTGCCTGAAAGTCAACATAATAAGGTATCTTCCTTCCTGAATATCTTTGTGATTAGGGAAATTGGGGAGGAAAAGAGAGGAAAGGACTGTTTTATTAATTTAAGAACCTATTTTTACGTTCTTACAAAACACATTTTATTACAGCTGTAGTCTTGCCAAATATCAGAGAGTAGAAATCTGTTTTTCTTTTACTGTTACTGTTTACTATTACTATTTTTGCCTGACATGCAACAATCTTATTAGTTTGTCTCAGAATGAGATTTACTTTTTCTGTTCAAAATTAGTTTTCAGTTCTTTATAACCTTCATATTTTTCTCTGCAACACTGACACTTAGCCATTTTTTCCTCATTTTGTAGCTATGTATTGGATTTCTCCTCTCAAGTACTTTATTGAATGTAATCCTATTGACTTGGGGTTAGTTGTCCAAAACGTTGATAAAATTCTTATGTTATCTTTTTAAGTGTTTTTAACCTCCTCAGTTTTAGGGTCATACAGTTTTCCTAAGTGCAATTTCTATCAATCAGCTGAGTAAATAATAAAGAAGTTGAAAAATACTAATCTCACAACAGATATCTACAGGACATCAATTGAAATATATTACCAATTAGATAGCAAACCATATTTAATCTCTTACATTGATAATAATTTCCTGTAATAATTACATAGAGGTAAGGTGTTTCCTGTGAAGATAATATCTTCATCACTAGGGAGGCTGGGTAGAAAAGGAGGATAAAGGAAAGCTTTGTTATAAATTTTGTGACCTAATTTTCTATCCACAAAAAATCACAGTCTACTGGATCCCAAATTTAGAGAAAGCTATCAAATGACTGGGCAACAGAAAAATAAGTGGGTATTTCCTATTTTATTTCAATTTAATATGGGCTATAAAACATTGAAATAAGTTAGAGTACTATTCAGAGTTCTCTTCATAATTAGGCACAAGCAAAAACAACCTTTTGTATTTGAATGTAATATGCATAAGTCCTACTTACAGAAGTCTTGCACATAGTAGTTGTGTCTTGCCTAGGAGTCACTATTACAATTGCTGTATTTTGCTGAACTCCCCAATATTGTTATCTCTGCCTGAAATAAGTATTTTAAATATCAACTGAGAAATCCTAATACAGTCATGCCCATACTAGTTACTATAGTGGATAATTTCTATCTATCTTTCCTATCTGTCAAGTTGATTAATTATCTGTATTGGTGATCTGATTATTGATGATCCACTGTATGTAGAAGGAAATACTGAATTTTGTATTTAGGAAAGAATTTTCTTTCTACAAAAAAGGAAGAGAAGTTTGGATTTGCCTTGGATTCTTTTTCCTTTTCAAGAGTTGGTATCCACAAATGTCATTAAATACGTTTATCTACCATAATGAACACACATTTCCAAACATGCATATACATGTATATAACACTCACATGTTCAGACAAGACAAAACAAAACACAAAACCTTGTATGACAAGGATAAAAGTTAGGACACACATGCAGAGCACTAAGTGGGCTAAATAAATGGACAGCTCTTATTCTCAGAGGAAGGAAAGTTGTTCTTAACATTAGACAAAATATGAAGTTTCAACACCTTCCAAATAAAAGGGGAGAAGTTTTATAATACTGGATGATTAGATCAGGACAGACTGAAAAGTGACTAAAATAACTTTAAGCTATATGATACTGCCAAATCACAATCTACCTCCTTGCCATCCTTGCCATCAAGAATAAGCTTTCTAGACACATATATTTATATGCATACTTTTGTTTTCTGGTATATCTGTAACATGTTACAAGGACAGTGGGACATACTTTTAAGGCATTTAGATAGCTATTGCCTACGTTCCATTGAATACAGTGACGAAAAAACTTTAACAAAAATGTGTTATGCAGTACGTGAACAACCCTGTAAAACACAAAGTATATTTTTTAGTGAAGATTTTTTAAGATTCATTAAATAATGCTTACCTTAATAACCTATCAAGGAAAGGTGGCAACCTGAATAAATCCTGAAAATATGAGAGGATTTGAAAAGGAAGAAAATGAGCCTTAGATCATGTCTGAGCTCATCAGTCAGTTCATTTGTGCATCTCCTATATCATGCTGAATTTGTTAACATACTTTTAGTTTAAACAGCATCTACCCAGCATAAGACAATATTAGGAAGCATGAAATTACTCTTTTCTGTTCTTTGCTTTTCAGTGCCAGCCACAGCTCAGTTCATAATAGAAGCAGGATAAATACAGAAACAAGAGAGTACTGCTAAAGCCAAGGCCTTATATGGTCAGAGTTTTTTCTTTCTAATATTGTTTCAAGTTCACCGGGAGCAGCTTTGGCTTTTTGTGCATGTGCTTAACAAATTAGTCTTTTTAATAACATTCCACTCTTAAGAGCATGTGGGGAGGATCTTAGCTGGTAGAGGTTCCTGCCTGTCTTTAGCAAAGGTTAAAACTTACTAGAAGTTTCATTGACAAAAGAACTATACAGCAACAAAAGGTAGGATATCTTGCATAGCAATGGACTTTTGCTTTGACACCAGTACACTCCTGCAGGATTCTTTCTCTCCAGTCTACAATCAGTTAAGAACAAGATCTAGCAGCAGAAAGAAAATTTCACCCTGCAGGAAGAACAGTAAAGGTGGCCTTCTCCTGCTGGGCTTGTACCTTCGGCTACTTTGTTGTTGTTGTTACTGTCATATCAAGACAGGACAAAATGTCATCAAGTACAGCTCAGGTGCAGCTCAAAAGAAAATCAGGTCAGAAGCTGTTCTTATCAAAACAATACAAGAACACCCCAATGTTTATATTATCAAAATATGTCCAATATTCTTCATTCTGCAGTCACACTGAAGACTCTATTCATTCCAGATAAAACTCACTTTAAAAATAGCATGTTTCCTTTGATGTTGTACTGGTTTGGGCTGGGATAGAGATATTTTCTTCAGAGTAGCTAATATGGGGCTATGTTTTGGATTTGTGCGGAAAACAGAGTTGATAATATAGAGAAGTTTTCATTATTATTGAGCAGTGTTTACACAGAACCAAGGCCTCTTCTGCTCCTCACACCACCCCACCAGTGAGTAGGCTGGGAGTGCACAAAAAATTGGGAGGGGATACAACTGGGACACCTGACTGCAGCTGGTCAAAGGGATATTTCATACCACATGACATCATGCTCAGTATATAAAGCTGAGGAAGAAGGAGGAAGTTGGGGGATGTTTGGATTTATGGCATCTGTCTTCCCAGGTAACTGTTATACGTGATAATTATACGTGTTATATTGCCTGCCAGTGGGAAGTAGTGAATGAGTTCCTTGTTTTCCTTTGCTTGCGTGCGTGGCTTTTGCTTTCCCTGTTAAACTGTCTTTATCTCAATCCATGAGTTTTCTCACTTTTACCCTTCCAGTTCTCTCCCCCGCCCTGGTGTGGGGGGGTGAGTGAGCAGCTGTGTGGTGCTTAGTTGCCAGTTGGGGTTAAACCATGACAGATGTTTTGTACATGAAGGCAAGCTGAGTAGTGCTAAAAATGTGTAATTATATCTCCCAGTGGATAGGAAAATATATAGGCACTCAAGGAGTCAAAAGGAAATTTCATTACAGAATGATCAAGATAATTGGAAATTAATATCTAAAAGGAATGAGATCATTATTTAGCTGGTCAAATGCTTTGATTGCTGAAGGTGATCACAAAATTTATTCTCCTGAGAGAAATAGTTGTAAAAATAAACCTACAAACAAAGAACCAAAAAAAAAATACCCCCCCATGTTTTCTTTTCTTCTTGAAAGAAACATTTAATTTGAAAAACTCATCATGAGAATGAAGTTCTCGTCTGACTTTTTTCATTTCTTCATGATGACAACACAGTTTTTACAAATTTTTTTTAGTCAGAATGCCTAATATTACAAAGAAGCTACTTTTTCTTGAAAAAAAAAATCTTCAGAAGTGAAGTTTTAAGACACTTTTCTGCTGTTCTAAAATACCACGTACTATCACCAAACTTGACTGATTTCAATTTAATCCCATGGTACAGTCATGTAAATGTTTATATAAAATCATAAGAGTCAAATGTCATTAATTTATCATATTATACTTCCATATTTTCAAATCTGTTTGGCTGGGTGTTAAAATATTGAATTGAGATGTACTTATTATGTATTTAAATTTTAAATATAAATCTGCATATAATTATATATAAAACAATAGTTTAATATGTGTAAATATATACAATTATGTAAATAGGCACACATATCATGTATATTTAATTATACAGAAATTTATTATAGATATCTAATTTTTCTATGATTTATAAATATCACAGACTATATAAACAAATGAAATATAAAAAACATTGTTCAGTCTTGTAGTGTGTTAATGATCTATTAATTGGTTCTGGTTAATGTAACGAGAATGTACATGGAATGACAATTTATGAGTGGCTCTGCTAATAAAGCAGCATACTGAATCTTAAAATATATTTAGTAACTTATATTACAGCAAAGTTTGAAATAATGTTGTTCTTTTTGTGAAACAGTTTTATTAGGAATTTTAATCAAATACTATTTTTTGTCCAGGACCAGTAGTTAAGTAACCAAGTGTATAAGAATGTGTTTGAATTCTACACTGAAAGTTTCTTACCTATTTGTTAGTACTAGCTTACTAAAAGGCATGTATTAAAATGATTACCTTAAACAAAGAAATAAAGGGGTGTATTTATTCTGTATATGTCTGTACTTGTATCTCTGAATAAACTTTTAAGATATTTCTATATTTAATTTGAGCTAATAAAGTGAAGTTAGCCATAGGTTGTAGACTGAGGTGTACATTAGTGTCATAGCACGCAATTTCCACACAAAAGTGATGATGTATATTCTATGTATTACTGTCACAGGCAAGAAAAGCCTAGAATAAGGGAATGGTACATAATTTATTGCCATCCAACACAAACTGTCGATCACTGATTAAGCTATTCAGGAAAAAAAAAAAAAAAGAGAACACCAGTATACACTTTACACACACACAAATGTCTGTTTTCTCCTCTCCCTGGTCTCACTTTTATTTATTTTCACCATAGTTTGTACTCAGTCTGTCCAATTCATCCAGCCAGGTGATGCACAACGTAGGAGGTTGAGGTGGTATGTGTCTCTGCCTTTAATGATTCCTGCCACTGCATTCCGAAGTGCCCCTGCCTGGCCTGAGTCACCCATGGGCTGCAGTTCCACAGGGGTGTGCCTGCCCTGGCATGGATTGCCCACAGATCCCAGTGCCTTTGGGGACCTCATGGAGCATGTCTCTATAGCCCTAACAGCTGCCAGTGTCTTTGTTAGATATGTTTGAGCAAGTGCTCTGATTGTTTCTCTGATTAGATCAAGTTGGTTATAGTGTAGTTAAGTTTTGGTGCACAACTGTTTTCCACTGCTGTCTTCCTCTGTCTCAAAGCCAGCTGGACCCCCTTTCAAGCGGCACACTGCAGCTCATGATCTTTCCCCGACACGTTGCCGTTGCAGCCTACTCCTACTTACATGCCTGCTACAGACTCCACCCTTTGCCCCTGGGAAACATATTTAAGACTAAATTATGGAGGTTAACGACATAACTGAACATTTATGCACTTCAACTGTGAACAAACAAGGGCTGAGAATCATTTGAAAGTGTTATTCTTAACACGATTATATTAATATGAATTCTGTTTTCACTTGAAAAATCATTTCATCTTTGTATTTCCACCTATGCCATTACTTCAGTTATTTTTGACTCATTTTTAGGAATGATTTTGTTAAATTGTTTAACAAAGAGGGGGTCTTTGTCTTTCTTTTTTCTCCTGTCTATACTTTTTTCTCAATGTTTTGTACTAAACAAATGAAATATACAAATGAGAAATGAGATACAAAATACATCAGTTATTTTGATTTTTTAATTTAGTTCTGTAGTTTTGGAAATTTTCTATTTATGGGATATTGGTTTATAACCACAGATTCCTTAGCAGTTTTTTAACGAAACTCCATAATCGAGATTCTTTACACTGAATTCTGAAGTGCACTTTGTGTGTTATTTCTGGATTCATTCCTGAGGTTAAGGTTTGTAGGGATTTTATTTATTTTATTTTCTTTCACTTCAACATTTTAGCTAATTACTTTCCTTTGAAGTTAGTTTAACCTTGAGTGTTCAGAACTCAATCATTTCAATAGTTTTGTTTTCGTGAATAGCTGCTCTTAATTGTATAGAGAGGTTCAGTTTTGTGGATAACAACCAAGAATATGAAGAGAGAACATACCTTTTATTTCAACTACTCCTAGAAAAATAAAAATTAAGGATGAAAGAAATGTTAAAAAGCAAGGTTTCAGACTTGTCATGCATATTTCTGCTAATAATCTCAAAAGCAATCACTCATTTTAGCTAGTGAAAAAAGATACAGATGATCAGAAAGTCTCAAAAATGTTATCTTGTACCCATGCTATGTAGTCACTTCAAGATCATTTTATATAATTGGCTGCTGTCAGGTAAACAATTTATAACATCAGTTTGGGATTGACTAGTTTAGACTGAATGCTGCTAGTCACCCAGGTAATTACCATAGCTTTATTGTAGCCATGTCCATTACTCTATGTAAGAAAGTGTCAAATTTCTGCTATTTCTTTTCTTAGAAGTATGTGCATTATACATTCAATATCTTTCAAAATTAATCTTGTTGACTTCTGGACACCTGAGTAAACTATGGAATATTAGCACAGTCTTCTCAGCTTTGCAAAAAAAAAAAAAAAGAACTCAGGTAAGCATTTCCATAGTTTGAATCCCTAAAATGCTGAGTAAAGCATTGACATATCTTATACTAGGTAGGGGGTCACAAAGTCTGTTTATTCAGTACACCTGAAATACTGTATTTTGCATAACTTTGAGTCCTCATCTGGCAGCTAAATCTAAGCAACTTTGTGAAACTGGGATTCAGAGTATAAATTCTCTCACTTCCATTCATTTTTGGTAATTAAACATAGAAGTGGCAACCTATTTGCATGATAATTACAACAGTTGCCCAATAATGGATGGTGAGACCTGGGCTTTACATCCATCTCACTGAGAATCACAGAATCACAGAATCACACAGAATCACAGAATCACTAGGTTGGAAAGGACCTTTAAGATCATCAAGTCCAACCATTAATCCAGAACCACCATGTCCCCTAAACCATGTCCTGAAGCGCCACATCCACACGTTTTTTGAACACTTCCAGGGATGGCGACTCCACCACCTCCCTGGGCAGCCTGTTCCAATGCCTGACCACCCTCTCAGTGAAGAAATTTTTCCTAATATCCAATATAAACCTCCCCTGGCGCAACTTGAGGCCATTTCCTCTTGTCCTATCACTAGTTACTTGGGAGAAGAGACCAACACCCTCATCGCCACAACCCCCTTTCAGGTAGTTGTAGAGAGCGATAAGGTCTCCCCTCAGCCTCCTCTTCTCCAGACTAAACAACCCCAGTTCCCTCAGCTGCTCCTCATAAGACATGTGCTCCAGACCCCTCACCAGCTTCGTTGCCCTTCTCTGGACACGCTCCAGCACCTCAACATCCTTCTTGTAGTGAGGGGCCCAAAACTGAACACAGGATTCAAGGTGCGGCCTCACCAGTGCCGAGTACAGGGGCACAATCACTTCCCTACTCCTGCTGGCCACACTATTCCTGATACAGGCCAGGACGCTGTTGGCCTTCTTGGCCACCTGGGCACACTGCCGGCTCATATTCATCCGGCTGTCAACCAGCACCCCCAGGTCCCTTTCCGCCGGGCTGCTCTCCAGCCACTCCTCCCCAAGCCTGTAGCATTGCATGGGGTTGTTGTGGCCAAAGTGCAGGACCCTGCACTTGGCCTTATTAAACCTCATACAGTTGGCCTCTGCCCATCGATCCAGCCTGTCCAGATCCCTCTGCAGAGCCCTCCTACCCTCCAGCAGATCAACACTCCCACCCAGCTTGGTGTCATCTGCAAACTTACTGAGGGAGCACTCGATCCCCTCATCCAGATCATCTATAAAGATATTGAACAAGACTGGTCCCAGAACCGAGCCCTGGGGAACACCACTCGTGACCGGCCGCCAGCCGGATTTAACGCCATTCACCACAACTCTCTGGGCTCGGCCATCCAGCCAGTTCCTCACCCAGCGAAGAGTAAACCCGTCTAAGCCACGAGCCGCCAGTTTCTCCAGGAGAATGCTGTGGGAGACGCTGTCAAAGGCTTTACTGAAGTCCAGGTAGACAACGTCCACTGCCTTTCCCTCATCCACTAGGCGGGTCACCTGGTCATAGAAGGAGATCAGGTTGGTCAAGCAGGACCTGCCTTTCATGAACCCATGCTGGCTGGGCCTGATCCTTTGGCTGTTCTGCAGATGCCCTGTGAGCACTCTCAAAACCAACCACTCCATAATCTTCCCTGGAACAGAGGTCAGGCTGACAGGCCTGTAGTTCCCAGGATCCTCCTTCCGGCCTTTCTTGTAGACGGGTGTCACATTGGCAAGCCTCCAGTCTTCTGGGACCTCCCCTGTTAACCAGGACTGCTGATAAACGATGGAGAGTGGCTTGGCAAGCTCCTCCGCCAGCTCTCTCAGTACTCTTGGGTGGATCCCATCAGGCCCCATAGACTTGTGGGTGTCCAGGTGGCTTAGCATGTCCTTGACTGCTTCCTCCTGGATTATGAGGAGTACATTGTGCTCTCCATCCCCGTCTTCCAGCTCAGGCATTAAGTACCTCAGCCTTGTCCTCGTCCTTGGAGACAATGTTCCCCGCCATATCCAGTAGGGGATGGAGATTCTCCTTGCCTCTCTTTTTGTTGTTAATATATTTGTAAAAACATTTTTTATTATCCTTTACGACTGTGGCCAGACTGAGCTCTAGCTGGGCTTTTGCCTTTCTAGTTTTGTCCCTGCTTGACCTAACGAGATCTTTGTACTCTTCATGAGTTGCCTTCCCCTTCTTCCAGAGGTGATAAACTCTCCTCTTTTCCTGAGCCCCAGCAAAATCTCCCTGTTCAGCCAGGCCGGTCGCCTTCCCCGCAGAAGAATTGCTTCTCTATCTCTTGCCCACCAGGAAAATATCCCAGCTGTAATCCTGGGGGTATCCTGGATGGGTTTGTCATTTTCCTACAGCAGATTGACCAGTGTATATTTAGGACTGCAAAATGTGTAGGTCAGAAAGAGAGCACTCATACTTGAAATGCTATTAGGAGCCAAAGGGAATGTAATATAAACATGCAGCAAAAATTGTATTGTTAATCTAATTTTTTAACAGTCCTAAATTCCAAATGATGTAATCTTTTCCAGAATAGCCTAATGAATAAGCTTAAATTGCTGTTTTTCTAATACCTACCCATCTTCTTTGGTGTTGTGTTTCCTTTCTAAAGTCCCTCCAGGTTCTAAGAGACCATTCCAGGCTTCCTCAGGAGAAGCAGGGAAATGGGAGTTTCCTGCAAGTCACCACTGCTGCAAAGAGTGCAACATTCAAGGTTAGACAATCCCTTCCTCCTCCGTCCTGAGACACTGCGCTGGTGCCAGGGCTGGGCACCACTGGGAACCCCATGGTACGGCAGCAACAAGCAGGGGCAGGGGTACAGCACACATAGGAAAGATGAGCCTATTCGTTAGGATTTTTGTAAGCACCAGGGGATCTGCTATTCATTTTTTTTCTTCCAGGGCTTTTATTTTTTTGCATTTCATATCAAGCTGGATAAAACCAGAAACAGAAACTAGAAACTGGGCAAACTGGGAAGACAATTCTTAAGGGCATTCCTTTCCAACTAGGTTACAATCAGGCTTTTTCTTGCCTGGGAATATGTTTTATGTTGACCCAATTTAAAATAAAGAAGTAACGGATGTTTCCTGGCATTTAAGACTCTTTATGGGGAAAAGCAGTTTCATATTTTCATTGACACAAGTGAACCTGAAAAACACTTTCAGAACAAGCTTTTAAATAATTGGTGCAACCTTTGTGTTTCCAGCTGATGTAGCCACTATTAAATAAGCTAGACAAGCTTAGTGTCTAAATCCCAAGCAACCTTAAGCAGGATGTATATTTTGATATTCAGTTCTTTAAAGACAGTGATGCTTGGAATTCATATTACAGAACACAATAGCTTTTTGGACAGATATATGAGTTTCCTGGACTGTTAATCGGATTTTATTTGGCTTTGTTGGATTATGCTTCTGAATGTAGGTTCTAAATCACAATTTAGGTTTCTAAATGATTTTTTTTTTAATTGTCCTTTGTGATTATTAATGTTTAACCATTCATATGTGTGCATGATTGTTTGGCAGTCATCTTTAAAGAAACTGCTGTGGGGTTTACTATAACTCTTAGAACTAATTTTTTACAGTTGTCGGTTTTCATGTAATTCATTATTTTACTGTTTTAATTAGAGCTCATATGATTAATAAATATTTTAAAGGAAAAGTGAGGCTATTGAAATATCCTCTCTGGCAAAGCAAAATTCACTGCAAGTCAAACAGGTTTCTTAATTTCATGGTTGATTTTGAAATGCCATGAACTTATAAATTATAAAGTATTAAAATTAAAATTAAAAATTATTATTAGTTAGATTTTATTAATCTAACTAATCTTACTAGTCTTTATTTTCCTCATGATTTGAGGGAGTGATATATCTGTTCAATTACCTCATTCCATATAAGTACATAAACATGAAAATATAATACAGATCATTTATACCTTGGTGGGTCACAGTTGGAATTCCTGCACACTGATTTTTGACAGGGGACATTTAAGTGTCGTACATTGTAAAACTGTATCTTCTCCAAAAATTTAATTTGGGAAATATTTTCCTCCCTATTCTAACTATTCATGCTGTTTTCAGAGAATATATATTCTAACACTGTTTTTATTGTCTTATGCTACCTCAAACTGAAAAATGAGCCCAACCTTTATATTTGTTCCTTTAATCCAAAAGAAAGAACATATGCATATGTATTTAGATATCTACCAACTACTCTTAGTGTTGTGGTTTAACCCCAGCCACCAACTAAGCACCACACAGCTGCTCACTCACTCCCCGCCAGTGTGAGATGGGGGAGAGAATCAGAAGGGTAAAAGTGAGAAAACTCATGGATTGAGACAAAGACAGTTTAATAGGCAAAAGCTGCGCATGCAAGCAAAGCAAAGCAAGTAATTCATTCACTGCTTCCCATGGGCAGGCAGGTGTTCAGCCATCTCCAGGGAAGCAGGGCTCCATCATGCGTAACAGTTACTTGGGAAGACAGACGCCATAACTCTGAATGTCCCTCCACCCCTTCCTTCTTCTTCATCCCAGCTTTATATATGGAGCATGATATTTTATGGTATGGAATATCCCTTTGGCCAACCTGGGTCCACTGTCCTGGCTGTGTCCCCTCCCAGCTTCCTGTGCACCCCCAGCCTTCTTGCCAGCAGGCCAGCATGAAAAGTCGGACAGCACTTGACTACTTAGCAACAACTGAAAACATCAGCACGTTATCAACATTTTTTCATCGCAAATCAAAACATAGCCTCACACTAGCTTCTGTGAAGAAAGTTAACTCTATCCCAGCTGAAACCAGGACACTTTGGTTTATCCTGGTTTTATATTTAGGCACTTAGAAGTCTAACTGTTCTAGATCTGAGCTGCAATGGCCAATTATGATCACTACAGTTTTTATAAAGAGGTTTCCTACTACTGGTGTAATACCGGTGGTATTAGGACAACCTCAGAGTGATCTGTAGCAGAGTCAAGAGCTAACTTCTGTCAGCTCAGGAAAGGCAGTGCAAGAAGAGAGTTCCTGTGATTCAAAATGTGCAGTCATAATCAAATAATGGCTTCAGGCTTTCATCAGTTCCTACCCAAAGGCAAAAACTGGGGCTAGCTTTTGGATCCTTCAGAGCTTTGCTTGCCAGTAGAAGATCCAGTAATTGACTCCAACTCTTCTATCTGCCAAGCCTGTGCATAAACACAGTATTACACTGACTTCCATCTATTTCTAAACAGGAAGAGAAAGGTTTTTGTAAAGCTATCACTGCAGATATTGCTTTGAAGCCTAGACTGTGGAATCAGTGTGGCAGAAGTGTGCAGAAGAGTAGAATAGGTCACCAAGTGTTAGGGAGGTGGGATCAGGTAAGAGCAGAGATCCTACTTAATAAAGACAGAATGATGATGGATGGATGGAGGAAAGTGAAGCTGTAACTCAAATTTTTTTGAAGGAATAAAATATTATGTTAGAAGAGCAAAGAAAAAGGATACAGAAGCTGTCTCCTGTAGCCACATGTACTGCCTGACGTAAAGCTGTGTGCTCTTAGCATTGCTTCATGGTTGGTACTCATCTGTGCAGTCACAACTGAAATTTGTCACTAACAATGCCCAAATAAACTATGCTTGGGAACTTAATATCATGGTAACTTGCATTACCAATAAAGTTTGTTCTGGCTCTTTAAAATGGACTCCAGTTTCAAAAGACAGAAATGGAGCAACGTAACCAGGGAATTGTGGATAAGTTCTAAACTGGGAATTTTGAAGAAAAATATTTTCTTTTATTCAGAAGAGATCTGGAGAGAAGGAGATCTATACTCTCTCTTTCAATGACCTTTAGATGTCTTTCAGAAATTAATCCTAAAAAAAAAAGTATTTCTGTGGGAAATGACTGGAAAGAGAAGATGGTAGAAAATGTTGTGGTTGACAGTAAGAAGTCAGGAAAAAAACCCAAGTAAAACAAAGGAACAAATACTTTAGAATAAGAAGTTTAGTATTTAAATGTTTTCTTAAGGAATCTTGGAAAGAGTAAAAGTGTTATGTTCAAAATAACCTTTATGGACAATTAGGAAGCAAACCTTACACATACAGAAAGAGAGAGACAAGAATTCATGGTTAGTGTAATACAAATCCTTATAGTCTAATTCAAGAATTACTATAAATCCAGATTTAATTTTTACAGAAGAGGAAGCATAATAATGCACTTAAAATTGTTGTATGCACACTTTTTTCCTATGCTTTTCCTTGTGTTATGCTCACCCTTCCACTGCTCCCTAGAGTCCCTGGGTGCTGGTGGTTTTATTTTGGTGGTGTGGTAGGTATTACATCTGGAGTCCTCTGGGATGTGCTGTTCATGTTGATGCTTTCTGTTGTGTCACTCTAGGACGCACTGTGGTCATTTTAACATGTTTGCTAACACAAGTTTACACCTTTCTTTTCCTTTATTGGTCTGAGCTGCACTTCATATTCGAGTTTACTGTACACGGTGCCCTATGCATATGTCAGGTAGTATTTATTTGTTCTCTTTTTTACCCCTAAAACTACTGTTGCTAAGGTCCCAGCCTTCTTATCTTTAAGTAACCATGGGTTTAGTTGTTCATAGCTGTGGCATCTGCAGGGCCAAGCCCATGCCTCACCTATTATCATCTTGTGCCCATGTTCCCCTATACCACACCCTGTGTCTCCACTACTCAATGCCTCTGTTCTTGTAGCAGGCCTGTCTTTCTCTACACTACATTATTGTGCCAGAGCTGTAAATATCTCAGTCTGCACAGGACAACTGCTTGTCACTGCTATCTATACAAGACTCTAGGTGCACCACCAGGGAGACAACAGTAAAACAAATTAACCTTGGACACCTGGCCAGTTAGGGAAATTGCTGCCACTGCTAAACCAAGTAAAACAAGCTGCAGGCATGTCAAGAAAATCTAAGACTAAGCAAGCCTGACAAGCATCAGCTCCGAGGCCTTGCAAATCCACTAAAAAGCTTATGGCCTGTTAATAGCAACAACAGTGCTATATTACAGGTCTGTGAGATTATAGATCAATCATTCCAGGATTTAGGTGTAAAGTTATTAATCAATCTTTGTCTTCTGCTTTTCTCGAGCAAGGAAATAATTTCCACTAAAAGGTGTGGAGGGCAGAAACAGGATGATTTTGACAGACCATCAGTGCCTGGAACACAGGCTGAGAGAGAAGTTATAGTAAGATTTTAGAGAGATACAAGTAAAAGAGCTGTTGCTATTGAATGAAGGAGTGACACTTTTCTGGTAAAGACTGCTAAACAAAACGAAGCAAAACCACTGTGGTGACACCTCACCTGGAGTACTGCGTCCAGCTCTGGAGCCCTCAGCACAGGAAAGACATGGACCTGTTGGAGCTGGGTCGAGACGAGTGCCACAAAAATGATCAGAGATATGGAACAACTCTCCTATGAGGAAAGGATGAGAGAGTTGGGGATGGAGAAAAACCCTGGAAAAGGGAAGGCTCCAGGGAGACCTTCCTGCAGACTTCCAATCCTTAAAGGGAGCTTATAAGAAAAATGGGGACAGACTTTTTAGCAGGGCCTGTAGCGATAGGACAAGGGGTAATTGTTTTAAACTGAAAGAAGGTAGATTTAGACTACATAGAAGGAAACAATTTTTCACAATGAGGGTAGTGAACCACTGGCATAGGTTTCCCAGAGAGGTGGTAGATGCCTGATGCCTGGAAAGATTGAAGGTCAGGTTGGATGGGGCTCTGAGCAACCTGATGTAGTTAAAGATGTCCTTGCTCATTGCAGGGGGGTTGGACTAGATGCCCTGTGATGGTCCCTTCCAATCCAAACTATTCTATGATTCTACAAAACAAAACCAAACGAAAGGTAAAAGTCTTCAATTTTTGTCAAGAAAAAGGACAGAAGATGCTACAAGCTGTCACCATGACTATGTAGGATTTTTGTTTCTCGTAATGCAAAGAGTGATAATACCCTGAAATATACTGCATATTTGGGAAAGCATAGCTTGTCATCTGTTTCAGAGGCATGTTTAAGTCTGATTTATCTTTGTCCAATTTGCATTACAAATTTGAAAGTCTTTCATAGTACAGTGTCTTTCCTCAGTTCAATGCAATAATACATTAATTTGTTGAAGCTTTGTTCATTCAAGATTAGAGCATGATAATGTTCCCAGATAGTGCATTTCTGATGATAGTTCAACTGCTAAGTACTGAAATGTCTTGAGAATAACATAACTAGAGTTCATAATATCTGTTCTGAACTTAAGAACAGATTTGAGTCAGATGGCTTTAGGTTAAATTCACTTTTATGCAGAGGACTAGCACTCCTACAGCCCTCTCTTAGGTTGCCATTATTCAAGTGAGAGGAGGAACTTCACAACTTCATTCATTGCTCATTTTTAATATTGAGACAATAATGTTTAGGAACAGAAACACTCACATAAGAGGTATACCAGTTAATTTCATTTTCCACCTCATAAGTTAAAAACAGTAGCTCCCCATTTCCCTGAGAATTTCCTAATTCATCAGGGTATAGCCTTGCCCAGATAAAAGATGAGGAATCTTTTCCAAGCGCTTTTTTGCTGCTCAGTCATACAGCTTCAAAAATGCCAAAGTCACAGGATGAGATGAAAGATGCACATGTGCATATGTGAGGTAATATTTGGTAGAGCCACTCATCTGGGAACAAGGAGTCCTGGCTTCTTCCTGCTAGTATTCTTGTCCAACATCTAAACTGCTCAATGCAATTACAAAACTAAGTTTATCAGTATTGCTTCTTGACATCTAGTACAAACTGCATGACATTGTAATGGTTGCTATGGCATAGGAGAAGTAGGATATACAATAGAAAAAGGCCTTGTTTCTGTGTGAGAGGCAGAACTCCATGCTATAGTTATTTTCAAAGGGGAGAGCAGTATCTTTCAACAGCCCCAGCTTTCTCTGGGGGAGGAGTCAAGAGTCAGAGGAGAAGCAAGGGAGGTTACAATAATGAAATACAACCAAGGGGAAAAATCTAGGAGCATAAAGAATACCATCAAAAGTAGTGGAACAAAATAGATAAAAGATACCAAGGGAGGCCATTCTTTTAGTAGGATAAAATTTTAGTAAAACAGAATTCGTACTGAAAAGAACAAAGGAGGCATGTCATGACTATAGTAACTGATATGATCCTTTAACCAAGTTTAGAGGTAAAAAGCTGTACTGGGTCTGTCTGGGATGGCATTAATTTTATTAACAGCAGCCCATATTTTACTGTGTTTTACATTTGTGACTAAAACAGTGTTGATAACACACCAGTGTTTTAATTATTGCTGAGTAGTGCTTGCAACAGCATCAAGGCCTTCTCTGTTTCACACTCGGCTCCTGCAGCGAAAGGGATGGGGGTGGGCAAGAGTTTGGGAGCAGACACAGCCATGACAGCTGACCTCAGATGACCAAAGGGATACCCCATACTATTAAGATCATGTTCAGCAATAAAACTGAGGAGTAGTCTTTCCAAAACACCCATTTCTCAGGGACTGTCTGGGCATTGGTCTGCTGATAGGAGGTGGTAAGTGATTGCCTCCGCACCACCTGGGGTTGTTTTTTTCCTCTCTTTCCTTCATTTGTTAAACTGTCTTTATCTCAGTTCAGGAGTTTTTCTTATTTTGCTCTTACAGTTCTTTCCCCCACCCCTCTGGGTGAGGGACTGAGCGAGCAGCTTGGATGCTTAGTTGCTGGCTGAGGTCAGTCTACCGCAAAGGTGCAAGTGAGATGAGGTGTAAAGATGCCGTTCAAGAGGGATTCTGTTAGAAAGGATGTTAGCCTTGTGTGCTTCTACTGAGATGAAAAAGAATTTGAATGTACTTGCTAATTTGAAGGAAGCTGATGAAACGATGAAAAATCTATCATACAGCACTGTAAAATGATAAAAAATAAGTTATTTGGACCAAACAGTGATGAAAGAAGAAAAAAAGTCAGAGGTAGTAGGAACAGCAAGTGTGGAACTGAAAGAATGAAGGAGGAGATGAATTCACACAGAATCTTGTTTTATTACAATCTCTCATTATAAAGAGATCTTTCTAATTTCATGTGAATGTAAAATTCATGTAACTTCACTGTATCTCATGGAATTAGAATAAATTCACTGAAGTAATGCAAAATCAGTTCAATGCTTTTAAAGAGCAGACAATTTAACATGTTAAGAACAAAAATGTTTTTATTATTCCTACACCATAATATATATGCACATCATATATCTTACACATAATACATATATATACTGCATATACACATTATGTAGTTGATATACTATATACACATTATATATACATACATAGTGTGTACATATGTATGTAAATGTAGTGTGTGTGTATATACAAATTATATAAATAATGTGCATAGACAGTAGACGATAGCCAACTGCACCTTTTTTCGTTCTGTTCCAAGACTCTATTCATCTTGAGTAAATACATGGCAAATGCTGTTCATCCACAGATTATGGAATAGTTAAGGGGATATATCTGTCTAGAGAAGGAGGATAAACTCTCCTTAAAGCAAAGAGAAAAGACAAGGGGCAAGGCAAGAGGAGAGAAAGAAAAATGGAAAATAATTTTGGTAATTAGTTATTTATATAGAGAGAAACTTCTTTCTTACCAAATTATTTGTATGTGCTCAACTTTAAAAGAAAAAGATATGTACCATTTTCTCATTTCCCTGTGGTGCCAGATACTTCTTACAATTAAATGATATTACTCTTTTGTTAGGAGTCAATGATGATTTCACCAATAATTATCAGTGTCATGTAGAGGATATTAGCAATAGAAATAAAATAGGTCAAAACAATAACAACAAAAACAAAACAGGTAATTAAGCAGAATTAAACAGAAGATATATAAACCATTGATATTGTTTTTAGAACATTTTCCATTTTCTTTGTGGATCCCATCTTCTGTATATGACTGCTACTTGCCAGTGCATCCACCTAGAATGAAGTGAGTTGGAGAGTGACCTCCAGGCTAAAACACTTGCAGTTGTTGCTGGAATGCCAGCTCCATGGAGTCCTTCCACTGCCTTTTCACTGAGCTCTGGTGCCTTTGCTACACCAGATCTTTCATGACTTATAGAAAGAGCAGATAATAAAAAATAATTCTCTGAGATGACTTCCAGTGATGTCTGCAAAGGCACTTAGAAGTGTCTGTCTCCTCATCTTAGGAGACCCTTGCAACCCATAGCACTCAAGCAGTATTAATGTCACCAATCTTTCTAAGAGCAAGACTCTGCTCTACAAATTCCAGGCAGTGTTTAGCCTCTGTCATTTTCAAATCAAGCAAATAAATAATTCAATAGTTTTTCACCATAACTACCACAGCTAATATTAATAACTTCTAATTATTAGATCTATCTATTCCATCTTATTATGTCTAATCACTACAGCTATTTTTGTCAGCGTAACTTTTCTCATGTGGAGAATGAAGTAGAGAAGTAAAAGAACACTGTCCTATTTTTGTTGGTTTAAGATACCTTTCAAATAAACAACTTTGCTCTCCTCTCATTTCTCCCTCCCAAGGTGAAAGCATTTTCTTTTAAATTGATATCAAAATATCTGAATGTGTGTTCATGTTTTTCAACAATGTTCTTCGTATTTGGTTTTAGATACAACTTTTTTTTTGCATCCAACTTGGCAGCTGCAGCCCTGAGAGGTTACAGTTGGGCTCTGAGTATGTATTTTGACTGTAACGTTGAATATCCACAGTTCAGACTGACTAGTCATTGAAAAATATCTGTATTAAATAGTGGCCTTTACCTGGTGGAGGAATATTAGAATGAGATTTTTTTCTGGTACAATTTATCTAATTCTTAATCAATTCAACTTGCATTAACTATTTTGGAAACATCTTACTCTTAGTACTTATTGTGTTCTCAGACTAACAAAGGTAAACACTACAGTGTTCTCTCACAAAAATTCCTGCTGAGACTTTCTTATGGGATTTTTTGCTCTGTTTTTGTTTTGGTTAATTTGTCTGGGTTTGTTTTATTTTTTACTGAAAGGCTGTTTCAAAATATCTGCCCTCTGTTTTCTGGTCTTAAACATCTAACTGACCAGCCAAAACAAAAATTTTTCACCACTCATAATAATCCACTCCTTCAAAACTAGGAACTTTGCCAAAAATATCTGCAGTATATTTTAAGGATTATAAGGATCACTGGGATTTTGTCACTTTGAGAATTAGAGAGCTATAACATCCCCTGCATCAAAACAGCTTCTGGCATTTTCCCAGTGTATGCTGTTCTTTAACTACAGAAAATCCATTTGCTTCGGATTTGTTTTCTTTCCACCCTTGTCTCCATTTCTGTATAATTCCTTTTGCAAAATAGTAATGATCTGTTTTCCAATAGAAGTTAACACAAATTTTTATTTATTTATACTTTATTGGGGTTTTAGTAATTGTGTTTCACCAACATAGTATTTGGAAGTCCTAAATAAAGTGTCTGTGAACACTTCAAAGCATTTTGAAGACCTTCTTTTCTCTTCTACCTACTCTCGATGCTCTATTATCATTCATTCCACCTTATTATTCCCACTTACATTTGGGAAATGGAGGATTATGCTGTCAGAAATAAACACTGAGATTTTTGGCATTATGCAACCACATTCTGCCTTAAATATTTCATTGTACATTCTTATTGCTTCTAGTTTTGCACCAGTATGTTGAAATTATGATTTAGTACTACATTTTTAAGAATCAGCAGTTTGCACACATAAACAATGAAGAAATGATGAAGAATACAATTTAATGGGTAGTGTTATTTCAAAAACAGACAAAAAAAATTCTGCATGAGAGAACCAAAAAACAAAAGTCACTTCAGCTATTATTCCACAAACGGGTAAATTACTTCCTGCTTTGTCCAGGTTAACTTTGAAGGGAGAGATATTCAGCTCACATGTTGTCATGAAGAGTATACAGCTGTTATCCAGAGCTATCATCCTGTTCCATGGGGTTGATGGATGTATGGTGACGTACAATGTCTGTAACATCGATGAAGTACATGGTTGACTTCTGCATGGCCTATAGGTCACTGCTGCTTCTACTAATGAGAAAGTATAAGATGGTAACCAAAAAATAAAAATGACACTTGGCTCTGAAGAAGCACCCAACCTACACTGCGGAGCAGCTGAAAGAGCAAGCACCAGCTCTTCAAGTTTGATCCCCTTTTCCATCTCTTTTCCACAGAAAAGAAGCAGCCCAACCACAACCCCCCTAACCCTTGAGGGCAGCAAATTTCATATTTTTCTGGAGTGATGAAAAAACTTGAATTGACACTAACAATCTGCACTGATTAATATCTGCCACAAAGTACGTTTCCAATTGCATTCAGATGTCCAGGTCCCACAAAACTTTTGACCTTAGAGTATCTCCTTTCAGTTTCTCATATGTTTAAATCATGAAGGTGGTCCCTCTCTCTCTCTTTCACATATATGCATCGTACTAAACACACTGGACCAATCTTATACTGAGATGTCTAGGAATTATTTCAATATCACTATTATGAATATAAGATGGAAGGAATAATCTTATTTAATAAAATTATATAATTAAATCAATCACTTATACTTCAAAACAAAGTTGGCTGGAGTGCAGATTATGACTCATTCTCTTAAAGACATGACTGACAACCACTGAAATTTCTCCTCAGTACAAAACAAGAAAACTGAAGCAGTATATTCTTCCTGAAATTTGATAATATCACAGATAAAATTTTGCCCATTTCTATAGTGGCAGAAACTGTGTCTAGCTTCAGAAATTCTTTGGATCTGTTTTTCCAGCTGCTACTATCTTGCACATTGGAAAATTAACAGAACATTGAAATCAACAGTAAGGTCTAATTATGTTAACTCAAACATGAATGACATTCGATTTTTAATATAGATCTGACAATGACTCTATTGCCACTCTCAGCTGCCCTGTTTTCTTCCATCATATAAGAAAAATAGAGGCATATTGATATTTTCTCTCGCTGTCTCATTGTGTGTTTTCTAACAACTCATTAAGTAATTAACCTTTTAAAAACCCTCAGTCTTAACCTATATCTGTTCACATTGACTTTTGTGAATTAGGCCATCAAAGAGCTTTTAAAAATCCCATGAAACTGGATTCTGCTTCCAAGTAATTAGCTCTAAAAAAAAAAAAAGAGTGTGGGGGTAGCTTTGTAATATTGCTGAATTCCCATTTCAATCAAGGTACAAGCTTTGTCCAAGCACAGCTGCAAAGTTATTCATTAAAACCCCAAGTGTTTTTTAAGCAGTTTTAGTACTTATTTTTCTTTTTCAATTAACATAAATACTAGAAAAAGTACACTACCTTTTTATATCTCATCTTAAATCTCTTTGAAGACTAGAAGTGTTACTGCTGTGCAGATTTTTTTATCCACAACATGCTTTTTTTCTGTTTTCATTTTAATGCTTACTCTTTAGAAAACTTCATTCCATGTGTACCTGTCATCTTAATCATTCTCATCACATTATTGCATTAATTTTAATACGTTATCAGTTTAAAACTTTACTATCATTTAAATTTCATTATAATGAACTGTAGACAAAATTTGTTTTACGATCTGTCTAAACCACCTTTGGAGACACTTTTTCGGACTAAATTAGAAATATATTGCAGTACTAGATGAAATAGTTTCCTTCTGGTCATGTAGATTTACAAACTCACTTAAAACTCTGTCAAGAGTGATATACAGCTGCCATTAAAAAATTGCTAAGTTTTTATGGGCATCTTCTGATACCAGCACTAACTTGTGAACTTTTGTAATAAGCTCCCAAATGATGTTTCTTTGTATTTTATACCATCACAGAGCATTCACAATTGAGGTTGAGAAAACAATTCACTCCAGATAACATTTTGTAACTTTCTCACCAGTGACATTATGTTTAATAAAAATTAAGTTTTAGTTAAAGATTTTGTCTTGTCCTAATGCTATATTTTACTTAGTTATCTTTTGAGGTTACGATATCTGTTAGTTTACCTAATGTTCCATTTCTCCATTTCTTTCCATTAATTTTCACTAACATTACTTTGAATCATTCAGGTTTTCACGATTTATATATATATATACACACATATATATATATGTATGTATGTATATACCTTATAAGGAGCAGCTGAGGGAACTGGAGTTGTTTAGCCTGGACAAAAGGAGGTTCAGGGGAGACCTGTTCACTCCTTACAACTACCTGAAGGGACATTCTAATGAGGTGAGTGTCTGTCTCTTTTCCCAAGTAACAAGTGATAGGCCTCAAGTTGTGCCAGGGGAGATTTAGATTGGATATTAGGAAATATTTCTTCACTGAAAGGGTTACTAAGAACTGGAACAGGCTGCCCAGGGAAGTGACTGAGTCACCACCCCTGGAGGTATTTAAAAGACTTGTAGGTGTGGCACTTAGGGACATGATTTACTGATGGACTTGGCAGTGCTAGGTTAATGGTTGGACTTGATGACCTTAAAGGTCTTTTCCAACCTATAATGAATCTATGATTCTGTGATTGTATATATACAGTATTTTCTGTAGTTATGTCTTAAATATGGGTAAATGTGGGTTTAAAAAAACAAACATAAAATACAAAATTAAAAGTCAGGCAATGACTTAGAACATTTGGAAAGCTTGAGTTTATAGGTGCATTGACTTGTGAACTTCACTAGTCACTGTCTAAGAATCTTTAAAATTTACATTTTTTAAATTTTATTTTCAAAAACTTAAGGAAAATAAAAGTTTGACTTTTGTTCTACACAGTAATGATTTTATAAATATATATGTGTGAATACATTCAAAGGCAAGTGAGGGCAGAGTTTAGGTTACCAAGACTACTTAGCCATTTTCATTTCCTTCTTTGCTGTGCAACTGTATAATTTTCTCACAGAATTACAGAACAGCTGAGGTGTGATGACATCTCTGGAGATAATTTCAGCCAAATCCTCTGTTTAGAGCAGGGTCAACTAGAGTAAGTTACTCTGTGTTATGTCCATCCCTTCAGGTTTTGAATATCTACAAGGATGGAGACTCCACAGCATCTCTGGGCAACTGTGCCAGTGCTTGGTTGCTCTCACAGTAAGAAAGTGTTTCTTGATGTGCAGACGGCACTTCCTGTGTTTCAGTTTGTACCCAATGCCTCTAGTCCAGTCACTGGGCACCACTGAAAAGAGCCTGGTTCTATCATCTTTGCACCATCCCTTTAGGTATTTAAATACATTGATGAGATCCTGCCCAGAGCCTTCTGTTCCCTAGGCTGAATAGTCACAGCTCCCTCAGTCTCTCCTCATAGGACAAATGCTCACATGAGCATCTTCATAAACCTTTGCTTGACTCACTGGATGTTCATGTCTCTCTAGTACTCCAGATGTGGCCTCACCAGAGATAAGTAGAGTTGGTTTATTTTTTTAAAGGAGTTTTGACTTAAATTTGAAACTGACATCTTTGTTAGATACTTACTTTACCTTCAGCAACACAATCTTCACAGAGCAGCAGATTGTGTGAATCTTATGAACCAGAGATAATAGATAGTGGATATATGGGAGCCTGTGTAAAAAATGAATCTGTAACAAAACACTACAATAACAAAGCAATTTTATCTGGAGTGATAAGACTGCATGACAGATGACTTGTAAAATAATTTTTTTCCTGAATTTTGTGATGTTCTGGAGAAAAACATAAAAGAAACCATAAAAATTACCACAGGAGTTATATATTTTTCAAAATGAAATACTAATGAAGAATGACAAACACTTAAATGATCTTAATATCTTTTCTGTTTTATAAAACATAATGATATTTAAAACAGCTGGTTTACACCTATGTTGTATCTTCTGTCATTTTAATATATTTCCAACACTAGTATAGGTTTAGTGAAATATTTAGGCAGCTAAAAATCTAAGTTTTAAGTGCCAGCTATCTGGGACTATTCATTTGCCCAAACAAAGGAATGCAATGCTACCTGAGATGCCTTTAAAGGCATTCAGGATAGCCACATGAGCCTCACAAATGGGACACTGGACCAATAAGAAAGCTATGTCCTTCTGCCCAATTGCCAGAGTCCAGATGGCATACCTTAAGGCATCTCAACAATTACTAGATGTTCATGTTTATTCAACTGAATCCTGTTATGGGACGTCATGTATTTCATTCTGCATAATGTTGGATGCTGACTTTTGTGCAGTTCTAGGACCTGGGAAATAGGAACTTTACATAGACATACAAAGTTTGTGAAACTTGGGGGTAAACAACAGATAAACAGGAGTTGCATCACTTTGTGACTTTAGATTCAGACAACTTCTATCAACCAAAAGCTCACTTTGCACTCTAAAATTATTTATTTGTTTGTTTGTTTGTTTGCTTATGGGTTCCAGTCAGTATTCTTCCACTAGTTTAGGTAATGAAAGTTGAGGTGCAGTTCAGCTTTGTCAATTAAAAACCAACCAACCAACAAACCAACCAAACAAAACCACACATCATGTGTATTCAGTGACTTTCAATATGTTTGCGTATCTTCATAAGCAGTCAGGTTTTGCTCGGTGAGGAGTTGTGGTCTATGACTTAACATGGGTACTTAATAACATTTTTGTGGTTGTTAATATCAGTGGTATTCATGAGAAACAATAAGCCACTAGATTGCAGTTATATTTTTTCTTTGTAAGACTACATAGCAAATGCCTATATTGTGTTTATGTGGCAAAGTTTTGGGAGTGGAGAGGGAGGCTGCAGCAGTGGCTTCTCTGAGAAGCTATCCCCATCTCAAATGGAGACAGTTCCAGCTGTCTCCTAGATGGACTTGCCTATGGTCAAACCTGAGCGAAGTCCAGTCTACTAATACATGGCTCCGTTATTGGTGTCACTGCAACAATTTTAGTTTTTTTCATAATGGGATGGCTGAAACGGCACCTGGCTTGCTGGCACCAGATGGGATTCACCTTTCTCAAAGCGGGAAGAGGGCCTTTGTTCACAAGCTAGCGGGGCGTATTGACAGGATTTTTAACTAGCCTTGAAGGGGGATATCATCAGGCTTGCCCATGACAAGCTGTGGGATGACAAGCCAAGGTTAGAGGGACAGGGTGGTAGCAGAAGGAATTACGGGGTGTTTCTCTAAGAAGGTCACATGGCCGACAGCACAGCTGAAGTGCCTCTACACAAATGCACCCAGCATGGGCAACAAACAGGAGGAGTTGGAAGCCACTGTGCTGCTAGAAAGCTATGGCCTGGTCGCCATTACTGAAACCGGGTGGGATGAATCCCACAACTGCAGTGTGGCCATCAAAGGCTACAGGCTGTTCAGAAGGGACAGGCAAGGAAGGAAGGGCAGAGCCATTGCTCTCTAAATCAAGAAATGGAAGAGCTGCCTGTAAGGAATAGCCACAATTAGGTTGAAAATGTGTGGATAAGAACCAGGGACTGAGGCAATAAAGGGAACCTTGTGGTTGGTGTCTACTACAGGCTGCCTGAACAAGGGGAGTATACTGACGAAACCTTCTCACTCCAGCTATAGGAGGCATCACACTTGCAGCCTCTCATCCTGCTGGGGGACTTCAATCACCCTGATATCTGCTGGATAAGTAGCACGGCGAGCTGTAGGCAATCCAAGTCACTCCTGGAGTTCATGAAGGATAACTTGCTATGCCAGGTAATAGACAGCCCTACCAGAGGGAATGTCATGTACCCCTGTACTTGGCATTGGTGAAGCCGCACCTTGAATCCTCTGTTCAGTTCTGGGCCCCTCACTACAAGAAGGGCATTGAGTTGCTGGAGAGTGTCCAGAGAAGGGCAATGAAGCTGGTGAGGTGTGTGGAGAAAAATTCTTATGAGGAACGGCTGAGGGAACTGGGGTTGTTCAGTATGGAGAGGAGGCTGAGGGGAGACCTTATCATTCTCTACAACTACCTGAAAGGAGGGTGGGTGTTGGTCTCTTCTCCCAAGTAACTAGCGATAGAATGAGAGGAAATGGCCTCAGGTTGCACCAGGGGAATTTTATATTGGATATTAGGAAGAATTCCTTTACTGAAGGAGGGGTCAAGCATTGGAACTGGCTGCCCAGGGAAGTGGTGAAGTCACCATCACTAGAAGTGTTCAAAACATGTGTAGACATGGCACTATGGGACGTGGTTTAGTTGGCATGGTGGTGTGGGCTTGATGGTTGGACTTGAACTTAAAGGTCCTTTCCAACCTTAATGATTCTATGATTCTATGAAATTTGGAACATCCTGGCAGTCAGGTGAAGTCCCTGGAAAATGGAAAAATGGAAACATTGCACCCATTATTATAAAGGGTAGCAAAGGGGATCCTGGGAACCAGCTACCTGTCAGCTTCACCTCTGTTCCGCTCCCTTGTCCCTGAAGGCAGTTTCCCAGGGGACCATATTGACTAACTCCTTGAAGAGCTGGAAGTTTGCTTTCCTAAAATGCAGTGTCCTGACTTTACCCTTTGCCTGCCCCATATCTCTCGGGACTGCGAACTCCACCAGGGCATGATCACTGCAGCCCAGGCTTCCTTCAGTCTTGACATCCCCAATTAGCTCACTTGCACTGGTGACCAACAGGTCCACTATGGCATCCCCTCTGGTAGGGCTGTCTATTACCTGAATTACATGTGACATTTATATGGGAAATGGAAGGATAAAACTTACCTCTGTCATCTGCATCATCTAGTTTCCTATTTAGTTTCTTAATGGTGATGGTGAAGAATTCCATGCTAGGAAAAGAATATTTTTGTAAATGATGATAGAAGCTGGTGACCCAGCTTTACTCTTAACAGAATCTGACTGTAAATAATTCTGTCATAATCCATTCCAGGTCACAGAAAAATTAAAACTAGTAAATTAAAGTTTGGATTTGCATTTTTTTTTCTTTTTTTTTTTTTCTCCCAGTGCAAGCTATTAGGAATACATAAGATTTTATAAAGTAAAAATAGAGTAAATCCTGACATTCAACCTTCAGAGCATTTTCATGACTAAAGGCATAATAAAGCAAGAAGCTGTCAAGCTATTTTATGAATAAGTTATTTGACAAAGTAAGCCATTTTTATGATAACAGATTATTTGTGAACCAGTACAGGTTTCTACAAATGTTTTATGTAGCTGTGAATGGTTCCCATGGAAAAATTAAATAAAATGAAGCCTGTGAGTGTTCTTAGACTTCTGTGGTTATTCCCTATTGCCATTTTTCATTTCAGTGCAGGACTGCTCACTTAGGTGATGCATAATGTTTTTTGTGATTGCATAACTGGAACTCTTAAAATGGAAAAATAAGGAAATGAGTGATGGAATAACAAATGAACAAAGAATGCAACTGTCCATGTGAAAAATGAATATTTTAATCAGAACATTAATTTCCTAAATATTTGTCAGAAAAGTGTGTTTATACAAAATTATTCAGAAAAACAATAAAATGTATAAAAATGCCTAAGTGGAACTTCAATGCATCTGGCTAAAGATAACTTCTGTATTATTCAGACAGTTCTAATCCTTAATGTTTAGAATACATAGAACATGTTATTTTTTTTATTTGATTTTGAGCAGTACGAAGGAGAGGAAAGTTCCCCTCTTTATGAACTAAAATACAGTGAGAATACTCTTTGCACAGTGACAAATAAGGCAGTTGTAACATAAATAGCTAGATATTTTTTAGAAAGCACTGTTTTGTTAGATAGCTATGAAGGAACCACTACAAACAAACTGTTACCTTTTTACAAAGTTGCCAGATACACTTTTTATGAGCTTGGATTGCTCTTTCTGAGTATAATAAAAGGAGACTAGCGTTCATGTGTGTCTTTGATCATGTTCAGTGCAGGCAATGTAATATTGCAAACATAATGAGGTCTGCAGGAGTTCCCTTTTACATCTGAGTGGCTGTGTTCTTTTTACTCTAATTTTTCACACTATAATTTTAAATAAACAAAAAATATATAGAAACAGTATGTATATGAATGTTTGATATTTTATTAATTTTAAGCAAGTTAACACCAATAACCTCACAAATTACTAACTGAGGGGTTTTGTTATTGTCAATGTTTTAAATTCACCATTTGAAATGTATTGCATATCGCATTCATACAAAATATTCCTCAGGAAAAGTTGTCAGTTATCCCATTTTATTTTATAAGGACTTTTTTTCTCCCGCATTATGTCAGTCAAGGAAAGAAAAATCAAGCTTGTACCCCTTACATTGTTTTCTCTATAAATGTTTGTACTTCATATTAAGTCCTGGAGCAAGCTGTTTCAGAGCTTTAAATTAAAGCACTAGTATGTGAGGCCTCATAAGCTTATTTACAAGTAAACTCAGCTGGGTTCACTTTTTGTGTCGTCAAATGCCAAATTCTCCCTTAGGCATACAAGAGGGAAGATATACTTCAATATTAATATCAGGCTAAACAAATTCATATTGCTTTTAATTACAGGAATTGTTTACAATATAAAATAATAGTCACAACAAAGTCATACTTGTGAATGCCTGATTTCCTTTTATACTATTTTTTTAAACATATGTGAGGTGAATCTAATTACTGACTGCAAAAGCCCTTTTAAGGAATACGGGTCCACCTGAGAGTAAAAGCCTTGCCAAGGTGTCCCACACCTGTATTCTGGATCTTCATTGACGGTAGGAAGAACATAAGGCCATAAGGCTCCTAGATTTCATGACTCTTTTAGGTGACCTGAATTAAATGAGATGAATGCCCCACTAATCATTCGCAAACTACCAAGTCTTCATGATTCTGAATTATTTTGTATTATACATGAAAAAGTAAAAAAAAAAAAAAAATTTGTGGCAGATATACTACTGCTGCAGATTAAAAAATATGTCTCTGTAATTTTATATATTTCCTATAAAATGTTCTTACATCCCACCAAGTCTGATACTCTTATACTTAAATGAAGCACTTTGGAGATGTTGCAAAGCTTGGCCTCTCTTTATACATCTCTGTAGAATATCCAAACTTTTTAATTCTTAGTAGTACACAGTAAGAATTACAGGTTTTATTCTATTAAGTACATGTTGCATAAGAATATGTTATGAGCAACTTATTGAAAAAGAGATGTGGATGTGAAATAACAATCACTACAATATATCATTTTGATTATTGCAATAGTCAAGGCAAACATAAGAAACAGAATTACATGGCCATTTTGGCACAAGAAAGCCTTCATAAAAACACTATCTTTGAAATTATTTCTTCCCAACTTGCTAATTTATTGGAATAATACTCTTCTGCCACTTTATTTTTTGAAATGATTGTGCACTTAATATTAGTATTTGAAGATCATTGTTGTTATTGAGAGGTAAAAGGAAAAAATAACCTGCTAAAGGCCATAGAGTTCCCAAAGGATGCTCTCATTAGGTGTGATACAAAGAGAATCTGGACTATGTTCAAAAAAGCCAAACCAAACCAACTACACAAACAAACAAAAAAACCACAAAACACTGATCAAAAAATTGAAAAGTTCTTGTATTAGAACAATACAAAATTATACATAGAAAATAATTTCTAAATTGTCTGTTAAAATATATCTTAGTAATAGTTACAAAATGTGTATTTGTTAAGGCTGTTGTTTCATTATTCAATTCTCAGAGACACTATTTGTTATCATAACTGTCCATGAATTTAAGCCTCTGTGTAGCCCTTTCCCACTCTCACACCCACACATAGCCACAATCACACCCACACCCACTTCATTACTGAGAGAAATCTTTGATTAAAAAAACTGGTTTTGCACCCACTACTTCTGCATATTTTTCCTCAACTTCCACATTAGAAGATTAGAAGCTTATACCACAGACTGCTTCTACAGTGATTTTTAATGTACTGTATTTATTCTAATTCATTTTATATGGTATCTCTCTATCTTATTGAATGCACATTCTTTCTAAGACACAACTCTAAGATAAAATATTTTACCAATGTATTTTCCATTGTTTCTAATTATGCATATTCATAAGTATATTTGAAATATTTGCACTAACTTTTAAAGTCATACTTTTAGTTGGTTTAATAATGTCCTTCACTGTAACGGGCTGCTTCATTTATCATTGCCCTGAGAGTGTCTACATTCAGATTAGTAAACAAGCCTTGTAAGCCTGTTGGTGGCAAAGATACCTGATGACATGAAAAGCATTTATGACACCCTTTCATATTGTATCTGCACTAATATTAAATTGGTTTAGTGTGATTTATAGCAGAAGCAGCCTGTTGGTTTGCCAGCAGAGAGGAATATTCATAAGCTGCAGTCTCCTTCCTTTGGTTATATGATGTGTTTTGAAGTAAAATATTAATACTATGAAATCAGCTGCTTTAATTTGGTTTTGTTTCCCATTTTTCTTTTAAAATATTTATAACTGTTATTAGTGAAATTTGCACTTTATAAGATTACTTATATATCCTATCTTCTACATATTTGACAATTTTCCAGCCATGCTATGAAGGAAAACACCTAAACTAGCTTAGTAATCTCTCAAAGAAAAAAGGAACTTGCCCATTTGCAAGTTTTCCTCCAGGGATATATCATCCTTGTGCCTTTGAAACAATGTCAGGGCAGCTGTTTCCCTCCTACTTTGTTATAGTTGGTAATGTCATTTTCAAAATTTAAGGTAAGTATCTTTAAGGTCAGTAGGAAAACAGAAAGGTGACTTTTGGCTTTTCCATGTATACTCACAATGGCAATTAGGAAATCCAGTTTTCCTAGAGCACTCAGTGATACAGTTAAAATCACAAGAAATACCAATGTTAATAATTGCACTGATTTTTAACTGCTTCAACTGTCTAAACTTGCTCTAACCGTCTAAATCTTGAGGTGAATCCCTCCTGAAGCTAAGTTTCGTAGTACTATTTAACTCCTCAGCTTTGTCATGGCAGAACTGTCTTCTAACTCTTCTTCTCTCCTGCAATAATAGCTACATGTCATCTTCTTAGCCATATTCTTAAATCTTTGAGGAAGATCCAAATACACTGCAATACTCCTGAGGAATAAAAAAAGATTATTCTAGACAATATCCAGTGGAGTTGTCATATCTAACTTTAAGAAATTACTTAAAACTGGCTGTATCTTGCAGAGTACCTACATCTTACATTCAAAAAGTTGTAACAGATATTCTTGTATTGTCCTTTCCAGGACACCTGAGTGCAAAATATTTAACTTGCGGGTCAGGGTACAGGATTAGAAGGAAACCTAGACAATTAAAAGGTACATCCAGTCTGCACATAGGATTCTTGTGCAGTGTTATTTTCTCTCTGTTGTCTGTTAAGGACCCTCAATTAATTGTCTCAGATATGGAAATCTGATGATACAGAAAGAAAAAACAGATAATGCTCTCTTAAATGGTATTCTGGTTACCAAGACACTTCTGTATCAAGATAGAAACAGAAATATGGTTATATTTATTTACATATGTATGTTTGTACATGGGCACACACATGCACACTTACATATACACATGTATAGAGGCAAACTTCTCATAGATGAAAGCAATAGTCCGAGACAAAAATTGTGGCTACAGATAGGCTTGCCAAATCATGCCAAATCGTGTAAATCAACATGGCCAACTGAAGCTAAGACCGATGTGTCTCATTCTTCAAAGTGGTGTAGAAAGGCATAAGTGGAGATGAAGGGCAGAGGAAGTGGAGTAACAGAGAAAATTCAAATATTTAGAAGTACCTTTGGACATGCTGGATGAGTACAATATTAATGGCTTTCATTAATTTGTGATTTAATTATCTCTGGGCAAGCATGAAGTGAAACCATTCAGTAGACTAAATAATGGTTTTAGTTCATAAGAAGGTCAGCTTTATTGGAAACAGAAACTAAAAATTCTGGAGTTCAATGAGAAAAGTTTGAAAATTGTCTCTGCTACATTTTAATGTCAATAATTCCAGCCATACAAACCAAAATGGGTACTTTCCAAATGAAATTAAGAAATACATAAATAAAGCCTTATCATTATGTTGGAGGGACAGAAGGATACTGTGATGTCTTTTTAAAGAATTTGGCAAGTGTTTATTGCTTCTCTGAGGCAACGGTTCCTGGTTTCAGCATAAGGACATTAAGATGTTAGTCCTTAAGCCCACTGTACATAGGAAGAACAACTGGACACACAATGGTCCTCTAGGATTAATCATGCTTCCTGCTTAAATAAAGACATTTGACCATCCCCATGATGTCTCATAATCCATCATGTAATCCATTTCATAATCCAGTATGTAGATGCTGTAATTGCACATGTTGTTCTGTATTATATCTTTCCATACTATTGTTATTATATTAATCTGGAAACAATACCTAATAAAATCATTAGGGTTAATTTGTTCTTGTCACATTGCCTCTAGTGATTTCATATTTTGCTTTTGACCATGTGCTGATTTAATTTTCAATGCTGAAGCTCCTCATTGATAATTCAATGCTTATTTTGGACTCTACTGTTTTTGTTAGATAGTAGTAATTAGGGTTTAAATACAAGGGTAATGACACAAAAAGAGAAAATGTAATTGTGGAAAATATTTCTATTTTAAAGAAGAATAGGATACCTCTTAAAACCAGGTATAATCTCTTTATATACTCCTTTATTTCAACCCTGAAATATATACCTTAAAGCACTTACATTTCATATTGGTTATATCAAAGTCTGTTTTCAAGAATTATTAGAAAGCTTCTTCAGCAATGCTTCCACTGAATTCTACATCAATCAAAAATGTATAGAACCAAATATTTCATCCTGCTCTAAAATATGATTTTTTGTTGCATTATTATAATATGCTTACTTAAATTGCTTTAAATATAGCACATTTTTAAGAAAATATCTTCCTGTCCTACTGTGGTGGGTTGATCCTGGCAGAAGCTAAGCCTCCACCCAGTTGTTCATTCACTCTCCCATCACTGGAACAGGGTAGAGAACTGGAAGAGCAAAAACCAAAACCTCATGCGTCAAGATAAGAACAGTCTAGTACAGGATATCCCTTTGGTCACTTGGGGTCATCTGTCCTGGATGTGTTCCCACCCAGCCTCTTGTGCACCCCCAGCCTACTCGCTGGTGGCAGAGAGTGAGAAATAGAAAGTCCCTGATGCTGCATAAGCACTCTTCAGCAATAACTAAAACATTGTTGTACTGTAAACAATATTTTTGTTACAAATCCAAAATGCAACAGCACACTGGCTGCTATGAAGAAAGCTGAACCCATCCCAGACCATCCCAGTACACCTACTGTGACTTTAAGGAGAAAGTTTTAATCAAGAAATAATTAATGCTTTGTTTTGTGCTCATTAATATCTTTCTGTCCAGTGTCCAGAATTTATGTCAAATACTAAACATTATTTCTATTATTTGAGCATGTAAAAATTAAGAGCAGATGAATCTATTTCTCAGAAGAGTTTATTGTAGTTTTCACTATGTACTGAAGTTTAGATTTCCAAAGAACCCTCTGTTCCTTACTTCTGTATTTCAGATAAATTGGCCTATTTTTCAGCAGATACTAAAAGGATACTTCAAAGCGCTGTGAAGAAAATTAATCTTAAATTCCAAGGACATATTACTGTGTGAAATGTTGAGAAAAATTAACACCTATCTGCTCTACAACTACCCTCATCTCTTGTAGCTTCATGGCTTTAAAAGGATAGATGAGCAGGGAGCTATAAGAGGAGAATTCTAATTTTACAGGCATGCCCGGTGAAAATAAACAGCGTTTATTGCATTGTTTTTTGTTGTAATGGATATAAGAAGCAGTAGCTACTCTTTCCATAGCCTACAACTGGAATTAAAAACACCAATGGCACAGCATAAACATTGTGGCAATGATGAACGATAATAACAATAAGGAACATAAATTCAGACTCAACCTTAAAAAAAGTGCTCATGTCAGCAGACATTAGTGATTCAGAAATTTATATTCTGATTACCTCACAGACTTCTGGTCAACAAGAGTTTGTAGGTCATACTTCTTTTCAGTTCTGCATTCCTTCAGTACTTACAGAATCATAGAATAGTTTGGGTTAGAAGAGACCTTCAAAGGTTATCTAGTCCAACCCACCTGCAATGAGCAGGGACAGCTTCAACTCCATCAGGTTGCTCAGAGCCCCATCCAACCTGACCTTGAATGTTTCCAGGCATCAGGCATCTACCACCTCTCTGGGAAACCTCTACCAGTGCTTCACCACAATCACAGTGAAAAATTTCTTTCTTATATCAACTCTATATCTACCCTCTTTTAGTTCAAAACCATTACCCTTTGTCCTATTGCAACAGGCCCTGCTAAAAAGTCTGTCCCCATCTTTCTTAGAAGCCCCCTTTAAGGAATAAAAGGCTGCAAGAAGGTCTCCCCAGAGCCTTCTCTTCTCCAGGCTCAACAACTCCAGCTCTCTCAGCCTGTCCTCACTCAATAGGTTTTCCATCCCTCTGATCATTTTGGTATCCCTCCTCTGGACCAGCTCCAACAGTTCCATGTCTTTCCTGAGCTGAGGGCTCCAGAGCTGGATGCAGTACTGCAGGTGGGGTCTCATCACAGCAGTGTTACTTTGTTTTGTTTTGTTTAGTCTTTACTACAAACGTGACACTCCTTCATTCAACAGCAACAGCCCTTTGAGTTCTACCCCTCTAAAATCTTAATATAGTTTCCCTCTCAGCCTGGGTTCCAGGCACCGATGATCTGTAGAAGTCATTCTTCGGATGGGGTCTCACCAGAGTGGAGTAGAGGGGCAGAATCATCTCCCTCAACCTGCAGACCAGGCTACGCTTGGCCTTCTGGGCTGTGAGCACACATTGCTGGCTCATGTCAAGCTTTTCATTCACCTGTATCCCCAAGTCCTTCTCAGCAGGTCCGGTCTCAATCCCTTCATCCTCCAGCCTGGATTGATACCAGGGGTTGCCTCGACCTAGGTGCAGGACCCTGCCCTTGGCCTTGTTGAACCTCATGAGGTTCACATGAGTCCATTCCTCGAGCTTGTCCAGGTCCCTCTGGATGGCATCCCATCCCTCAGGCATGTCAACTGCATGACTCATCTTGGTATTGTCTGCAAACATGCTGAGGGTGCACTCTATCCCACTGTCTATATCATTAATGAAGATATTAGAGTACTGGTCCCAATACAGACCCCTGAGGGACACCACACATTGCCAGTCCCCATCTAGACATTGACTAACACCCTCTGGATGTGATCATCCAAACAGTTCCTCATCCACTGAACAGTCCACCCATCAAATCCATCTCCAATGTAGAGTGAAGGATGTTGTGGGGGACTGTCTCTAAGGCCTTTCAGAAGCCAGATAGACTACATCAGTAGCTCTTCCCTTGTCCACTGATGCAGTCACTCCATCCTAGAAGGCCACTAGGTTGATCAGGCAGGACTTGCCCTTGGTGAGCCATGCCGGCTGTCTCGAATCCCCTCCCTGGCTTCCATATGCCTTTAGCGTACCTTCTAGGAAGATCTCTTCCATGACCTTCCCAGGCACACAGGTGAGGCTTAACAGGTCGGTAGTTCCCAGGGTCCTCATTGCTACCCTTTTTAAAATGGGTGCAATGTTTCCATGTTTCCCTTTTTCCCATCTCCAGGTGCTTCATCTGACTGCCAGGACTTTTCAAATATCATGGAAAGTGGTTTGGCAACTACATCAGACAATCGCCTCAGCACTCTGGAATGCATCTCACCAGGTCCTATAGGCTTGTGTATGTTCAGGTTCCTCATGGCTATTCCTCAGAGACAGCTCTTGACACTCTATACATTTATTGATATAGAGGGCAATGCCTCTGCCCTTCCTTGCTTGTCCCTTCTGAACACCCTGTAGACATCAATAGCCATGCTCTGATCATGGGATTCTTCCTACCAAGTTTCTGTAATGGCAACTACTTCTGTTAGGTCTTCTTAAGTCTGTTTTGATGTCTATATAAACACTCTTCCTGATGACTGTATAAAGGAAGAGCAGGTATTGGCTCTAGACTAGAGACAGCGATTACCTATTGTGCTAAAAATATCAAGAAATTTATTTCAGATCAGGTATTTATGATTTCTTTGTACAGTGGGGTTTGCCCTGAATATATCCTATCATTAGGAATTTTAGGTGAAGAACTTGAATTTGAAACATCAAATACTAATAATTGGTGGCTTAGACACCCATAGGCAAGCAGTAGATAGCAGACTACCTCATTCTTTTCAATGTGAGGAGGCAGAATGCACCTTTAGCAAATACGAGAACAATAAGAAATGAGAGGGAAGCAGAAGGCCTGATATTTTTACAATATACACTCAGAGAGGCTGTGATGAATTTGGCCAATATAAACATTTGGCCAATATAAACCTCATGAACTTCAATGAGCAGAAATGCAAAGTTTTGTACCTGAGAGGGAATAGGGCCACATATCAGCTGGGGAATTTGGGAAGCACCTGGTTGAATAGCAGTCCTGCTGGAAAGGACAAGGGAGACGCAGTGGCCTTCAGGCTGACTATGAGCTAACAGTGTAACCTTATGTCGAATAAAGCAAATCCTACCTTGCTATGCTACACTAGGGAAAGTATGATCCCCAGAATTAACAAAGTTATTATTTCTCTCTACTCAGCCCTGATGCAGATGCACCTGGAATACCATGTCCAGTTTTGGGTCCTCCTGAGTTGGCCTGGGGCCTAGAGGACATAAATAGAAACAGAGACTGAGAGCTGGTCTTCTTCAGTCTTGCATAGGGGAGACTGAGGCATATTCTAACAACGGTCCACAGCTGCCTGAAGAGTAGTCATGAAGACAGATATTTTGTTATATTAGAATATATACTACTGAATGATAATTATATGTTAGCTGGCATAGCAACATTAATGCATGATAATCATAGTATATAGTAATAAATAATCTTTCAATGTTTCAATCTGCATTACAGTCGAGGACAGTTACATTATCTATAAAAATCTCAAGAAGAATTAAGAGCAACTATTTTTTCAGAAAGCAGATTTGTGCCTTACTCCTACTCATTCATATTTTTCAAACACTGAAAACAGAATTATATGACAAGAAATGGTAAAAATAAGTACTCTGGAAGATGCTCTAAAAATTCCTGTTTCTGTCTATCTGATATAACTTATTTTGTTTTATTTGTAATTAAGCTGATTTCTATGCAAGTTTAAAAGTTTCCTTGGGTATTTATAATAATCTCACCTATTGTTAGGATCTTAAAAGTTTAGGATGGTATTCTAGGTTGCATTTCAGGATGGAAAGATAATTTCCTTGGGAACCCTGCAGGTTTGTTCACTCCTTCTTTCTTTCCCTCCCTGTATAACTACAGAGAGAATTTAGGTTAACTCAGCTTTAGGATCGTACTGACAGAAGTATTTCATTGACTGCAGATAAGACAAACACCAGCTGGGATTTACTAAAACTGTGCAGTAAGTGAAAACTACATTTTGCACAAGTTACCAATATTTCTCAATGTGGTTCTGTTCCAAATCATAATGCAAATTAAAATATGAAATATAAATGAACTTTCCCTACAGTTAGACAACCTTCCAGTATTTTGAATTAACCCAAGGTAGAGAAGCTACCTTTAGCTCTCTTAAACATTTTATACATTCTGAATAAACTAACACAGATTCATGTTTAATTACATGGAAGGAAGGAAGGAAGTGAAGAAGGGTGGGAGGAAAGGACTGAGTAAAAGAGAGAGAGAGGGAGGGAGACAGGCATGCAGGCCAGCATGTTTGCTTACTCTATGATAATGGAGATATAGTAAAAAATTATTAACCCCAAAAAACTATCTGCAACAAGTATTTCTAATTTGTTAATGTGTTGTTTTCAAGTGTACTTTTCTCTGAACACATGAAAGGGATATAACACCTTAAAAGGCCAAAGTTCAACTTTCTCAACTGCATGTTAGTCAATGGCAGACTCATGGCGTAGTTAAAACCTGTGAAAAATGTAAGAGTGGGTAATAAAAAATTACTAAACATCTGGAGAACTACTTATGCAATCTACTTAAGCAATGAGGTTGATAGCAACAGACTAAATGTTTTGTAGATGCTGACTATAAAAAATTAATATCTCATTTGCCTTTACTCCCTGACATCCATCCCCTAGGGGAAAAAAAATACTTAAGTGAAACATGGGCACTTTCTTTACTGTTAGAAAATAATCCTTCCTACCAAATGCGTGAGTGAGCCTAGTGGTCACAGCAAAGTTTAGTACTCAAAACTAATATACCTGTAAGAATATGCAAGCATTCTTAATCTATGATGAGGTATAGCTTCACCTCCTACAATAGCGTGGAACATTACAGACATCTATGGTGGAAGAGTCTGGAGAAATAGAATTTTTTTCAAATTTCCTTATTTTTAAACATGACAGGTTTAATGAACATTACAATTCCCACATGATGTTCTCAATCACTGATTAACTGTATTTTTAATATCATGATCTATGGATATAGTGGGATAGACTTGGCTGACAGTCAAACTCCCACTCAGACGTACACTCACAACAAAAGAAGGAGAGAAAATAGGATGAGAAATCTTGTGGGTTTAGAGAACAACAGGGAGATTGCTTAACAGTTACTGTCATAGGCAAAAAAGACTCAGCTTGAGGAATATTAATTTATTACCAATTAAAATAGATCCAGGTAGTGAGAAACAGAAAGACAAACATTAAAACAACGCCTTTACTCTACTCTGTCCCAGGCTTAACTTTGCTCCTTCATTCCAGACTCCTCTACCTCCCTCCTGAATAGCACAGGGAGACCAGGTAGGTAGTGGGTATGGTCAGTACATAGAAGTTTCTCTCTGCTGTTCCTTTGAAGATTTTTCCACTGTTCCAGTGTGTGCTCTCCCTGGGCCACATTTCCTTCAGGAATACCCATCTGCTCCAGCGTGTCCCATGGACTGCGGTGTGGGTATCTGCTTCAGCCTGGTCTCTTCCATGGGTGGCATGGGGAATATCTGCTCTGTCATCACCCCTTCTTCCTCCTTTGAACTTGATGTTCTCTCTGCTATTTTCAGTCCTTTTTTTCCCCTCCTCCTCTGCCTGTCTGTTGCTTGCTGGCCTTTCCTAAATATGCTTCCCCAGAGGCGCCACCATCTTCTTTGAGGGGCTCAGCTGTGCCCTGCAGCAGTCCGTTTTGGAGGCATCTAGTACTGGCTGTGTCTGGCACTGGGCAGCCGCTGACCTCCTCTCACAAAGGCCACTCCTACAACCCCCACGATATCAAAACCTCGACACCTACACCCAATACAATGGACCAGACTTCTGAAAAAAGAAGAAAAAAAGAAAAGAAAAAAAAGCTCAACTCTTAAATTTTTATAATGGGTATAATAAAAGATAAGATTATATAAACCAAAAGTTTAATAGACACGATTCTTATTTATAATCAACATTTATCTTAATATCTAAAGCAAGAAAGCAAGCATTCTGGGGAAATCTATGTGAAACCTTCAGCATGTGAAACACATTTTCTTTATATAACTGAATGGATGGAGACTATTATCTCCTCATCCAAACTGAGTAGTATTTCATTCCATGGATAGCTGGAAGATGTATTGAAATACTTGTGCCTTTTAGCACTGTGCTACAATTAGGAAGAATATTTGAATATGGACCAAATATGTGATAAATGATTCACAGTGATTGTTACTGAAGGCACCCAGTTGAAACACAAAGGACACCTGTAACCTATTTAACTTTTCTCTTTATAAAAACTCTATGAATAATGAGAAACATCTCTTCAGTCCTTAGGCTTTGGGAAGAATGCCATTATCTACCAGTTTGCCTATCTGTAGCATGGCTACACCAACAAAAGTTGGTGAATGACCAAAACACAGGTAATTTATGTGTCAGTAAAGTCTTTTAGTTATTTCCCAAAGCATTTTGCACTGGGATTATCACCATGGTCAAAATCATAAAGCCATCATCTACATATGCACTTACAGCAATAAACACTTAATGAAATAATTTATTTAATTTACTGATATTAGAAAAACTTAGATGAGTCTGAATGCTCAGAATTTTCCAATAACGAGTTAAAAATTACAGTATGCTTTGTGGTATACTAACATAAATAATACTGTATCAAGTTCACACATAAAACTAGATTCTTCTGACAAAGCAATAGCGGTGAGGGAGGTTTCCTGCATCAGACTGTTGAATCTGCTGTATGACTTCAGCCACACAAAAGCAGCAGAAAAGCCAACAGGTGTTCTCTACAGAAATTTCTGCTCAGAAATTCCGAGTTCATGAATGGTCAAAACAATTTTTTCAAAATTAATCTTGGAACATACCTAAAGGACAATTAAATTGCCCTTAGATATCTATCCTGAATTATCTATGCCTGACAACTTTCAAAAACACAGTAACTTTTTTAAGTAACTAAAAGCTTGTCTATTATTTCAAAGTGTATTTGTTGGTCCAATGAAATATTTTACATCTATAAACAGACAGTGCATAATTTAGACAAGATATCATATTTTTAAGCAGTTGGGCTGATAAATCCCAATAGAATTCAAAGCATTTATACATTTTTGTAGGCTTTTAATCTCTAGTTGTCCAAACAGCCCCTTTGCATCAGGAATCACTGGTATAAATTGGTCCTAACAGTATTTTATAAAACTTACAGCTATTCTTTAGCTGATGTAGAAAGCTTTTAGCCTTTCATTATCTCTTCATTTGTTCTCAAAACTACCAAGAAAATATATAATTTAGCACTAAAATATCCCAACTATTTTAAATAACTCTTCATTTGAAAATGCAGTAAATGAATACAGACACTGAAATACCATAATCTTTTACTTCCACTAAAATGAAACTTTAATGTAATAGAACATTTTCCTACTTTATATGAAAAAATGAGCATTTCAGTCTATTCTTTACAGTCATGAATTTTAACAGAACTTTTTAATGTTCTGTAGATATAAGAAATTAGAAACCTCACACGACCCCAGTCAAAACTGAGACGTTTTAACTGGTGTAAGCTGATATCTGGTACAATTTGAACTTAGGCTCACAGAATATTGACTTAGTAGACACATCTTCCCTTCATGTAGTTTTTGAACAGTTAAAAGATGTCTTAACTTTCTTAATGGTCTACATTTGTTTGAACCTATAAAACTAAATATAAATATTTGAAATACCTAAGCAGCGACACCTCAGAATTAGACATTCAGATTATCATACAAAATACTGTATTCTCAGAAATAAAATCCTATTAAAAATAAAACAAACAAACAAACAAACAAAACAAACAAACAACCCACCTTTAATGAAGTCATTAAATCTTTAAAATTATTTATTAAAGTGATTTATAATTTATAATAGTGATAATTAATTCTTTATGTTATTACTACCGTTCTTAAGCTTTTACCTTCAACTTACCCTCTGTATTGGGTTTACACGCCCAGGTTTTGGTAACAGTGGGGGCTGCAGGGGTAACTTCTGTGAGAAGACACCAGGAGCTGTCTCCATGTCAGACAGAGACAGTTGCAGTGGCTCCAAGACGGACCTGCAGCTGGCCAAACCCGAGCCCATCGGTGATGTTGGTAGAATCTCTGTGGTAACATTTCAGAAAGGGTAAAAGAAAATTCATGGCAGCTGTGAGAGAGTAGTGAGAAAATGTAAAAGAACATATATGCAGACACCAAGGTTACTGAAAAAGGAGGAGTAGGAGGTGCTCCAGGATCCTGAGCAGAGATTCCCTTGAAGTTTGTGATGAAGATCATGGTGAGGCAGGCTGTCCCCCTGCAGACCATGGAGGACCATGTTGGTAAAAATATTCACACTGCAGCCTGTGAAGGGTCCCACACTGGAGCAGGTGGGTATGCCCTGAAGAAAGCTGCAGCCTGGGGAAATGTCCACACAGGAGCAGGCTCCTGGCAAGAGCCATGGCCTGTGGAGAGGAGCCCATGCAGGAGGAGGTTTTCTGGCAAGAACTGTGACATGTGGGGGACCCATGCTGAAGCAGTCTGTTCCTGAAAGACTGTACCTATGGAGAGCACTCATGCTGGAGCAGTTCATGAAGAACTGTAGCCCATGGGGAAGACCCACACAGGATCAGTTTCTGAAAGACTGTATCCCACAGGAGCAATTCCACACTGGAGCAGGGGAGAAGCGTGAGGAGGAAGGAGCAGCACAGACAAAGTGTTATGGACTGACCACAACCCCCAGTCCCTGTCCTGCTGCGTTGCTTGGGGGGAGGAGGTAGAAGAGTCAGGGGTTGAGCCTGGGAACAAGGGAGGGGTGAGGGAAGATGGTTTTAGTTTTGTTTTTATTTCCCTATAACCTACTCTGGTTTTAGTTGGCAACAAATTAAATTAATTTCCCCAAGTCACGTCTGTTTTGCCTGTGACAGTAATTGCTTAGTGATCTTCCTGTTCTTATGTTGACCCATGAGCTTTTTAGTCATATTTCTTCCTCCTGTCCTGTTGAGGAGAAAGAGTGATAGAGCAGCTTGGTGGGCACCTGGCAGCCAGCCAAGGTCAATCCATCATACCCTCTTATTTAATTTCCTTCACCTGCTACTATCCAGCAAGACTTATCATCACTGTACAGAGGACTACTATCTTTATGTCTTATTTGAATGAATTGATAACCCAGAGATAACTACAACAGTCCAGTAAAATGTGCAAATTCTTTGATTTTATGACAGGGAATTACTCTTCCATTTAATGTCTTATCAGGAGTCCAAGGGAAAAACCCTTTGACTTACAGCACTAAATGGGATAGCTTTTATGGAGGCAAATGTAGAAAACTGCAGAAAATTTTAACTACAAGAAACACAAAAAGGACATATTTGATTTTGTGTTACGAAGTTAATAACAGTGTGTTTCAAATTACATAAAACTTAGTAAAGAATTTGTGGTGTGTAACATAAGGTATCTAAATCAGGAGCTCATGTTAAGAATCTAATTAAATTTTAGGCAACTTTTTTTTCACTCTAGAGAGAGGGAAGGAAAGGCTTATACAAAGGGTGTTGAGGAGCAGAATACTTTATAATCTTATTAATTTATACAGTTCATAGACTTTAACATGTGACATAATTGAAACAGTATAGTTCCTATTTTAGATTCATCTGTCTGTCAGATAAATGAAATTGAAACTTCCTGTAGCCAGTTAAAAAGAAACTGAACATTTTTTTCCTCACCTGAATAACAGTAATGCCCAATTCATTATGTTAGTCTTACAATAGACTATTCATACATTCAATCCCCCAATTAATTCTGTAAGTCTATGATATTCACATTCCCAAAATCCTGTCAAAACTTATGTGTATGTGTAAAAATTATATGACTGGGAAACTGAAGTATGAATATTGAGATAAAAGCTTTTCATATGCACATCAAGCCTACGTAAGTATCATGGCTGCAAAACAGCAGTATCAACATTGTTCCCAAGAAAGTAACAAAGCTATTCACACACACAGATATATATATATACATGTGACTGATCCAAAAACCCCACACTGGAAGAAGGCTGAGAGATGTGCACAGGCAATGCACTTATGAAGCTCAGGGAAAAATATGGGGAGTGATCACAGATGCTGTAAAGAAAGATCAACTTATCTCAGTACAAAGGGGAACAAAGGGTGGCCATAAGACCATTGCTTTAGACAAATGGATCAGCTGTGTCTTTATCAGCTGGGTGGATCAGCCGATTGTGTAAACTTCCCTGAATTAATCCCTTCCCCTCCACTGAGGAAAGCTCTTGAATGCTCCTCCTCACAGGGTCTCAGAGCATTTCTGTATTTTGAAGATCCCACTCCTAGGAGCACCACTAGTGTGAGGCTTTCTCATCCTGAAGGGGTTCACAAATATGAATTAAATCTTTAATGTTTTGCATGAGACCCTAAAGAAGAACAGAAATTCATTTAACGGGTCCTTGTGACTGGGTCTGTACTCTTAAACAAAATAGGCTGATCCTCTTGCACCGCAGGCAGGTGTTATGTCACAGGTCTTGTCTGTAACATTAAATTCTCCTTTCCTGCCCTTCCCAATAACGTGGCCTTGGCTTTGTTGTCTACTAGGTATGGTTTCTGGTCTATGGCATTCTTTGAATCATGCTCTGCTATCATCTGTGAAACTGTTAGTTGGCACTGGTCAAAGATACTTTACTGATTCTTTTTAAGGCCATTCCAGTCCTACTGTTTGGTTGCTGTCCTGTTTAATTTGCTAGTGTAGAAATAACCTTCTGTTTATAAAGTTCATATGATTTTTGCTCTATCAGTAAGCAGAAAGTTCTTTCCTAGCCGTTTCTACTTTGTTTTCAGAAAAATTCTTTCCTTTATATAGATTTTATTGCTCTAAAACTTTTTACTTTCCTTGATTCTTTCACATAATGATAGACTAGGTTTTCTTTGGGGTTTTTATTTGGTTGGTTGGTTTTGATTTTTTTGCCATTCAGAAGGGCTTTTTACATATTCATTTTACTTGGTATGGTGTGTCTGCTGAATGAATCATCAATTTTAATGTCCAAAGTAAATATGGAATATTTTTTCCCACATTGAGAAAAGTACAATTAGGTGCAGAGTGAAATATACTTCACAGAAAAGTGAGTATCACACTTGCCATCAACTATGACATCTTAAACTGAGTAAAATTAACAGAAAGCATGTGTTTCCTGTTAAGGGAATGAGTTAAGCAAGTTATAGATGTAAAAAAAGAAATCTGAAAAATTATAGCTGCTTGTAAATTCACTTATATATTTATGGTATGATGTACAAGAAACATGAAGACAATATTTGATATGGAACATGTTTTATCACATAAATCATGTATGTCATTTTATCCTATTTGGATCTTCTGATTCCAGTGGTGCTCACTGAATCATGACACACCTCTCAGCATATCCCCTTCTCATGCTTGGTCTCCTTTGAACTGTCCTGGCAGTATTCATGCTAATTTTAGCTCCTGAATTAGGATTTAATCTCAGCTAAGAAACTCAATTTACAAAAAGGTTATTTACCTCAAGCTTCAGATACCACATCCTGCTGCCTCCCTGATAGCCAGTGGAAATAAATAAGTACTTTTAATAATAATTCATTTTGCTGATAACAACTAATCCCAAGAGCAAAAAATGGATGGATGAACTCTTAAGAGTTTTATTGGGAATATCTTAGGTTTTTTACAATTTTTGATCCAGGGTCAAATGAAGATAGGTTCTCTTTTTTCTCTTTTATCTCATTTTATCTCATTTTTTTCTCTTTTTATCTCTTTTCTCTCCTTTCTCTCTCCTTCCTTCCCCTGCCCCCTTATTACCATTTTCCATATTATTTTTGTTTTACTTTAGTTACCTAATTCACAGAACATCCTTGTAAAGAAATTGTCTGAATCTTGGAAGTCTTTGTTATTAGACACTTCCATTTTAATCAATGATAACATTTATTCAATAGAAGCAGACATCTGCCATTATTTTTTCTTTTCTTTTTTTGTCTTTTACAGATATTATATTTAGTGCATTTGAGCATAAGTTGACATAACCCTAAGAAGCGATTACTAGAGAGTGAATTGCAAAGCTAGCATCTGTGCTATTAACTCATGGTCATGGACCGTATATAGTCTGAAATACAGACTATTGATCTAGTGATTTTTGTGTACAAATCATGCTATATGATTACTGAGATCTATCATTGTTACAAGAAAACAATTAGCAGTAACAGCCTGCCAGCAAAAGACGTGCAAATTAAGGAATACAGTGGTCATATAAATGGAAAAATATTAACAAGGACAAAGAGGAAGCACCTCATTCTCCTGCCTCAGCATGAATGTCCTTCTGGCCCAGTTCTGGAGAGCAAGGAAGCATGCACTCGTGAAGAATCAATAAACAGAAATAGATCAAACCAAACAATTCAAGAAACAAACTGGTTGCAAAGCCTAAGGAGAAGCAAACTAAAGAAAAGCTTTACCCAGGAGAAGTCGCCCTGGGTGTATCTGCTTGTTCTATTAGAAAACAAAAACAAGAGGTTTACAAGTTCAGGAACTAGCCCAGTGGTGAGATCAATATCAATTACAGGGGGATATGGCTTGGCTAAGAGGCTCACATCCCAGGCTAAGGCACCACGGCAGCAAAGAAAGTACCTGTTAAATACAAATCAATAACTGCATTTTAATTTCTTACTTTTTGTAATGGCTCTTTACAGTTGAAAATGCCCATGGGCCCAAGACCCTGTTTCAGTCCAGCCCAGGGCTACAGTTCCCACACCAGTGATGCTGTGACAGTACTGATCTGCAGCTCCACCACAGCCCTGCCCTGTCCATCAGGAGCAGGGGCTGACCCACAGGCTGACGTCCCAGCCCAGCACCCTCCCATCCCCATCTCCATGGCCTTGCTGTCCTGGGGCTGTGTTTGTCCTGTTTTCTCTCATCTAGTCTAAGCCTGACCCCCACCCATGGGCTGACATCCCAGCTTGGTCTTGGCTTGGCCCCATCCCCACTTCAGTGGGCAACAAGAGAGATTCAGAAACTCATGCTCTTCCCATAGTCTAAAAATCACAAACAAAACAAAACAAAGAAGTAGAAATTAGTAAATTATGAGAAACAATTTACAACACTACATGACCCACCCTAACAATTTATAATGTAACACTGAACTAACAGGATAGTGTTTCAATTTGCAAAATGAAAGACAGCAAAGCTAGGAGAACTTAGTATGAACAATTTCAAATGGGTATTTTTGAAAGCTTCTCATTGTACTGATCTGCAAAGATTAAACTTCAGACTTGGCAATGTATCTTAAACTCAATGAAAAAATTTCCTTGTACTAATAATGCTCTAATAATAATAATAATAATTAAAACAAGGTTATTTTCTTCTTCAGTACATTAGCAAAACATACAAGAGAGGACATTAATATATTTTAGTAGTGCAATAAATGCTTGCATAACTCAAAATAAGTAATAATTGCAGTCTAAATTTACATTAAAAACGTGTTATGGTTACAAAATCAAAAGGTAGGACATTACCGGTTTTGATCTTCTCAATAGTATTACTTCAGCTCCTTTGTACAAGAGCTTCTATAATACAGCTTTTATGTTAGTTTTACCATAACATCTTTATCCCATGCCAATAATTCAAAGAGTAAATGTGTGTAATTGGGTTTCCAGAAAATACCAACTACGTTTTAAATCAGTTACTGCCAGTAGAATAGTTGTAGATATCAGAAGTTGAAAAAAAGGAGCAGGAGCAAAAGAATTTGGTTTTGTGACTGCGGAAGCTGATTGTTCCTGTAGAGGGCAAGTCTGTTTTCTCCACTGCCACTGATCTCTTACAGAGAAATATGGAGCAATTCAGTCTTGTGTATGTATGTATTGGCTTTGGGTTTATGTTTTTTTCCTTCTTTTGCTTCTTTCTTATGTCTAGGAATAACATACAAGAAATAACTGCTGCGTATCATTAACTTTTCAGGTAATGATCTGAAAAGATCATTAACTTTTCAGTTTTGTTGAAAGTATTATGTTTTTGCATTAAAGTTCTTTGGGGTTTCTTTGGTTAAAATGGTAGATAATTATCACTGCTGCCTTCCATTTAAGGTAGCTGGTGAAAAAATCAATTTGAAACAAAGACAAATTTGCTGAGAAAATAAAATTATAAACACTTCATTTCACATTTATCCCATCTAATTCCAGGCACTAAACTAAGTAGGCTAAGTTTTGAATTTTGTTGCCCAAAGTGCTCTCTAGGGTCAACTGAAAGAGATGGGCACTCTCAGCAAGGAATCCTGATATTGACCAAATCACCATCTACAGGTAGTTTGCTGTCACCATTGGATGAACTTGTTAATGAACATGCTTTGATGAAGCACTTAAAAAGAATTTAGGGTTTTGGTGAGTATTGTTTTCAGTTACAGCACATATGGGATGGAGACATTTTAGGTGGAGGCTCCCGAAGAATTTTGAGATCATGAGAGAACAATTTAGTCTGAACCAGCAGTAACATCTAGTAGAAAAATGTTCTATTTGTCAGATCCTGCCTCTGACCAGGTAGGATTTTCTAAATGGGGCAGCCTACTACTCTCCAACTTGGATTAGAACGTGAATGAAAATGGGAACCATATGTTAGAAGAAAATTGTTGAGCTTTCTGAGGATTTTGATTGTCAGGAATGCCTCCTTTGGAGTTTTTGATGTTATGCTAATTAATTTTGTCACAGTGAATCCAAAGGGATATAAAATTAATGATTACTTTGTTAAATATCCTAGGATAAACAAGTAAGCAAATAGTCTGAAGGAAAAATAAGATGAACAGGGGTAAATGTGGACTTATTAACATAAAGGAAAGTAAAATAAATGGCTTCCATGGTCTTATTAACAATGTGATAATGTGCATGTTCAATTGACAAGAAGTGTTGATACAGATATTATCATAACGTTAATTTGACAAAGAGCCAAGCAACTCCAAGAAATTTGTTTTAATGGACTTAAAAGCCATTAATGGTACCAATTATCTCTAAGGAGTATCTCATTACCAATACCAGCATTTTGCTGTATGACCCTGAGAGAGTGTTTCTTTTGTTTTCTTGAAGATTTTGAGTCACCAAAACAGAAAAGGAAGAAAATGACAATTTGTCTTCCTTATTCTACACAGTGAGCTAATGTGTTAAAAAGGTAGGCACCAATTTATGTAGTAAAAATGACCTAGTGTAATTGCAACATTAGTACTACATACTTGTAATAGATTGATTCAAGAATTAGTGGTAGGAATTTTATTTTGAAACTGTTAATCCCTTGGGCATGTAACATTTTGAACTTATTATTAATTGTTTTTCTCAAAAAGGTAAAGGTATTCTATGTACCATATATATTCATTCTGAAGTGATACACTGTTTGACTCTGTCCTGTTCTGTCTATAGATATTTGTTTGTATTTGCAAGAGTTTGACTCAACTTTAAGGTTCTAACAGCCTTTTAAAAGCATATATATATAAAAAAACCAACAAACAGATAACCCTCCATGTCTCTCTATTTTCCAGCTTTGTATTAAATGCTCTGCTGCCACTTGCTTACAAATCTCTTTTGATTATGATGATGAACAACTTAAGCTGTTAATTGTATTCTCAGCTTTTTCAGTCGTGACCACAAAGATGAGAAAGATTTCTCCCAGATAAAAACAAACACACAGACAAAACCAATCAGACTTAGGGCATGGCATTTCTAATATAAAGAAAAATAGATGTAACTTTCTTATCTTCCTAGAACCGATAACTAAATATATTTCACAGAAAAAATATTCTTCATGTTCACTCTTGCAAGAATAATGAATTAGTGACTTTGTGCTTCCAGATAGAGCAATTCCAGGACCAACAGTGAAAGGTCACAGCCAAGAAGAGGAGGAAAGGAGAGAAGGAAGGAAGGAAGGCTGAGTGCATTTAGTTGAGATCAGAAAAGAAGCTGTTTTCTCTGAGTCTTTGCAAAAAACACCAATGAGCAAGTAGAGAATATTCTTCTCCCTTTTGGGAGCAAAACATATGATAGAAAACATTAAGACATCTGGTCTTAAATATTAAGGAATAAATGCTTTACTCGTTATGTTAATTTGTTTGACCATTTTGAAAACAAAATTAAACCAATTAAGAACATTAAAGACAGAATTCCACAGTGTTCTTTTTAATTCCAAAATTTTAATCTTTACTCACTTATAATGCCTCACTTATTCCTACAAAATAGAAAATGAGTTAGTTCCATTGGACAAATTATATTCATAATTATTGTCTTTTAACATTAGGTAATATCTTGGGCACAGACTATTGTGTTTCATCCTCTATGAAAACAAACTGTGTAGTGGCACAATACACAACAGTAAAATAATGTGGTTATATTAAATAAATAATTCCATTAGTGAATATTTTCATAGCCTGGTTAAGTTTTATTCAGTGCTTGGCCCCAGCCAGCCATGGAACCCTTGGTACAGCAATATTTGTAACTAACAACAATAATATCTTGAAAGAAGAAGAAGCAATGCCACAATTCCTTCTTCCAAAAATTCTATACATTTATATCTATATTATACACAACATAGGACAGCCCTAGTGTAGATAGATATAACTGAGATTTTCTAGACTTCTTCAAAACTTCTTCAAAAGAGAGAACAATCTCTTTTGATTTGCCAAGTCTTTGAACATTTACATTTAATTATCTGTCTCATACTGATTCTTTTCTAGTAAGTTTCATTTGATAGTATTCAGCTCAAACAGTTTTAAAAATTGTTTTCATTTTCTTATGGCAAAACCTTTTTGCAAACATTTTGTGGTGCAATACTTAGACTATAGATTTGAAATATGATAAAAGGGACAGCTTTCCAGGTAAGTGCAGGAACTGAGAGTAAGAGAGTGAGGTTAGTTTTTCCCAGTGGTCTCATCACTCACATGCAAGAAATAAGAAGGAGAAAGCAGATTGATTTGCCTATAGTTAAGAGCACTAAGGGACAAGGAAAACAAGCTTGGCATAGGCATGAAGACTTGGAAGAGTGTTTTTCAACAATCAGGGTTTGCTAAACTGCAGAATCAAAGAAATTGAAGAAAAACATGGGGATGGAGAGGGATGAAAAGTTAGGATAGGATAGGATAGGATAGGATAGGATAGGATAGGATAGGATAGGATAGGATAGGATAGGATAGGATAGGATAGGGTAGGGTAGGGTAGGGTAGGGTAGGGTAGGGTAGGGTAGGGTAGACAGTTCAGTTGGAAGTGACCTACAAAGATCACCAGTCCAACAGCAAGTTGGAGGCTAGAAGCTGACAAATATTTAATATCTTTGTTGATGACCTGGATGAGGGGATTGAATGCTCCCTTGGTATGTTTGCAGATGATACCAAGTTGGGTGGGAGTGTTGATCTGCTGGAGGGCAGGAAGGCTCTGCAGAGGGATCTGAACAGGCTGGATCGATGGGCCAAGGTCAGTTGTATGAGGTTTAATAAGGCCAAGTGCAGAGTCCTGCACTTCAGTTACAGCAGCCCCATGCAGTGCTACAGGCTTGGGGAGGAGTGGCTGGAAAACTGCCCAGTGGAAAAGGACCTGGAACTGCTGGCTGAAAGACAGCTGTACATGAACCAGCAGTGTGCCCAGGTGGCCAAGAAGGCCAACAGCGTCCTGGCCTGTATCAGAAACAGTGTGGCCAGCAGGAGTAGGGAAGTGATCGTGCCCCTGTACTCGGCACCTATGAGGCTGCACCTCGAATGCTATGTTCAATTTTGGGCCCTTCACTGCAAGAAGGACATTGAGTTGCTGAAGCCTGTCCAGAGAAGGGCAACAAAGCTGGACTGGTGGATGGAACCAGTACCAGTTGAGTACTGGTGGATGAAAAGCTGGACATGAGCCAGCAATGTGCACTTGCAGGCCAGAAGGCCAGCCACATCCTGGGCTGCATTCAAAGAAGCATGCCCAGCAGGACGAGGGAGGTGATTCTGCCCCTCTACTCAGCTCTCATGAGACTCTACCTGGAGTACTGCGTTCAGTTCTGGAGCCCTCAGCACAGGAAACACATGGACCTGTTGGAGCTGGTCCAGAGGAAGATCACAAAAGTGATCAGAGGGGTGGAACACCTGTCCTATCAAGGAAAGATGAAAGAGTTGGGATTGTTCAGCAAGCAGAAGAGAAGGGTCTGGGGAGACCTTTTTGTAGCCTTACAGTCTATAAAGGGGGCTTATGAGAAAGATGAGGACAGACTTTTTAGCAGGGCCTGTTGCAATAGGACAAAGGGTAATGGTTTTAAACTAAAAGAGGGTAGGTTTAGGGTTCATATAAGAAAGAAATTTTTCACTGTGTTTGTGGTGAAGCACTGGCACAGGTTTCCCAGAGAGGTGGTAGATGCCCCATCCCTGGAAACATTCAACGTTAGGTTGGATGGGGCTCTAAGCAGCCTGATCTATTTGAAGATACCCCTGCTCATGCTTCTATGATTCTCCTGTTCAGACCATAACCCTGTTCTGATGAAGAGCCTTCCCCTGACCTGCAGTCCTTTGTGAAAAACCCACTCTAGCATCGGCTTTCCACAGTTTGCAGTGTGGATGTGTGCTCAAATGTGTCCTCTCCATGGGCTGCAGGGAAATACCTGCTCCACCCTGGTCTATTCCAAAACTTTCACAGGCTGCAGGGGAATGTCTGCTTGAGCACTCTCTCTCCCTCCCTCTTCTCTAACCTTGGTGTTCACAAGACTGTTTCTCACACATCAGGTTTTTTCCCTCACTCCTCACACACTGCTGTACGGTATTTTGCCTTTTCATAACTATGTTTACACGGAAGCACCACCAGCTTCTCTGATGGGCTCAGCTGTGTCCTGTGGTGGGTCCATTGAAGAGCTGCTCTGTCTGACACAGGACAACAGCTGGCCTCTTTTCCCAGAGGCCATCTCTGAAGCTTCCCAGCTACCAAAACCTTGCCACCTACACCCAATACAAGGCCCTAAGAAAATACATTAGTCCTAGAGGGAGATATGAACAAACCAAGAGATGTCCCAGGAAAAAAAAATGAAAAAAGAAAATGGAAGTTTAGTCAACCCAGACTGAAAGGCTCATAAGAAAATGTTGTACATCAGATGATTCCATGCTGTCTTTATGTACTACCAAGCATAACTTATTAGGTATTTGGTAAAGTGTTATGTTCTTGGTAGTGTACTTGGCTTTCCGAAAGTCTTTTAACAATGTCACTTATCAAAGACTTTAGAGGAAACTAAATAGCTTTGATACAAAAAAGAAAGTTCTTGCACTGAGATTGAAAATATAAGAAATATATTATAGAAATAAACAAAAAATTCTTATTTTGTGGGGAAGTGACCAGTGGAGTTCCATGAGGATCTGTGGTTCCATAAGACATGTGGTTTTCAACATATTCATAAACAACTTGGAAAAGTGAGAGATGAGTTTTTCAGGACAGTGAAAATAAACCGCTGTGAGGAACTGAAGAAATATCTTGTGAGATTGATCAACTAACAACAAAGAAAATTAAACTCAATACAGTCAAGTGTAAAATTATGTAAATAGGGGAAAAACACACCATTTACACACAAAGTTATGGGATCTAAAGTGATGATTTTAATTCTGAAAAAGTTTATAGTTATGACAATTCCAACGAAGTGTCAGCTCAGTGTTCAGCAGAGGCTTAAAACAGAGAAATGATTAGGTAATTTTATGAAAGGAAGTATGAAGTGTCTGCCTTGTGAGGTATGACTAAGCTGTAATTCCAAAATCTAGAAAATACAAGATTGAGCTCAGAAAAATAATAAGTGGTTTGAAAGGATGAGTAGGGGTTGATGAATACTATTCCTTCTAATACAAGAATTGGGGTAGTGTCAAATAAATCTAAGTAAATCAGGTTTTCATATTGAAGAAAAGGGGGTGCTCTTCATTAAATAAGCAATGTATTTTTGAAAAAGGCTGAATGCATCTGATGTGAACCACTTAAATCTACCTACCACTGAATAAAAAGGGTTCACTTTGGTCTGTGTCTGAAGGCGTACACCACTGAAATCTGTTTTTTATCAGAAATTGTCCCCACAGTGCCCAGGATCCACTCCATCAAACTTTCTTCTCCTGGTGATGCAGACAGCAAATTTGCATGGGGTCCAGAGAAGCTAACAAGTTTTTGTGGTCTTAGATGGAGGAAGTGTGAATACAAAGATAGCAGAGGGTTGGCTCTTGCAAAGGAGCAATGGATCGGAGGAAGCGGGAGATCAGACTCTCTGGTATCACTGGAATGTAAAAGGATGAGACAAAGACTAGCAGTAGGAGATCACCTAGCTATGGCCCCACCACCCGTGTCAGTGTCAGTGTCTAGGTTGTAGAGGGTGGTGAAGGGATGGTGAGAAGGCACTGATTGCCATGCATCTTAGTCTGCAGGTAGCCCCTGTCTTGGGGCAGGTGATGAAGTGTAATGGAGAGTCTGGGCCCCACAGGAGCCACCTTTTTTGCAATTTAGAGTGGCGTTAGGTGTAGTCCTTGGCTTCTATGGCATGAGAAAGTAAAGAGTTACAGTCCAGAGAGCTCAGGTGGTAGTTTTGGCGAAAAGATCAGAAGTGATGATGCAGGTTTCAGCAGACCTGGGAAGGTGACACACCCCAGCATTGCTGGTCCTGTGTCTTTCCCAGGCACTCACCAGCAGAAAATAAAAGTAGAGCTGCAAGGAATGAGAGACTTGTGTGACAGTGAATGGCTTCTGCTGCCAAAGCTGAACGAAGTGGGTGGGCATGGTTACCCTCTCACTGCTGCTCGTATTGGGATCAGGTACAGCAGAGACAAATCCTTGATATGAACCTGTATGGCAAGCTTTATTAATTTTACATTACTTTATAATGTAATTAATAGCCACTCAAAGTATATATGCTCCCACATAATATCTGCTAGAATGAGTACTGTACATAATGACTTTATGTAGTCATTAAACAAGTGTATCTAAAATATTTTGAGCTATAAAGCCAACATGATTATATATTTTAGGTATATACAATAGTGGTAATGGTTTGTGTAAATAATTTTGGAGACATTTAGGAGTTTCCCACAGAAAATGCGAAATAAAATATAAACAATATTCCTGTAAAAAAATCATAAACAGCTTCAAAATGGTTGAGGAACAAAAATCTGAACCACTAAACAATGAATTGCCCATGGTAAAAGATAATAAGGAGCTTTTATATTTTTATATTTTGAGACAATGAAGAAAGTTGTTTATTAAATCCTAAAGTCTTGAAATTTTTTATTCAATACAATACTAGCTTATTTCTGAAAGAAAGGGGAAAAAAACTAACAACCAAACAACACAAGAGCAAAATGTCAAAAACAACTCCTGGTGAAAACTAATTTTGTCTTTTATATCTGGTGAATTTGTCTAATTAAGATTCAGAGGAGCTGAGAAACAGATTTTAAACACATAGAAATATTTTATTCATTAAGAAAAAAAGTGCTTAAATATCACAAGTGCACATCCCAAGTGAAATATGTTTTGCACTTGAAAAAAAGATGTTTACAGAAGATATTACAAATTCCAGACCACCCTGATTTTTCCCCTCCTTTGCTAGCTTTCTTCACTCAAAACTTTAAATACTTATTTCAATAGCAGGCAGAATATTAATTGAATGATTTTTTAAATTGAGATTATATCCACTTGGAAAACTCTGTCAGCAGAGTGTTTTTAAATACTATATTTAAAAAAAAAAAAAAAGAAGAGGAAAAAAGTGCTTGTTGAATATCTGTAACTAACCAGTTCATCTTCATTTCCTCCCTATGTAGAGAACATAATCTATTAGAGAGGTAATCATATAACCTATATACCCCTTGTCAAAGCATTGTGGAAGCTGTGTGTGAGTAGGGCATGGCACACATTCAGATAAGCAAACTTTACATTAATGTTAATTATGGAATCATAGGATAATCCAGGTTGGAAGGGACTTTAGGTCCGTAGGCCAATTTCCTGCTCAAAGCAGCATCAGCCACTGAGATTGCTCAGGGTCTTGAACAGCTGACTCTTGAATATCTACAGGGATGGATCCTCCACAGCCTCTCTGGGAAACCTGCACCAACATTTGACTACAGAAAAACTGTTTCCTTACAGAGTCAAAATCTCCTATGTTTCAGCCTGGGTCATTTGCCTCTTGACCTTCCACTGTGCCTCTCTGGAAGAGTCTGGATCTCTTTTTCTCTAAATCTACCCCAAACACCAATTAGTTGTAGACATCAAAAAGTTCTCCCTGGAGCTGCCTTTTCTGCAGGCTGAGCAAACTCAGTTCTCTCAGCCTCTCCTTGTATTTCGTGTGCTCCAGCTCTTGGATCATCTCAGAGGCCCTCCACTGGACCCACTCTAATATGTCCAATATGTCCAAAACTGTATACAGCACTCTAGATGCATTCACTCTAGATGCTGGGGATGATCACCTCCTTTGCCCTGCTACCCTCTTTCTCTTATAAGACAGTATGCCATTGGTGTTCTTTGCTATAAGGGCAAATTGCTGGCTCATGTTCAACTTTCTGTCAGCAAAGACCCCAGGTCCTGTTCCTCAAAGCTCATTTCTAGCCACTTAGCTTCCAGACAGCACTATTGCAGGGGTGTAAGGGATGTCCAACTGTAAGGGATCACCCAGCTAGACCAGTTTTGGAGCACAAAGGCGAGATGCAGGGAGTTTTGAACCGACTCAGCTTTGTCTCACCTTAACAGATCCTTATGTATGCAGAAGATGACTTGGGGGGAGCTGCACAAACAGCTCAGCCTGGGGTTGCCTGAACACTGCATCATGGTAAGAACTGAAACCTGAATGGGCCTTCAATAATCCCTTAACAAACAAATGCCCTGAGCACCATTCCACCACTATTCAGTAACTTTGTGTCAATATAGACTAATGGGCCATCACACCACTGGACTAAACAAAATTATCCACTCAGAGGAGTCCTGCCTCCACCCATCCAATCAGGAGATAAAACCCCTAAGGTTTGGGCAGAAATGGGGCCGTCTTTCCAGCGGTACAGCTGGCCTGTAGGAGATCCTTTACCCTCTTGTCCAGGACTCTGTACAAGGTAATTTCCCAGGGATTGAGAGGCCTTACCTGAGAGAGGGTAAGTGATTAAGAAACATACGTATTTGGCACGCTTTAAGATTGTGATTAGTGCACTCTTTTCAAGGTATTAATATCTAGCACCCTTGTGGTTTAGAATTGCAATAGTGCATTCCTCCGTTGCGTTCATAAAAACCTGCACTAGTGGCGTATTGGACCCGTGAGTGAAGTTCAAATAAATTGTGAATTTGAACCTTAAAGTGAAGTCTAATTCGAACCTCACAGTGAAGTCTCTCTCACCTTCACAAGGGGACTACTCTGACCTTGGTTTAGGTGTTTGCTTTTGTCCTTGTAGAACTTCACAAGGTTCCTGTCAGACCATTTTAACAACCTGTCCATGACTCTTATAATAGCAGTCCTACCCCTCCAGCATACTGAGTGGTCTCCCCAGCTTGGCATCATCTGAAAAGTGGCTGAGGGTCCATTCTGTCCCACCATCCAGGTGTCTAATAAAGCCAACAAACAGCTGCAGACTCAGTATTGATCCCTGAGGGATGTTACTAGCAATCAGCCCATGACTCGGCAGTTCAAGGGAAGCTGTGTAAATGCATGTTTGTTAATCTATCCTACCAGCTGACAAAGTTTTGCATATCTGGGTGTATGGAACATATTATAATTCCCTGAATCAGTACCAGGTTGGATTTAGTTTGTGTTTATTTATGTAATGCGTGGTCTTGGTTGCTCCGGTCTTTAGCATTTGAAACCACTTTATGGATGGCATTCATAGAGGTAATAAAAACATCCAACCAACCAAAAAAAACCCCAAATTCAGAAACTAAAACAGGGTCAGGGTAACTGAATGACAGCCGTAGATAAACATCTTATAATTCTGGATCAGAAGCAATATAAACATATGAACCAGACCAGGATATTAAATTAGTCAAGGGTTTGAGGAGGGTCGTTATCATTTTACATGTGGCACAAATTAAGTACTGTGGAAATGAACAAACTGATATATCTTTAACGGTGTAGAAGTTACACAAATCCTTGGATGTGCATTTTCCACATAGCTTTTGTTTGGGGAAATAGTAGATATTTATCGATATTATTACTAGTTTCATGAATGACATGCTAAGAAAAATAGAAGCTGAGAGTCCAGTTGGCTTAGAAATCTTCCCCCTAATTATCTGACTGTGTCTTTTGAAGATAATGACTTAAAAGTATAATGTAACTTATTTCATTATTATCCTACCACTTGTGTCACCACCAGTGACACAAATTGCCAAGTCTCAGGTTTTAAAGCTGCATACAACCATGCTGCATACAACATAAGAAGAATGTAAGGTTATTGTAGAAGCTAGGAAGAGGGACAATGTTGTGCATTTGAAAACAAATTCTAATTACAACTTTTTTTGATGGCCTGTTGTTTAAAGATGTAAATAATTTGTAATGAAAGAATGAAAGCATTAAATAAAAGTACTTAAGGTGGAATTAAACATGAAAGCAAAAAAATGAATTGAATTATCCATTTGTCCAGTGTATAGTTAACACATTAATAAATTTATATTACTCAAATCCTTAGCCTCGATTCCATCTTACTTTAGCTACTTAAGAGGGGCAACCAAGGCAGGAATTTATTTGTCAAAGCTCCATTTCAATCAAAATAAAATAACTAGCAATTCCAAAGGGCAATTCAAAAAATAGATGAGGTAACCTACCCCTTAAAGATGAAAGGTTTGGAAAACATCAAATTGGCTCAGTGGGAGATAGTATATGTTTTTTCCACTTTTTTAAAAGATATTTGACATGAATTCCATCTACAAACAATGGTGGAATGGGGTTTTCATTTCTGTGTCAGAAAAAGAAATAGGAACTGATTATGAGAGGCATATCTGGGACCTCAGTGTAGGGATATTTTTGTCTCTTGATATGAGACCTTGGGCTTTTTCCCCCTGTATAATTAAAAGTATTATATAGCAAGTGAATACAGTGGAAATATTGCATTAGGATAGCATGTGTGATGTGCCTAAAAGTCACTGCACCAGATGTAAACATATTTACCATAATTTAAGTATTAATTTGCATTACACAAAGACCATGTCATGCTGTAAATCATTTATTGTACTGTCATTTATCCAATCACACTGTAAAAAGAACGCTGTATACTAGAATGTGAGCAACCACAATATAAAGATTGTGTATAGGGAAAGGTTTTTTTTTTAACAGCCCCAGATTTTCAGGAGCCACATAGTTTTGTGCCAAATCTTATTCTTTTGAATGTTATCTCCACTTTGCCCACATTTTTTGAATACTTTCTTTTCCAGCAAACAATTATTTTTATGCTGTCAGTCAGAAGTGTGCAGACATCACAGAGCTTGCGGTGGAAAACAAAGTTTGAGTCTGCAACTGTATTTGAAGTGCATATAATTTTCTATCATGCACATATTGCTCTATACAAAGTATGTCCAAAAGGAGTATATCACATCCATTTACAGTGATTTGCTTGGGAGAGGGCAGGGAAAACAAGGGAACAGGTGGGAGGTAGACATGTACCTTCTACTGTAGGTAGATATTCTGGGATGAAGGTTGGAAAGCTAGGAAGCTAAAATCAAAACAGATGTTTTTTTAAAGCAGTGTTAAACTGTGTAGAGTTTGTTTCTGAGAACTCATAATTTCTAGATCCTCACCAAGTTCAAAAACACTGCAAGGAAACCTGATAAAAATTAAATGGGGCTAAGTGCTTTGGTGAATTCTGAGGTAAGGACTTGAAGACAATAAGGCTATAAAGCTTCATTCAGAGGCTTTAAAATCAAAGCATGCTATCACACATTTTATTGATGCAGTTTGCAAGTGGCACCAGCAAGTTGCTCTTTTTATCAGAGGGCATTTAAAAATGCATGTGCTTTTGAGACTGTGGGTAATTATTTTTACTATCCTGTCATGAGGAAAAACTGCTCAACTGATGTGGTTTAAATGAAGTCAGGATTGAAGAAGTTTATTGATTTATTAATGACATGTGACTAACTGGCAATCCATGAACTATATATTCAAAATCAACACCCTTAATCCAACAGATAAATCACAGTTATAGGTAAATTAGAAGATGTTAATAAACACCGAAAAATTTATAAACACCCTTGTAGAGCTAATCCTATGAAGGTCTAGCCCTGGCACACATACACACGTACACCACCTGGATATAGGTGATGCCACCACCCCTTCCCCACTTTTGCATGCCCTCTGTCACTCCTGATACACCTGACAGTGAGGAGGCATCTTGGGAGGCATCCCCGCACCCTGAGCAGGGGTTCCCTGCATGCTGCCCTGACACTGCCAGCCCACTGCTGGGTGCTGGCTTCTCCCAGCATCCCACAAGGGGGCTGCACTGCCCGGCCTGGGGGGCAGGGTGCAGGGTACCCTGGGGACACTGCCAGCAGGGACAGACCCCCTGTGACATCTGCTGCTTCCTCTCCACTGTCTCTCCTTAATGTCACAAGTGTCTGTGTTTCCTTCATACTTTCTTTAGGCCTGATGTCTTCAGAAGTGTCTGTCATTGCCTGGTTGCTGTCCAGTCCTGCTGATGGTCGTCTTCCTCTCTAACGTCACTGCTTCAGGCACAAACCCTCTCAGACAGTTTTGTGTGTCCCATGCATGTGCACCCCGCTGGTTACACTCGCATACTTGACAGCTGCTGCTACGTGGACCATTCAACAACGATGCAGTATATGGGTACCTCCACAACAGCTGTTTTTCTCCTCGCAGTTAAGTGAGGTTTGATGGGGTCCAGCAGGACTTAGGTAACAGATGCAATTCGCTTGAAAATGCTTGCGCACAAAGGAAAAGTAAAACAATGTTTTACAAGAAAAGGAACTTACAAGAGTTATCTATCTCCTAAACAGGTAGCAAGCAGTTTTTCTTTCACGTCTATTCAGGTATTGTTTTTCCCTCATCCCCGTCCCCTTGTTTGTTCATCTGTGTAAGTGAAAATTGCCCTGAGGGGCCTATTCTCTAGTTTCTTTTGGTTGTTGCCATGACATCTGTGCAATGTATTTTTTCTTTGTAATTATGTCTTTGCTTTCCAGTATGTTCAGACATTGGGTAGTAAAAGGAGAGATACAAAAGCTACTACTGCAGTCATGTATTTTTTTCAGTGGACAGGAGAGTAATGAAATGACTGACAACAGATTTTAGGAGTGTTTACACTGTCAATTTTGTCACTCTGTGTTTCACCCTAGAGCTCTGGTGCCTAGACCCTTTGCACTGGGGTTGTGCTAGTTTGTTCCTGTACTTTCATTTTTAATAAAACAAAAAGATTCTTTCAGAGGAAAATAAAAAAAACCCCAGTTATCAAAATTGTTTGCTCCCTACAAACAATATGGACAGTGAAAGACCTAGTTTCACACTTCCCACCCAATCTTCCAAACTATTTCACTTCCAGCAGTATAAAGCATCACAGGACACTTCCCTTCTTTCATACAACACCCCCATGAACACACCTCACACATTCTGTGAATGTGTCTGTATGCATTCTGTAAAAATGCTATTCTTGCAGGCTGCAGAGCACCCTACTTATTATTCAGATAGCTGGTTAGTTTGTTGGCCTGTTGTTAACATCTATAAAAATGTGATAATGACTGAAAGGCCCAGAGACACAACTAGAACTCTGAGAAAAGAAAGTGGTTCATGTTTATGTTCTTGGATCACAGACAGAAACCAGTGGCAAAAAAATGCTTATTTAATGTTAAAAAATCTGATGAATCTCAGCATACATTCACATACTTATTTGAGCTGTGCTGGCTTCTAGAAGTTTGGGCACCTGACTCAACATATGGACCCTTACTTTGGCAGATATTCTAAACTTTCCTAAATTTGGTTGTTAGAATCTGCGGATAAATCCCACTCACTTTGTCTCAGTGTGTTTTTATCCTTTAGACTAAGTCTTTTAGGAAGATGGAAACAATACTAGCCTGTATTTTTGTGTGTAATTTGTATTAAAAAATACTATATTTTAAGTAGTATACTTCCTTTTCTCTGTAGGTATTCATGAGACCCTTTGCACACTTTTCCATCCCCTGAAGAGAAACATGGGTTATCTTCTCATGATAGATGGCCTAAGACTGACAACTGTCTGAAGGGCTCAAGTCTGAAAAAGTACAAGTCTGAAGAAGGTGAAGGAAGACAGCAGATGCAAGAAAATGATAATGTATTTCAAGGAAAGTTGGTTCTTAGGCTTAAGAGTAGCCTTCCAATGTACATACCTGAGTCTGTGGTAAACTTATTAGAGTCATAAAATTACTGAGGTCAGAAGGGACCTCTGGAGATCATCTAGTCCGACTGCCCTGGTCAGAGAAGTGTTAACTAGGGCAGGCTGCTCAGGTTGCTAGACACCCTCCATGTCCAGACAGGTTTTGACTGGCTCCAGGGATAGAGATTCTATCACCTCTCTAAGCAACCTTTTCCAAGGTTTGACTAACCCTGTTGTGGGGGTTTTTTTTTTTCCCCTTTTACATTTAAACAGAATTTTCTGTAGAGCAATTTATGCCTATTGCCTCTTATCCTGTCACTGGATACCTCTGAGAAACTTTGTCTTCTTTACTCCACCTCATCAGGCATTTCTGTACGTTGATTTTGTCCGCCCTGATTCTTCTCTTTTCCAGGATGAACAGTTCCAGTTCTCTCAGCATCTCCACATATGACAGATGCTCCAATCTTTTTATCATCTTTTTTGTCCTTCGCTGGACTTGATACAACATGTTCATGTCTGTCATGTACTGGGGAGATCAGAATTGGGCACAATACTCCAAATGTGTCTCATCAGGGCTGAGAGGAAGAATCACCTTCCTCAACTTGTTGGCACTCCTTCTAGTGAAGCCAGGAAAGATGGGCTGTTGCTCTTTTTTGCTGCAAAGGCCCATTTCTGGCTCATGTTCAACTTGCTGTCCACTATAAACCCAGGTCCTTTTCTCAAAGCTGCTTTCCAGCCAGTCAGCCCTCAACTTGTATTGGTGCACGGGTTTATTCTTTACCAGGGGCAGAACTTCAACACTTGAAATTGTTGAATTTCCTGAGGTCCCTCTTAACCCATTTCTCAAGCTTGTTGAGGTCCTTCTGAAGGGCAGCACAATCATTTGGTCTATCATACAATGATCCTATTTTTGTATCACCTGAAGATCTGCTGAGGGTGCACTCTGTCCCTTCATCCAGATAAGTAATGAAGATGTTAAATAGATGTTTGCTGTCTTGCTGATTGGGATGGACTGTTTTTGAGTTTGGAGAAGATGATTCTTGAATATCAACCAGCTCTCCTCGACATCTCTTCTCTCCAGGACCCTCTCCCCTAAACAGGACAAAGTCTACTCTACTGAACTCCAGGGTTGTGATTCTGCTATTTGTCTTGTTTCCTCCTCTCAGGATCCTGAACTCCACCATTCCATGGTTACTTCAGCCAAAGCTGCCTCCAACCTTCACTTTCCTGACCAATTCTTTGTGTTAAGCATCAGTTCCAGCAGAGTGTCTCCCTTTGTCAGCTCCTTAATCCCTTGTGTCAAGAAGCTGTCGACAATGTGCTCCACAAACACCCTGCTTTGCTTACAGCCTGCTGTGTTGGCCTTCCAGCAGATATTGTGACTGTCACCCATGAGGACCAGGACCTGTGAACATGATGCTTCTTCCAGTTGTATGAAGGTCACATTTACCTTTTCTTATGCTAGGTCTTTCTTGTGCTAGGTCTGGCTGGGATGGAGTTAATTTTCTTCATAGCTGCCTGTTACGGTGCAATGTTTTGGATATGTGATCGAAACAGTGTTGATAACACACCCATGTTTTAGCTATAGCTGAGCAGTGTTTATACAAAGTCAAGGCTGACTCTGCTTCTCGTACTGCCCCACCAGCGCGTAGGCTGAGTGTCCACAAGAAGTGGGCAGGGAACATAGCCAGGGCAACTGACCCAAAATGACCAAAGGGATATTCCATGCCTTATAGAGTAATTTTCAGCTCTAAAAACTGGAAGGAAGGGGGGTTTTGGGTAGGTAGTCATTGCTCAGGAACTGGCTAGGTATCAGTCTACTGTGGGAAGTGCTGAGTGATTGCCTTTGCATCACCTGTTTTGTTTGGTTTTCTTCTTTCTTTCGTCTTCTTCTTTCCTTTACTTATTAAACTATTTCTATCTTGATCCAAAAGTTTTGGGATCTTTTGTTCATCCTGTTCCCCACCCCGATCCTGCTGGGAGCAGGTGGAGTTTGTGGGTGGCTGTGTAGGGCTTAGCTGCCAGATAGGGTCAAACCACTACATTCTTGAATTAATTGGTGATCACAAAGGTTATTGCAACTGCAGAAGCAAAGCCAGATATCTAATTTATATGTATGTGGAGAAGGGATTCAGTGTACTTGCTTTATTGTGTGTATGGAAAGGATTCATTTCTGTTAGCAGAACTTAAAAAGGGTTTGGTTAGTATTTCTGCTTTGTTTATCTAGAAGAAAAGTGTAAAAACGGGGCTTATCAACACCTAGATATGGTTCTTGCTGTTCAGAGACCTCATTCTCTGACCATGAGGACCCAGATGTTGTGTGTCATGCTCTGTTATTGCTTGCCTTGAACTAAATGACTGCTAACACTTAGGCACTTAGCTCCCTCTCTGGAGCTGTTAATGGCCATATCGGCTGGCTGGGATATTGGTGTTTAGGACCTGAATAATCCTGCTTTGCTGAAATTGACTTGGATAGAATAACAAGTTAAGACTCATCAAACAAACTGTTCCTGATAATAGTGAAACATGGCAACTGTTACCATTATCTTAATTTTGGAGTTCATACTGTTCAACAGGCTGGCTGAAATTGGCATTCAACTTTAACCTTGCAAAAGTTTAAGGTCTATTTGAAAAAAAAATATCTGATACTCATACATTTATGTGTGTATATAAGAGAAATATAGGATAGTTCAGGGTACATACAAACTCTCTTCCTGGAGATTCTGGATGTTGATTTCTTGAAGATTCTGACACAAGGAGAATCTCCCATTTTTGTTCCCAGTGTCAGCCTACTCCCATGGGAGAGAGCAAACTGAAATTTAGGTTGTAATAACCTCAGTTGCCTCTGTCCCAATAATTTTGCAGAGTCTTACATTATAAAAGGTTGAGTCTCTTCCAAGCAAAGAAACTGTAAACCCATGGAAAATGCTACATTCAGTACCAACCAAATAAATGTCCTCCCGGAACTGAGGACTTACCCTCCAGATCCAGTATGCTAGGTAGTGGACTTCCCCATACCAAATGATTTCCTACTGCCTAGTAGGAGTCCAAAATTGCCACAAGACTGCCACAGATACTCTTGCAAAAAGAATGGATTCCTAAGACATGGTAAGCTTACTGAGCTTTCAATAGGAGGCTTCAAATATGAGCCAACATATGCTAAAATTTCTGGAGGAACACATGGGACAAAGAGTTTTAGGAGTTAAGTTAAGTTTCCTTGGCCTGGAATCTCTTTTCTGTGAGAGGCATGCAATACTGGGTCCTGTACTAGGTGACTACAACACTGGATATGTATTTATAAAAACTTCTATAAAGCAAAATTTATATTACATGAGTAGCTGCCACTAGTTGCCAGAGCCCCACTCACTGTGACCTCCTAACATAGGATTGGTCAAATCCTACATCTGACACCATGGACGTAAATCAGTTGCTTAAACATAGGTGCCTATGGCCACTTAAAACACTCTAAGGCATCCTAGATAACCACATGTCACTGCCAGATGTGACACATCTTACACATCCTTCAAATGACACTAGATAGCTATATTTTGGCAACTACATTGAGCTCCATCATTTAACTCTTAGTCAAGGAGTTTCATCCTGTGATTCATAAACTCATCTGATGCAGCACAGCTGTGTGACCATGGCTAATCTTAATAAGAAAATGAGTTGTTAATATGTGGGAGCACAAGTGAACTCAAGTCTTTCAGGATAAGTTAAAACACAGACAGAAGTATAACTGTTCAGATAGTAATAGCAGCTCCAACACTCAAGATAAAAATCACTGCCATGGAAAGGTATAAAACCCTAAAGAGAAAAAAACACATTAGAACAGAAAATCAGAAGGTAGCAGCTAAGGAACAATGAGGATCAGACCAATTCAAGCAGTAATAGAGGCTGACGCTCACCCCGTTGATTGAAAACTTTGGTCAGTAAAGATGTATTAGAAGGGCATGGTGAGCATAGTAATGCTTTGCATAGAAGCTGTTTAGTCTTAGGTGGTCTGATTCCTAGTCCTTTGTGCTCTTAAATTGTGTATATCCTTCTTGCAGGGTACTTTAACACTGTTCAAGTTTTGTAAAGGGAAGGACCCAAAGGGAGGGTTACAAGCAAGTGAAGTGATCTTCCTCCTCTTGTCATTTATATTCAGAGACCTTTTACCACACAGAGAGAAAGCAGGTCTTGAATCACAGCAAGTAGGTCAACCCCTGGACCAGGAGTTAGTGTGAGATTCATCTCCACATTCAGACACCTGCATTTACAAAGGACCGTAGACCATGTAGCAAGACACAGGTTCTCACAGGAGATATAAATAGCAATCGATGTTCATAAACATGTTTCTGTATTATGGAGTACGCTGATGAATTTACGTATTGTGCATGGTATGTGTAATCAGGGGAAAAAATGATTACAGAGTATTCCCTAGCAAGGAAAGATGTTTTAACTGCATAAGGTATATATCATGATTTTAAATATCTTACTTTGATCAATATCTTATGTAACTTAAGCACAGATGCAGCAGATAAAACTACTATTTAGCAATATTTGACTATGAGGTAACTATAAAGTAAACTACAGTAGTAGACTACTACAATAATGAGATAACTGGAGATAAGTATGGTAATGACCGTGGATAGTTCTAACAAATCATCGAATCATGGAGAGTTTTGTGTTGGAAGAGATCTCAAGGATCATCTAGTTCCAACTCCCCTAACATGGGCAGGAACACCTTCTACTAGACCAGGTTGCTCAAAGCCCCATCCAACCTGGTCTTGAACACTTCCAGGTATGGGGCATCCATAACTTCTCTGGGCAACCTATTCCAGTGTCTTACTACCCTCACAATGAAGAATTTCTTCCTTATATCTACTCTAAATCTACCCTCTTTCTGTTTAAAGCCATTACCCCTTGCCCTACCACTACATGCCCTTGTAAAAAGTCCCTCTCCAGCTTTCTTGAAGGCCCCCTTCAGGTACTGGAAGGCTGCTATAAGGTCCCCCCAGCACCTTCTCTTCTCCAGGATGAACCACCCCCACTCTCTCTCAGCCTGTCTTCATAGGAGAGGTGCCCCAGCCCTCTGGTCATCTTCGTGGCCCTCCTCTGGACTTGTTCCAACAGATATATATAACATGATGTTGTTGTAGAAATACTAGGAGTCTAGTGCTATGACAATGATAGGCAATACCCAAATTCCTGAGATCTCCCTATCCTCTAAGGCCTGCAAGACTTCTTCATTGGTCCTGACAGTCCACACTCATGGCACAGAGCATCTGGGGCATCCCACCTTGTGTGTCAAGGTGCTCTGGAAAGAATTCTTGCAATAGTTGATTCTTATCTACTGGGGTCTTCAGTGCTTCACCATGACCAAAGTATCAGATTAAAATTTGATAGTCCAGACAGAGGTGCAGCAGGCACAGTTTTTTCTGTAAAAGAACAAGGTATAGCAAACTGCTAGGACTTCAGCTACCTATAGTAGCTTCAATGCTGATTTGCTCATTTCCTAAATAAATGTTTTAAATATGCCTGTGAGAACATGATCTATAAGTCTTAAGCCTTTTTCACTTTCCTCTAGTTTTGTAAAAATTTTTCAGGTACTATTTTCAAAGGGATACTTCTTCCCTCAGATGCTACACATCATGCAAACAGTCTAGTTTTGTCTTTTCAGTTTAGTGTAGTTTCATTCCAGAGACTCTTGGTAATGCATCCTGACTTTATCCAGGCACTTGTTGTGAAGAAAAATTTTACATTTCAGTGCCCAAAGCTAGCTTAAGTGTCCAGTAATTGTAGTGGCAAAGAAAATGTCTCAACATTTGTTTCATGCTAATCATTAATTCAGTGAGAGACAGCAGGTGTTCACAATAATATCAGATCCTGAGATTAAATATTTAAAAATAAGTATTAAATTTGGGATTTTTTTGCCAATAAATTAAAGTTTGAAATATCCTACCAAGTAGGATATTTTTCTATGTCTATTTCTAAAATGAAATTTCCAGCTATTTTATTAAGTGCTTAAATATGTTTTTATTATCTGAAGTGACTTTAAGATATTACACAGCATTTTTTCCTATATTACAAATAATTACATTTATTAATATCTGTCAAAGTATTACAATATTCATATACTTTTTTCAAAACGTTAATTATGATCTTGCAGGCAGATAGGGGATTTCAGATGCTCTTTGGTGTTAATAAAGTACAAGATTTTTTTTTTTAGCATTGGAATTTTTCTTTTTCCATTAAAAATTTAACTGTAGACTCCAAATGTCATGTTTTCTAGTTTATTTTAAGTCAAGTATGTTGGAAAGCATATACAAACCTTTACAAGGCCATACGTTTTTATAAAGTACTCTAAATATGACATCTTCTAAAGCACAGTCACTATGAAACGGAACTTGTTGATCTCATGCAGAACACCATCAAGCTTGCTCCAACAAACCAGATGGAATTTTGACCTTGTACATTGTGTTCTCTCTGATTCACCATGTACTTTCACAACCGAAAACAATTGTTCTGTTCTTTTTCTAATAAGGAACAATTCCCATTATCAAAAAACCACAACACTACAAGTTCTGAAGGTCACTGCCTCTTAAAAATGCTTTGAAGGTACACAAGAACTGTGGGCAGAGTTTCAGTACTTGTACTAACCATCTACGTGGTGAGTAAGAGAAGGTATTGCCACACACAAGTTACACACTGCTGGAGAAACACATATTCACATATTTTCTAGAGCAGCAGGAGAAAGCCTTGTATACCATCTGCCTTCTAAGAGGTGTGAAGGGAATTTCACATGACAGAACACAAGTGACTTCCTCTGCAAAGTGAGGAAACAAATTGTCACCATTTTTTTCACTCAGTAAATTATTGTTTAGTCGCTGGAATCACAACCCCCGTGGTAACTTCTCTGATAAATAAGATGTATTTATTTATTATTTTACTTATCTATTTTGGAAAAGGAAATGTTCTGTCCTTATTGTCTGGAATGTTTTTTAAAAAATCAAACCTGAAGCAAAATGAGACACACATTTAACAAACACTGAAAAATTCTTTAAACTTGAGGGCATTAAAAAAACTTGCTTAACTCAGCTGTGATACTTAATTGTCACATTGACTTTCTGCTGATTTGCTGAAGAACTGTAAATGATTAGAGAAAATAATATGAATCCTGCACTTGCAATCGTCAGAAATAATAAATTCAATACAAGATAGTTTTTTGTGTAACTCATTAAATAGTACCAAAAATAATGAGTGTTATTTCACAGATTTTCCTATCAGCTTGGAAAACGTACAGTTAAGAGCTCTGCATATTTTCATGAAAATCTTGGAATGTCAAAAAGCTAGAGAGAAAAAGAGAGGAAAAAAAGAGACAAAATATTTTTTCATTAGTTTTGGCAGTTACTTTGAGCATAAGTATTCTAGTTAGGAATGGTGGCAAAAAATAGCTTTATCATTTGACCTCTTCTTTTTTGGGGTGTTTTGCTGTTGTAATTGCTGTTAATAATACAAGTTTGAAACATCCTTCATAAAAGCAAAAGAGCTTATTTTCAACTTGTACAATGATTCACATAAGAGCTCCATTTACGGACAGTTTAACACTGTGAATCATTAATCACTTTGACAAATTACAACACAATCCTATTAGATATCCTGTTATGGACTTTAGCAGATGTCTAATTAGAAACTGAAAGTGAATTCAGATTAGACCAGTACTTGGCATATGTATAGTATGAAATTGTTATTTACTGAGATAAACACTTTCTCAGAGGCAAGATGGAATATTACCACTTCTCTCCATTCGCAATTTTCAAGTAAAGAAAAAACATCTAAATATTGCATCTCCATAACCTTAGTTACTATGGAATGTTTGAAAGATGTAAATGAAATAATCTATAGCATTCCTGCCAGAAATCTCCTGCAGGGACAATTAAAATTTGTCTATTTTATAGTCTTCAAAGTTTTAAATATATTTATTAACATTAAAAAATAAGAAAACTCTAATGAAGCAAACCCTCACTTCTTTCATTCTGTAGGTATCAGTCAATTTTATATTAATGTATGATGTCCTACACCATTGTAGGCCACTGAATATCAAACATAATTTGTCCAACATTTGATTTAATATCTTCTTTTTGTCAACAATTTGTATATTTTGTTTGTAAATTAAGATATTCTTATTGCAGTTCTAGACTACTGTAACACAGCAGTTTCTAAACACTGTAATTGACTTAGTTAATCATTTCTGAACATAGAAAACTTAAAACAGCAGCAGTTAGTACCCAGACACCCTTTTCATTATCAGACATAGCAAATTTTTGAGCTTCATCTTATCACATGAGAACCAAGAGTAGGTTTATCAGAGGATGCAGAAATCATGCCTTAAATTTGGCACATTTGTTACCTGAATCTTTAATTGTTTAAATAGATTAATAAAACAATTTTTAAAAAAAGCCAGTTCTTAAGGAGAGACTCACAAATGTAATTGTGAATTCAAGACCCATAGCATCATTAGTTCATAACTGCTTTGAACTGAAGTTCAGAAAACAATTTCTCAAAAATATTTGCCTTTGTTGCATAAAGGTTTAGTCCAAGCTATGTTGCCTTAGGCCACATTTACATTAAATTGTAGTTTGGAACATAACTATGTTTTTGAAGAAATTCTCCTGATCATCCCACACCACTCAGTGTTTGGGATTCTGAAGCAGTTTTAATAAGGTTTGATGAAGGTAAACTTACTTTTATCTCCCCCTCCCCCAAAAAACCCCAAAAAACACCACCTTCCTATAGAGAACACTTAACTGGAAATTCTGTTCTAGGTGCTCATCAAAATGCTTAACAATACCTAATGCAGAAATGTTTGACCTTCCATATACCTTTGAACAATACAGATGTTAGTAATGTTCAGTCCAAGAGATCAACCAAATCTACTCCAAGGGAAAAACAAGCAAACAACCAACCAATGTAGAGGCCTCATAAAAAATGGTTTTGATATACTGTCACTGATCAATTCCTACTGAAGAATAGGAATTTCTATGAAAAATTTTTTGCTACTGTAGATATAACATTAATCTTGACAGCAAAATGACATTTTCAGGCTATTCCTAATCTCAACAGTTGTTTTTTTTGCCAGTTTGAGCAATTCAGCATGCTGACCCTTATACAATCCCCTTTTAAATATATTACTTACTCAGTACATCACTCAGGTACAGCTACTAGTTAGATATATAGACATACTTCTCCTAAATATTTCAACATTCAGTACCAAAGTAACTACTTTTTAAGTACTCTGGTGGGTTGAGCTTGGCTAGATGCCAGTTGCCTACCAAAACCACTCTATCACTCCCCCTTCTCAGCTGGACAGGGGAGAGAAAATATAACGAGAAGCTTATGGGTCAAGATAAGGCCAAGGAGAGATCATTCAGCAATTACCATCATGGGCAAAACAGACTCAACTTGGGGAAATTATTAGTTTAATTTATTGCCAATCAAAATCAGAGTAAGATAATGAGAAATAAGACCAAGCCTTAAAACACCTTACCCCCACCCTCCCCTTCTTTCTGGGCTCAACTTTGCTCTCAATTTCTCTACCACCTCCCCCCTGAGCAGCACAGGGGGACAGGGAATGGGGTTTTGTGGTCAGTTCATCAGACATTGTTTCTGCTGCTCCTTCCTCCTCAAGGGGAGGACTCGCACTCCTCCCCTGCTTCAGCATGGGGTCCCTCCCACAGGAGACAGTCCTCCATGAACTCCAATGTGAGTCCTTCTCACAGGCTGCAGTTCTTCACTAACTACTCCACCACGGGTCCCTTCCACGGGGTGTAGTCCTTCAGGAACAGACTGCTCCCATGGGGTCACAAGTCCTGCCAGAAAACCTGCTCCAGCGTAGGCTTCTCTCTCCATAGGTCCACAGGTCCTGCCAGGAACTTGCTCCAGCACAGGCCTCCCATGGGGTCACAGCCTCCTTCGGGCACATTGACCTACTCTGGTGTGGAGTACTCCATGTAGGCTGTAGGCAGATATCTGCTCCATGGGCTGCAGGGGGACAGCCTGCCTCACCATGGTCTTCACCATGGGCTGTAGGGGAATCCCTGCTCCTGTGCCTGGAGCACCACATCCCCCTCCTTCTTCACTGACCTTGGTATCTGCAGAGTTGTTGTCACATCTTGCTCCTCTCCCCAGCTGCAAATGCTGCAAGCCAGTTTTTTTCTGCTTCCTAAATATGTTATCCCAGAGGCTCTGCCACTTTCACTGGCTGGTTTGGCCTTGACCAGCAGTGGGTCTGACTCTTGTAGCTGACTGGCATTGACTCTGTTGGACACAGGGGGAGCTTCTAAGAAGTTCTCAAAGAAGACACCCCTGCAACCCCCACCGCTATGAAAACCTCGCCACACAAACCCAGTACAAGTACCTGACTCCCATTGCAGAATCCAAAATCCTTGCAATCACATTGTGTGTAGAACATGTGGCAATGTACGCATGTAGCCAAAAAAACTAATTATTTCCTGGCTGCATCCAAAGCAGCATGGACAGCAGGTCGAGGGAGGTGATTCTCCCCTCTACTCGACTCTGGTGAGACCCCATCTGGAGTACTGTATCCAGCTCTGGAGTCCTCAGCACAGGAAAGACAGGAAAGACCTGTTGGAATGGGTCTGGAAGAGGGTGACAAAAATGGTCAGAGGGCTGGAACATCTCTCCTCTGAGGACAGGATGAGAGAGCTGGGGTTTTTGAGCCTGGAGAAGAGAAGTCTCTGAGGAGACCTTCTTGAAGCTTTTCAGTACTTGAAGGGGCCTTATAGGAAAGATGAGGACAGAATTTTAGCAGGGCCTGTAGTGATAGGACATGGGGTAATGGTTTTAAACTGTGACAGAGTAGGTAGATTTAGACTAGATATAAGGAAGAAATTTTTTACAGTGAGGGTGGTAAAGCACAGGAACAAGTTGCCCAGAGAAGTGGTCGATGCCCCATGCCTGGAAAGGTTGAAAGTCAGGTTGGACAGGGTTCTGAGCAACTTGATCTAGTGGAAGATGTCCCTGTCTATGACTGGGCATCTTATACTAGATGATCTTTAAAGGTCCCTTGCAACATAAAACATTCTATGATTCTACAAAATGGTTAGATATGTGGTAAAGGGATAATCATCAATGAGTACTGTGAATAGAAATGTCCCTAATCTGGTTAACAGGACATTCCAAAACAAGAGTATATATACTAGAAACATATCATTCAGGATTTATGCATCCTCATCTTGAAAGTGACGAGGCATATTTGGTCAGAATTTATACCACATAATTGTTTTGTTGTTTTAACCCATTCTGATAAAAAACACACCAGTGACCTCAAAAAAAAAAAACCCAAAAAACCAACCCAAAAAACCAACCCACAAGCCAAAATAAAGTATTCAGTATAATCTTTATTTTTATCCAACATCTAAGATGTTGGATATTCCTATTTTCTGCGAGGGAAGAAGTCAAACCCATGTTCTATCAGGTTTTTGGCAGGTTATTCTTTTTTGTGGACATGTTTTTATGCAGCTGTTCTCACTGCACAAGAGAATTAAGGATTAGTTGTTCAAGAAATAAAGAATGAACAAAATTAATTATGGCATTTTAATCTAATGGCTAGGCGAAATCTTGAATAAAATGAAAAGAAGTTTTCATCTCTGCCATAAGAGTTTTCTATTTAATCTAATAATTATTTAATGTAAGTCCACAGGATCTAGATCTATATGCCCATTCGTATCTTTTCTGCCAATCTCACCCACAAGAGTGAGGATTACACTAGAAAAACTGAGATTGCTGAAATGCCCTTTTAGAAGTGCATTGGGTAATGATGCCGTAAAACCTCCAATGAATCTATATCTTAAGTCTCTAATCCTGAAAAAATTACTGCCAAGCAGTTGAAGAGTTTAGCATTTACCTAATCCCTAATGGGTCTTAATTACCGTAAAGTTCATATATATGTATAATATCCGTTGCTTCAGTTAGGTCAAACCTCTTTTCCTGAGAATAATGATGTCACTGTGTATAAATTCAGAGGATCCTGCTTACCTAGCAGTCTTGCAGAAAAAAATCCCTTACTTTCATTTAAAAACAGGGTGAGAAGTATAAATTTAATTCCCAGTAAGTTATTATTAATATTTATCTTATGTATACTAATATATCAACAAATATGGATGCCATTTATGATATTTTTCTTTAATGTCAGTTTAATTGATATTGATTTAAATAAATTAACATTTTGTCTCCATTTTATCTCTTCTTGTTCCTCATAAGAAGTCATGAACATTTACAAGCCTCTGTCACAATCTGTGATTATATCGGAATCTAATACAGATCAACCTCTTCAAATCCCAAAGATGTTCTGTTATTGTACCATGATTTTGGTACTCCTCTTGTAGTATGAGTAAATGACATTTTTTCGCGTTATCCCTCTCAATTTGAAAGCACTCACTCCCTGTCATTGATTTTTCTCCTTTCTCTGCTGCTTTCATATTGTTCAGAACAAGAATTTTTCTGTCATACCACCTTGGTTGGAAGTGACAATTGTTTAAAGCAGACATCTAAATTAAATCACAAATTAACATTTTACTTTCTGTATTTGTTGAAGACCACAATATTGATAAGGTGGGGAAACAGATTACCACATAATTTGTAGTTATATCCCCATTCCCATAAGCTATTGCTTTTTATTACAGAATGATCAAGATTCCAACACCCAAGCATGAATATTAACTGTGTTATGTCAGTGGCCTGTATTTTCCTTCAGGCATATAATTGTAGTGACTACTAGAAAGACATCATAGTACCTGAGGGAGCTAGAGGTAACATTTTCAAAGGTTTTCAAGCTCAGCCTAATGTTTCTTACATGGGGACAGGCTCACACACACTAACTGCTTTTGAAAAGCTTTCCTTGAACATTTACCTTTGATCAACTTTCATGTCTTCTTTTTATTAAGGAATCTTCCAGAAGCCAAAACAGACTTCAAAGTGAAGAGAAAGTGTTTGCAACTAAGACTGTCAAAGGGTATACTGATTCAACATACTTTCTAAGCAGCTTATTAATGTCAGAGCTCTTGGGAAGTCATGTATAATGTTAAATGTTACTGTAAGTTAGAAACCTTTCTAAGGTGTTGGTTCATGGAGAAACTTCTACCTCCTTTTTCTGAGGGTAAATCTTTCCTGGACAGAGGTGGCCACAGCAGGGAAGAAAGATGTTTTTGTATTTGTTTGCATTATCCTGGGCTAATCTAGGTAATAGAGTGCTCATGTTTGTTCTCGGTCATATGTATTTTTTTAATAGATTTACACTTAGTGAGATCATTGTAACAACCATAAACCCTTTCTTGTTGCTGTCAACTGCTCTATTGTTTTCCATTATTAACAAGACATTGTTGGTTGCCTGTCTAAAACCATGCAACAACGCTGACAGCTTTATCTGAGAATATTGGTAGAATGTCCAAATTATTCATAAGTGATGCCCATCAAAAGCTTTTTCTAAATCCTCTGGACTTTGCAGCAGTATAAAACTAAAATTCCTGAATTGTTGAGCCTTCATTGAATAAGGATTCAGTCAAAGGATATAGAAAAGGAAAGGATTGGAAAAAGGAGTAAAGAAGTAAAACATTTTCTTACTGCACAGAAATCATCTTTTATGGAAAAGTTGATGTGACCAAAACTTCTCTTTTTACTTTTTTTTTCAGCCTTGACCCATCTTCCATATCTACAGTGGTACCTATTTAAGTATCAAAATAAGACACTTAGAATAACGAGTAGGGTTGCCCTAAGCTCCCTATAAAGTTGGTAGAGAGAAAATACATTCAATATCTGACTTTTTATGTGAAGATTCTCTCTTCACTGACAATATAGAAAGCTATGTTCCCATAAAGTTCCCAGAGGTATGTTCCTTACTTGCTTAAGTTAAGGTGGGATATATGCTAATGTTTGTGTGTGTTCACATATGAGTGATTAGAGACATATATATGTGTGCCTATTTATATTATGCAGAGACAAACATACAATATGCAGCAAGTAAACAGAGGTATATGCCAATATTAACATCTTTTTTATATTTATCTCTGTAATATTAAACCTAGCTATCTGAAAGTACAACACAGGAAGTATCTTGCAGGAAGTATCACATAGCAGACCATTTCCTGCCACCTTATTCATCCTGTTCTACTCTTTCAACAGCATTTCTATCAAAGCTAATGCTGCAATATTAAAATATATAAAAAGTCACTGCTTCATTTTTTTGAGGTAATGAAATAGAACAATTGCCACATGACAGATTTCTTCTGAAAACCTTAAAAAGGTAGAATATATCACTCTACAAGACTCAGAGATATCTGAAATATTTTAATAATTTTTATATTAATCAACAGGAAAAAATGGAAATACCTAAAGATTATTGAAAGTGCCTCTCTGTAAGCTATATTATACAGTGCAGCAATCGTCTTTCATACAAAGTCAAAGCATAAGGTAGGATAAAGCAGAAAGATTTTAGTTGGAATTGTCTGTCTCCATAGACAGGCAGAGTGCCATCTTATTAGGGTGGAAGGTCCCAGAAGGAAAAAGAAACAGAATACAAGTGGTGAATATTCTCAGTAGCTTCTTGTGAAGCTTTATAAGGAGGTTTCAATACGAATAGTTATGTGTCCAATGAAAACAGAGTTGTCAGAGAACAGAGTGGTAAGCACGTCAGATACAGCTGTGTAGGCTCAGCACACAATCTTAGGCAGACCAAAAGTACTTGTGAAACTGGAGCATAATACTTATACTCCTTTCGATAAAAACAGTAGGTTTTATTTTTACTATGAACAAATAATCAGTCAGCTGTATTTTAGCTATTGATTAATGGCCGATTGTTTTGTACTACTGTTTCCTGACATAATTGTGAAGGAACTAGAAAGGACAAAACTGCCACTTTCAAAACTATGAAGACTCCAAGCACTGCACAGCACAAGTGACACATATGTCATAAATCCTGAGAATTTATATTTGAAAAAAAAAAAAAAAAAAAGCATATATCAATGTTTGCTAAACATACGCAAGTACCTATGTTTGTGCTTTTTTATATAATTATGTGGAACAGCATGAGAAGGGCAAAATTTGTATAAGAAACATTATTAGATCTGTAGCCTGATGGTTTATCTTTGAAAGATACTTATAGTGTTTCAATCAACTTTTACAGTGTTTTATGTGTGGAATGTTTACATTGTTGATAAACTACATAACCAAATACTTTTATCTAAAAAGCTTATGACGTTTATTAGAGTTTTATGTACTGTAAACCTGAATTTTAGCAGCAGTGGAACACCACCTAATCTATGCACTTAGGGGTTTCTATATTGGCTATCACTATTGCTTTAGGAAATTTTTAAAAAATTTAAAGGTTTTTTTTCTTTCGTGAAGCATTTGTTAGGTTACTCCTTCAAACAATATACCTCCGAATTCCAATAATAATTTTCTAAATAATATTCACCTTTGCACACTAGTCTTACATATGATCTTTCTTGTCTTAGATAACAAAAAATAGCATTCTTGCAAGTAGGGGATTAAAAGAATATTTGTTTTCTCACTTGTTGCTTTGGGGTTTTATTTTATATTTAACTATGTAACACCGCTAAAAAAGAACATACAACATACATAGTTTATGAGATTTTCCCTGTCCTAAATGTCCAGGTCCACGATAAATACAGTCTTTCCATTGGGATATTGTTTATTCAATTTATCTTCAGGCAATCATTTTTGCAAGATACATTAGCAACATTCAGAAGCACTCTCATGGCAAAGGAAAACTGGACTTTCTATTGGCTGTGGCTGTAGAATCACTACTCCATGCCCATTTGAAATCACCTTGTAGATGATCTCCCTATTTTTTACTGTTAAAAAGCCTTGCCTCAGACCATAATAGTGAAATTGTAATTTTTTTTGTATTTTGCAGTTTCTTTTTTAAAAACGAAAGAATAAACTCAACAAACTTCTCTCCTGCAGGACCTGCAAAACACAACCAGTCACACTTTGAATAAATGTAATGGCACCCAAAAATGATCAGATGTTCAAAGGAGAAAAATAGCATCTCATGGATAAGATTCTGCCACCTGACCCTCACAGGCTGCTACATTACTCTGCTAGTAGTCCCACTGATTTTATGTCATGATATTACTCCAGAAATAATACTAATTTATTAAGGCTAGTGAGACTGCTTGCTGTGATCACCTTTGCTAGAATGAGATCAGAGATAAGCCAGTTACAAAAAGCCATTTGAAGGAATCAGAGCTGCCATAATCAAACTTTAATCAGTAGGTCCTGTATCCTACTCGTGTTGTCAATTTTATTCTGATTTTAATGTTAAAAATTCATAGAAGCTGATGTACTTTTTTGTACTAATGAGCACTCAAGTGTATGTCAGCAAAACAAATTAATTCCCTTAAAATACAGTATGATTTACTGTGTTAGAATATGAACAGACATAAATGATATGAAATAGGTTATTTTCTTACTCTGATATAAATCAGGAAAAATGAAGCTAACTGACAGAAGTAAGAGAAGAACTAAGTCTGGATCACTTTGTAGTAATTCAGTTATAACTATTGAACACTGATTTGAAAGTTTGGCATATTTTCCAAGCAAATATTTTCTAGAATTTAGAATGGTAATTTTTCTGACACTTCTCAAAGGTACTCAGCATTTTTATGTAAAAAAACCTGTTCTGCCACTCATTAAGACATGCCAATTATTATAGAAACAGTTGTAAGGATTATATTACTAGAGGCTGCATGAAATGTTATTTCCAGCTGCTTTAAAGGAAGAGACTTATTTCCTCTCAGTCTTCAGGAAAACAGTTGCTGCCCTTTAGTATAAGGATAAGAGTGGGGTTACCAACAGGAAGAAAGAGGAAGGTTTTGACTGAACAAAATTAGTATTGAATCAGGCACCTGAGCTTGAGACAGCAGGTTTCAGAGATATTTGTCATTAAAGGATTTTGCTGTATATGAGACGAAACTGTTTCTGACAATTATGTTAGAAGCTAAGAGGATCATCCTTTCTTTGTGGATAAGTAAATCCATCCTATATATAACTCCTTAGAGTAATGTTCTCCTATAGATATCTAAGTGCAAAAAGTGTCTGCTACATGTTTAAAAAACTCCTTATTTATGAACAAGAATAGGAAAATTTTTGTGAGCTGCATGTTCATTAATAATGGAAGGTGTTAGCAATGCTATTCTAAGATAGTACTATGAGATGCTTTTGAAAACATCAGTCATGCACTTTCAGTACTTACTCTTTTGCATTCAGTTTTATTTATCTTTGATAATGTATGCTCCAGTGGCATCTCTGTGGTATCTTCTTAACACTGTCTGGCATATGCTGCTGGTTCTGTACGTTTGCATTAGGTTTTGTTTCTTGCATACCCTGCATTGTCTTCTAAGATCACTTAACTGATTGGCTAAAAGTGAAACAGTTTGTTGTTGTTGGGTTTTTTTTAAATAGAGACTCTGGTGTACATGGCCATAAATCTATAGTGTCAGCTTTCTAAGGAGCTGTCTGCTTCTCCAGGAGCCTCAGAAGGTTAAGAAACTGCATCAGAAAGATTAAGAAAATTTACCTCTTGTGTGTGGTAAACAGCTGTTCTTCAGAGAAGTTCAGTAGTTCAGCAGTTTGTTTCTTCCACTAGCAGAAAAATGTTGAGTATCTGTTACATCAACAGCTGAAGTCATTGGCCAGCTCTTCTTGAACTTCAGTGCACTTTAGCATTGCTGAAAGAAAGCAGGCTCACATAAATATCTATGTATACATGTATACACATATAAATATGTATGTATATTCATATATGTAAATATATATATGTGCATACATATAAGTGTGGTTATTTAATGCCCAGGGATTGGATGGAAATTTGAAAAGACTGAAATGCTGCTTTTGTAATATATCACTTTCAATTTTAGAATAGTGTTTCATGTAATTTATTATTTTGGTCTCAGGTAAGTATCTTGGTGTAACTCATAAATTAAATATCTATAACATGTCATATTTGTGGTTTTATATAGCATTATAAAGGTATTAGAATTAAAATCAATTGTATTTTTAAATTTCTCTTGGCAATGTAGTTTTAGGTATTTGAAAACTTGGAATAATTAGAAGTGTCAGAATGGCATTAAAGAAAGGAAGGAGAGCAACACAAAGATAAATGATACAATGGTTACATTATTTAATTTCAGACAAAATGGAGTGTAAAACTACTTCATAAAGAAGCAATCTGTTCAATTAACAGTAATAAAAGGAAAAGTGAAATATTATTATCCAGTATGTTGAATGAATAAACACATTAAAGGAATAAATTTGCTGCTCCTTCTTGATATCGAGGCCCTATTTAGAGTGAAAGCTTCATAAATTAATGTATGAAAGGGAAATAAATGTGATAGAGGAATAGATTTGCTCTGTACTCCAACTATACATTAAAGAGATTTCAGATATACATGAAAAAATGAAAGTAGGTATTATTTGACCTTTTTTTCTTTTTACCAAGCATTTTCTCCTCTTGATTTCTTGCATTTCTTCACCTTCTTTTCCACTAGGAAATTAAAATATAATGATCATTGTATGTTATTTAGATGACTAATATATTCATGGCTTTTGAGACATTCCCATGGATAGACCTTTACTATTCCACATAGATTTTCTTTCTGTCATTGCAAAGGCTGGTCTATTTGCTGTTTGCTCATATGTTCATCATCAAATAACACAGCAACTGTATATGACCTATATATTGAATGATGAGCCTGGTTTGGTTTTTGGTTTTTGCTGGTTTGGTTTTGTTTTTTCTGTTTGGTTGTTTGGTTGTTTGTTTTAAGGTAAAACCTCATTCCTTCCACAAAAGAATGGTGAGGGAAATACTGTACGATATGTGCTTTAAAATTTCTCGCTGCAGTCAGTGCCACCTACCCAATAGGTTTCATGCTCCAAAGTCATCATTTTGAAAGACTCCCAGGAGCTTGTGTTGAGCATGTTACACACTTACTGCAACAGTCTATTCCACTGCCCCGTGATTGTAAAACACATTCAGAAATCTTGTGCACAATTCAGAACTTTTTGCTAACATGTGTACACAATACACAGGACTTTTCAGATGGTTGACAGAGTTTAATGAATTTAGATGACAATTTAGTGGACAAACATTTAGTTTTTAAATTTAGAATGCAAAGTGTGTGAAATCAGACAATATATTTGGTAAGTGGGAGCTTCAAAGCATGGTCAGTCATTCAATTATTTAGTTTGTGCATGTATCTTCAAATATTCCCACATATTTGACTCTTTTTTTTTCCAGAAATGTAAAAAATAATTGCAATATATAAAATGAAAAGCATTTTTTTAACATGAAGTTTTCATTGAAGGATGTTACATCAAAACTACTTCTGAAGACTGGTTGCTCATCTCAGTACATGAAGAAGACCACTTGAGGTACTCCTAAGAAGTTATAGAATCTTTCTAGTTATACTGAGTCACTATTAAGTAGAAGTAGGCTGTTCCCTCATAGGTCAATTCCCTCACCACTTCAATTATTACATGTGTTGTTCCAGACAAATTTTTTGTAACTGCTTGTGCCATTAAAGGAATACCTTATAACACTATAAACACTCTATATTCTTCACCCTCAAACACTAATCAAACCTCTTAAATTAGATAGTTCTTTGTTGAACAAAACTTATTTTAAACATGCGCACAAATACTTTTTTAAATTTAGCTTTATCATTTTTAACATAATTTCTAACATGACATATATTTAAGTCGGATTCATAACTGTATGAGTTATGAATGACCTGCATGAGTTATATCTTCATTTTGTGCTGATGATGAATGAGAAACAAAATTTCAGTGCATGCACTTATGTAAATAAAAACACCCAGCTTTTTATTATTATGACAGAATAATCAGATTGTCTTGTGCCATACGTAAACTGGGAGACTTTATACGTTATTAAATTTATACAATAAAATGCTTGTTTGATAATGCTCACAATCAACAGTGAAGCTCTCCTAACTGAGAATGATGAAGCTATTTGCCATAAAGCTGAAGATATGCCAATGACCATTTTGATATCTTTTTGTATTACATTTTGATATTACACTGAGGAGCAATTTACTCTACAAATAATTTTCAGGTAACGAGACATGAAGGTATTACAAATCATCAATAAAGATCTCAAGCATGTCCTTGTATACATTAACTACCTTTTTGTTTTTCACTGAAACAGATACAAGCATGAAAAAGTATTGTCTTTGAAAAAAAACCCTGACCCTATGGAGTTGTCAGTAGACCTGCAAATAAAATGCTGGCTTAATTGTTATTTTCCTGTTTATTCTTGTGTTTCCAATAAAATATAATTAACATAAAACTGAAGTAAGTGACTAATATCTATTTAATTATATTTCTATGTGAATTTTAAATGAAATGCAGCACAAGTGTAGCACAAAGACAATACTACTTATAACTTCCTACATTATGGTTTATTCAGATTGTAATTTCAATTTAATTTTAATTCCAACTTAAGCGAATAATGTAGTTGCACTGAATAATGAATATAGTAATTGAACTGATGCATCCAGTGTTTGTCTAGTTCAAATGATATGAAGTCTTTTAATCTTTCACACTGAACATTATAGGTAAATTCACTAAATGTTTTCCTTAATTTCTGTATGAGATATATTGGCTCCATAATTATGTACATTTGCAGTAACTATATTATAACTGTACCTCTAATTTTATATCCATCATTTGATTGGTGTTCCCCAAAAATTCAGATTTGCAGATAATGAACATATACTTCCAACAGTTCCTTGATTCTGTAGAAATATGTGTGTGTGTGAAGGTAATGTTTACTCTTAAACTTTGGAAAAAAAAAAAAAAAGATAACCAGTGATTAGTCCCCGAGGCCTAGTGTTACTGTCAGACTTGTTCACATACTGCTAAGGGACAGCCCTTTCTATGTCAAACTACTCAAGCAACGAGTTATTTGGGAAAAATCTAAAACTGAGCCAGGAAACAGTCTAACAAGTAAGCAAAGTTAATTATCAGGGATGCAGTACAAGAACTCGTTCACACAACATCCTTCATTTAGCAGTATAGACGTATGCCATGAAATTACTCTAAATTAGGCACCTACATTCATTTCAGGTTAGAGTACTAAGTTTTTCTAAGGGTGCCCCTAGCTGAGTGGGGCTGAGTGTTTTAAAAATAAACAGAAGATAACAGTAAATTGGTTGGTTGTGTCTTCTTTTGTTCCTAATTTTGGACAATGGTGGGAATACATGGCTGTTATGCGCCGTTTGGAGTGAAGGTTATGCATTATTGGAGTTACAGTTAGAGGTTGGAGGTTGCAAAACTAAACTGGACAAAGCTCTGAACAACATGCTCTGAACTCAGATGGGACTTAGTTCTCTAACTTGAGAACTCAGATCTCCTCAAGTCCTTTCCAACCTGAATGATTCCATGGTTCTATTATACAACCATCTAAAAGAAAATATATATATTTATGTATTACTGGTTTTTGCAATAATTTATTTTGAAAATGAGAGGGAATACAAATGGAAAAATACTATAATGAAAAGTTCACATCATTTGCAGACATAATTAACTGAATTCAGCATTTGTCATTATTTGTAATCAACAAAGTAATTCATAGTTCAATGATGATGGTTTTTGGAAAGGAGCTTTAATTTGCTATCCTCCAAAATAAATTAAAAAGAAATAAGAAGAAATATTTCAAAAATTTATCATATTTGATCATTATATTCAACATGATATATTGTATTGCATATTTCTATATTTACATGTATATGTAAATAATGTCATCTGTAATATTCTCTACTTTAAATTACTTTGGTTAATGAGAAAATTCAAAATTAAATGCATATTTAAATCTATAAAATCCAGTTATAAAAAAGAATAAGAGATGATGCTTCGCAATCGTAAAAATCAAACAAACTTTGTTACTGGAAAATCAATAAATATCTTGACTATAAATAACTACAACCAGGCTTGATTCATCATTTTTATATTGATGTGATGCAAGTGTTCATGGATCTCTTGAATCAGCACTATCTGCAATACAGCAGTGAATTCAGCTCTTTCAATTTCGCTTGATTGATATATATCCCTTTTTACTTCCTAATTTTCGTCCTGCTTTGTTCTACTTTATTTAGACAAGAGTGAATGACATCGTTTCTTCAATTAATTTTTTGAGTGTAAGAGCAAATATAAATGCGATCAAGTCTGTTTTAAAAGGTCAGACTAAACATACCAGCTTATGTTTTCATACATTGATAGTTACAACAGTAGCCAATGGGAAAATAAGTAAAAATCAAGTGGTAGGCAACTCTGATCTAGGAATGACAGCAGCTTCTACCTTTGTAAAAGTTGCCTGTAACTCACAAACTTGTAAGCCACCTTAGAAGGTCTGACTTTTTACTTTCGTTTTTCCTTTGCTTGCTTCATTGTTCATCTTGTATTATTTATTTTGAATTTCCATTCTGGACAAAATACCAACAAAGGCAATAGCGTGAAGATAAAGACACAAGAAAAAGGCCAGGACACAGGCAGAATGAAGAATCCTGGGAAGGACAATATTGAAAGAAAGTGGGATGAAGGAGCTTACACTATTTAGGCCAGGCAACTGAGACCTGACTGTGAAAATGAAATACATGGGAGGCAGAAAGTAGTTGAAGATTTGGTCAGCAGATGTGGGAAAAGAGATTCTGGTTCACTGGCCTGTTTTTCAGGACTGCAGACTGCTGACTGGGACTAGCAAATATATAGAATACTAAGGGATATTTAGATGACACAGGGTTGGACCACGAGGGAGTTGCCAGAAGGAAGATGGAAGAGATGTAACGAAAGGTATATGTAACGGTATGTGGAAGGAGCGAACCTCTGCTCCTTTAAGGATGTCTGGTCAAGAACATTTTCAGCACAGAAAGGGGAAATGAGGAAGGAGGAAAGCCATACGTAAGAACATATAGAGTCTCAAACCTGACTGGCAAACGATAAAGGAGGGAGTGATGAGAACCAAGTCTACACAAACTAATTGATAAGGGTGTGTTGAATGTCAGAATTATTTCAGTAAGATTGATTGATAACCTTGTCAAATAAAAGACCAAGGAAATGAGAGAAACCATAAACAAAACATTTGGAGGCATAGACTTGACAAACATAATCGAGACAAAGACAAGAAGAAAACATTTGTCAGTCACACTAGTTGAAGTGTGTGAAATGATCTTGTGAATCACAAAACTGCAGTCAAACACTGACTTTGCAACTGGTAAGGATGCAAAACTGAGGGTCCAGGATGTTGGATGGGGGTTGGTGGGACTGTGCCAACTGATGAGGGAAGGGATAGCAGGGAGGAACAAAGGAGGAACAAGCAGAAAGGAATATAAAAGGGTCTTGTATGTAAATTGTGTCTGGTCAGTACACTTGTCTGACCAAGTCCTGCATGTGATCACTGCAGTTTGTCCTATTACATCCTTTCATTTATTTCATAGCAAGGGAAAAATATACTTCTGTGATTTGGAGAACAGACCATGTAAGAAAAGAAAGGATGATGGATAGTCCAAACACTTGCCAAAGAACGCTTCACCAAGAAACCCACATTAATATATTTATGGTTCCAAACTGGTATACTTAAAACTGAAGAGCAACATTAAGAATTTTAGTTTACTGTTGTCTAAAATAGTGTTATTATTTTGAAGGACGGACCTAACCGATTTGAACAATATTACATGCACTTCTTTTCCCTATTCCAGACACGAACTCAGAAGTATTAAACTGTAACAGCTGATGTTGCCTTGGCATTTTTATCCGAGTTTCTTGAAAATAAGAGATTTACAGGGTGGTTTTCAAGATCAGTGAGATCTGTATTCTTTTTTCCAAAAAGCCATTCTGTGAAAACCCCGGGGGGCAGACATCACTTGGAAACATTTATGAAATTGATCATTTATTTCTTTCTCAGAGGCAAAAGGTTCTGCACTCACTTCCCTGCACTTCCCTTCAATTCAAAGCATTATGCAGAAGAAACCTTAGAAATAAAAGGCTAATTTTTTCCCTCCTCTCCAATCACCTGGGCATCACAAAGCAAGGTCTTTCAGAGAGCACAGCCAGACCTTTCTCCTTTTGCTTATTCTGAATGACCAGGCCCTGCTGCCTGTCCTGCAAGCTCATCTGTCATACATTTAAGATCCTGGTTTTCCTTATTCTCCAAAATTCACACAAAAGCCTCTGCTTGCTGCCCTCTGGGAAAATGTGAGGGACAATGTATTGTGGTTTAGCTCCAGTAAGCAACTAAGTACCCCGCAGCCACTTGCTCACCTCCTGCTGAAGGGGGGGAACTCAGATTTCATCAGCAGCCTAATCTGCAGTTTCTTGTGCATTGAAAGAACACAGGGTAAGAAGGAATTTGGATTACTATAGCTGCTGATTCTGATACATACTTTACTATTACCAACTCACTTTAATTCTTCCTTCTTTATTGCAAAAGGATTAGTGTTATTCTCCAAGATATTTCCAACAGGCTTTGAATTCCTTTGCGTCTATCACCTATAGTCTCCCATTGCACCTGTTTTAACTTCTCTTTATACTGCAACATGCTACAAATCAATTTTTTTCATCATGTGCAAAAATGTCATCCACTTTTCTATATGCAGACTCTTCTATGATGTTAATGGATTTGATTAGTTCCACAGAACTGACTGTGACAGCTCCCCTTAAATGAAACTCAATGTCCTGGTTTCAGCTGGGATAGAGTTAATTTCCTTCATAGAAGCTAGTGTGAAGCTATGTTTTGGATTTGGGATGAGAAAATGTTGATAATGTGCTGATGTCTTGAGTTGTTGCTAAGTAGTCAAGGACTGTCCAGCTTTTCGTGCTGGCCTGCCAGCAAGAAGTCTGGGGGTGCACAGGAAGTTGGGAGGGGACACAGCTGGGACAGCTGACCCAAACTGGTCAAAGGGATATTCCCTACCATATGACATCACGCTCTGTATACAAAACTGGGGTGAAGAAGGAGGAAGGGGTGAGGAGACATTTGGAGTTACAGCATCTGTCTTCCCAAGTAACCATTACGCGTGATGGAGTCCTGCTTTCCCGGGGATGGCTGAACACCTGCCTGCCCATGCGGAGCAGTGAATGAATCCCTTGTTTTGCTTTGCTTGCGTATGCAGTTTTTGCTTTACCTAGTAAACTGTCTTTCTCTCAATCCATGAGTTTTCTCACTTTTACTCTTCCAATTCTCTCCCTCGTCCTGTTGTGGGGGGAGTGAGTGAGCAGCTGCGTGGTGCTTAGCTGCCGGCTGTGGTTAAACCACAACACTTGCTTTGCTTTAATATGTCAGCTAGACCCAGCTGAAGTTCCTATTGTCCTGTTGCAGTTTGTCATAGCCAAAGACAGACAAAATTTTGCTTTAACCTTGAAGCCTGAGCAGTTAGAATATTCATTTCCTTTTTATTAATCCTTTACATTGTTTTGTTGACCTCTCAGGATATTTGGAATAAGCTCCAGAGCAACTGTCCCATGCACAAGCAGTTCATTATCCTTGATGTTTAAGATTCTTTAAGTAACATAATCTGACCTCTCTACAAGGGTGAAAATTTCCATTGTCTCACCAATTAATGGATACTTCTTCCTCATCTTTATTCTGACTTCTTCAAATACACTCACACGTATTTCTCATTTTCCTATGTATAACACTTTTTTTGTGATGATCATTAACTATTTTCTTTACAATTTAAAAATTCTCTTTATGACTTTCCTTTGAATGAATGCAGCTTTGATATAATACTCAGCTGCACTGCTGCTGCCCTTCACAATTTCTCACCCTGAAGAGGGAAAGCACACCAGATACATGTCATCACATATCATATTGATTTGGGTATTTATGTTGCTACAATGACCTCACAATGCACAGGCGGACACTTTCCTTACTGTTTCTCTGCTTTTCTATGAGTTAAGCAACACCATTATCCTGTTTTATGTAGTGTTCTAAAAAACGAAGAGCACAAGGAATTCATTTGCACATATTCTAGTTGTCTGGAAAAGAAAAAAATAGGAAACAACTTCTGTTTCCATCTCCTGTTTCTTCAGTTGCACTGTATGTCATAATTTCCAAAAGGTTCTATGACTCCCATTTTCTTCAAGACAAGGATTACGTATTTTATGTGATTCTGCTTTGCTTTCTGTATCACATTTTTGAGGAAAGATATTAACAGGATACTTCTATTAGGGCCTTACAGCATGTCAAATTTTGGTGTACCATGATTAACCTCTTCTTCTCCCTTTAGACTTATAATTAACTTTTTAATTATCTTTTTCTTATCATCAATACTAGTTCAATAGTTGTTTACTGAAGAGCAGCACTTGATTGTCTCCTCTGACTTCTTGGATATGACAGACATTTTGACTCTCAGAATCTGAGCTCAGTTAAGTTAGACTGAAACTCTTTAAGTTTCACGTGCAGAAGTCAGGAAACCTGAATACACCTATCTAAATGCCGAATGTCTATGTTCTCTTATTTATCCAGATTATTTATACATAAAGAGCCTATACTAACATTGGTCTTAGAAACAGCCTGAGGATAATAGATTCATTAGTTTATATTTGACAGTTGAACTCATGCAATATGAATCCTACTCCCATGATGGAATCTAACCTGTTAGATCTCACAAGGAGAGTAGAATATATGAAATCAAGTCCTTAGTAACTGTCTTGGTTTCAGCTGGGATAGAGTTAATTTTCTTCATAGAAGCTAGTGTGAGGCTATGTTTTGGATTTGGGATGAGAAAATGTTGATAACATAAGTTTTGAGTTGTTGCTAAGCAGTCAAGGACTGTCCAGCTTTTCATGCTGGCCTGGCAGCAAGAAGTCTGGGGGTGCACGGGAAGCTGGGAGGGGACACAGCCAGGACAGCTGACCCAGGCTGGCCAAGGGGATATTCCCTACCATATGACATCATGCTTGACATATAAAGCTGGGGCGAATAAGAAGCAAGGGAGGAGGGGATGTTTGGAGTTGTGCCGTCTGCCTTCCTAAGAAACCATTACGCGTGATGGAGCCCTGCTTTGCCGGAGATGGCTGAACACCTGCCTGCCCATGGGGAGTGGTGAATGAATTCCTTGTTTTGCTCTGCTTGCGTGGGTGGCTTTTGCTTTACCTATAAAACTATTCCCTATAAAACTGTCTTTATCTCAACCCATGAGTTTTCTCACTTTTACTCTTCCGATTCTCTCCCTCATCCTGTTGTGGGGGAAGTGGGTGAGCGGCTGCGTGGTGCTTAGCTGCTGGCTGGGGTTAAATGACAACAGTGGCCAACTAAAGAAAAGAAATGAAATATGCTGCTATAATAACTGTGGAAGCACATCAGTAGTTCCTCAGCCCTTTGGAACTGCTTTTGATGATTGCTAAAAATATTATCCCTGTAAGTATTATCACCTTATCCACATAAGATATATATAAGATATACTGAATGTTTTTTCCAGAAGTATTTCATTTTAGCAGATACTCCCTCACTTCATCTTTTGCTGCAGATATCAACTTTGCTGATCTACTTGCAAGACAATATGCAGTAGATACATCGTCTCAGCATCAGTTATGTCCCCACATCTTCAGTATATAGCAGAACTAGAATGGAAACATTTTATACTGCAGAATTTCTACAGATTCTCTCTCCCGTACCTGACATATATATAACTGTGTCTTTTTTTAAGAATCCCTGGTCAAATATTCAGCAAGGGAAAGGGCATTGCTATGTTTCATAGTTATTTAATTGAATTGTTCTTCCTTTCTTCCTATAAAGATTCTTTGACTGCTTTGAATTGTATTATTTTTGTTTTAGCTCCTTCTGCCATTTTTTATATGTTTAAGTGTCCATGATGCTGCAAATAGTTTTGCTGTTTCTAACACGAATATTGAAGAGTGTTGCATAAAAGCTAGTAGGTCGTGTCTTTTCTGAGGCACAGAGCTGATCTGGAATTTTATGCTGATTTTTTTTTAACATGGCAAGACAGGGGTTTGTGTTACTTTCCAAACACCAGAAGACCTCAGGACTTAGGATATGTTTTGATCATGTCTCTTTTGTCTTCTCTGGTAAGTACTTCTCATAGGTATGAAGGTCTGCTGAAATGAAAGGAACATTTTATACTGTCTGAATTCAATTTCCTCTTCTTTCTATGAATTCATGCAGCAGAATATAGATATGCTGAAAAAGTAAAAATGTGCTGTATGTAATTAGGAGCCTTCTTTACCATCTCTGAAATGCAGAGCAGAGTTCAGAGTAACTAGACCTTATCCTCATTAAGTTTTATGATAATTAATTATAGAAGCAATTCAGTTTTCCCTACTGAAGTGTGACAGTATTTTCCTTTTGCATTATTGTGGTGCTGACCTAATTTACTTGGGACTACCAGTCTAAGATTCATGGTGTGTATCAAGTCCAGCAACCAGCAATAAATTATCTAGCAATTTCTGCAGGTATTGGAGGGAATGGAAAATTAAAAGTCCCCCAACAGTGAAATAAACCTTTGGTGGATATAATGGATGAAAAACATCCATAATAAAATATAATAAAATAACTTAAAATCTCTCTCCCATCCGAATGTTCTCTTTTGATTTTTTAAGTTCTGTCCCTAAGTGTAATCAAGGAAAACTTGTTTCTGATTTACTGAAACCTGATGAATATAAGCTGTTATTCAGGGATAAAATATGTGTTAGTTCATTTTTTCTTAAGCAATTTAGTAGAAATTCTTATAAATTTATGTTAAAAACTATGAAGAAGCATTTACAGTTGTGTCAGTTTCAGGACATCATTTCAAGGATTCAAAGTTAATTCACTATAACTTTCTGATATAGATATATCAAGTAAAACTCTGTTTGAATCAGATGATAACATGAACACATTATAGTATAACTGACACAATCATCTTGCATGATCTTGGAATAAAATATATTTTATAGAGAAGAAAATGAGTGTGTTGTAATAAGCTGTAGGAAAAGTAACAATTGTTGGAAAGACTCAAATAATTATATCATACTCTTGCTTGTGGTAAAATGCTGCAGCATTAGTCATTATAATGATGATGACATGAATGTGTGGTATATAGGTTTTGTTATTGCATATGCAGTGCTAGTATAAAATTATGTTTAGCCTATGACCTTGGACTCCTCTTAACATTATTTACAGAGTAAATAATGTGAAGTTTAAAGCACAGCATGCTTATAATCTTCAGTGTTAATGACAAATAAGCTTTTATGCAACTTGCAACATGCAGTGGTCTCTACAGTGTGAAGTCAGCAAAAATAAGTTTTCAGTAATAACATGCATATTTAAAAAACATAGTCTGAGACTATGTAGAGATTACTATGTTGAGATAATATAGTGAAACTCATTAATATATGCATTACTGAAATTAAGTTTCACATTCTACAGGCCCCTTAAAACTGTTTTCGCTCTTTTATAACTTGTTTACAGAGGTTACATTAAAATCATATTCTACTAATATATTTTTACAACACATAATCTCATGTACTTTTAAGAGCAAAGCCAGGTGAAAATTTGAGGAAAAATTAAATTAATCCTTTGAATTTACCTCAGATAATATTTTAAGGCATTAGAATGAATAAGTAGTAAGATACAAGATACATGTAGGGAGTATGAATGTATTTAAAAACTGTGTGCATTGAATATAGATATTCATGTATGTCTATATATATTCTAGTGTGTATGTTATGCCAGGACTGTGGGCATGACTGCTTTACTCTTAAAGATTTTCTCCTCTCTGAAGCAAATGCAGTTTGACATCCCCCAATAAACCAAGAATAATCTTTGAAAAAGAACTAGAGTTAAGATAAGAGCAAATTATAGTGCTGGAAAGTTTTTTACTACTTTTTTCTCAATGTGCTGCTGCCCTTCAGTAGTTGTTATAGAAATCCAGCAGACAAGGAGAATATCAGGGCTTTATAGATAGAATGTTCACTTAAGCCAATCTGTGCTCTGGCCATTTAGACTTATCATGGTTGCCTCCATGTCATTAAGTAAAAAGAGGCAGCAGCAGGAGTGCTGTGACATGAAAGTTGAAGAATACATTGCTTTCCTTCATGTCCACAAGGCAGCCTGCCCAGTGTCTAGACACAATAGAATTCCTAATCAAACTCTTAAGTAGATTATATAGCTCACCGACCCTGACTGAGCTACAGTATCCTTCTCTCTTGGATTCTCTAAATCCCTACTGCTTTCTTACCAGACACATGGCATACGCTGTAGCTACTTCTGAAACTTAGACACGTTATTTGGCTCAAAGAGCTGCTTGCTTTCCCTCTTTCCCTCTCTCCCCCTTTCATTTGCGCACTCTGCTATTTTTCTTCCTCCTTTTTTTTCATTCAAAATTTTCCCTACATGTAGAAATTTCCTAAATAAATTAGAAAAAAATGCAAGTTTCAGCTTACTTTGATCCTTCAGATGTAGGAGGGGAAAAACGATATGGGAAAAAGGTAAGGAGTTTATACTAATCTAGGAGAAAAACAATTGCCTAGAAAGCCATTTTTATTTCAATATATCTTCGCAGTGATCTTTCCCTGTTAGAATGTTAATTTCTAGATAAGACAGTTCTAGCAAAGTTATACATAAAACACTAGGATAAATATATTAACTGTGAAAAAACATATTCTTTTGACCTGATAATACAGATCCTTATTGACCTCTGGCTGGATTATCCCTCACTTTTATTTATATATATATATATGTAAAATATATAAAATATATTTATACCTATTTATATCACTCCATTTTATTATAAGAGCATAGTCTCCTGTAGAGAAATACTTAAAGGTTAGATGTGAAACTATGTCACAGAAGAAACAAACATATTCCACCTCTGACTTGTGATATAGTTCAAGCTTTCAGACCTGAGGCTTCTTTCAATGTCTGTTGATATAATTGGAAAATCACATTAATTTTAATGGAAACCGTACTTTGCCTATGAAACTAAGGATTTGTGATCTTAGTCAAAGGAGAAAATATGATGCAAAGCCGTGGTCCCTGCCTTTAATTTATCAATTGCCATTACCTATTTTGTTCTGGTCATTTTGTACATTATAACACAGAGTTATTGCTTTGATGTTTCATATCAGCTTTATACTTATGAACTTTACCATTCACAATATAATATTATAGGTTCTAAATTAAACTACATTGCATTTGTAAAAGATTGCTGTCCGTAGCGTCAAAAAATTATCTTTTTCAGGAATCATCCTTCTTACTTCTTTAATGAAAAAAAGGGTAATATTTTGTTACTTTCCAGGAGTATTACAGTAAATGGTCTGGTTAGGAAGCAGTATAAGAATTTTTGTTTGTTTCTTTTGCAATAAAGTAAAAATTATCCCCTCTTTGGCCTCTCCTTTATCAACTTAATTTAATATGTTTTCTTCTTTTTATTTCTTTGGCTTTAGGCACCAGAATTTTATCTTCTTTTCTGAGCTGACTTCCTCATGATCATTTTATAAAGCAATATATTTTGCTCAAGGGCCCATCCATTAAAAATATTTTTCCCCTATAAATCTGATTCATAGTTCACCTTTAACATTCATGCCACTCCGGTAACAGTTTGATCACACTAGGTGGTGCTGTCACATACAATCTTTTTCACAAAGTATGAGGTTTTATTCTTAAACAACAAGGATTTTTTCTTTCTTGGTGGAATTTCTCTTTTTTAGGGGGGAGAAGAGCTGTAGCAAGCATCATGGATTTTCATGATTATGCTTCTTTCTTTGAAATAGTTAGGTTTGATCCTGGAAATTACAAACTGGCTAGGAACCGGAGTTCCAACTAGAACCAGTAGCAAAGCAAAAAAAAGGAAAAAATGAATTATATACTTAATGCCAGTACACCTGCCTATCACTGTCAAAAAGGCACAATAAACTAATGATTTCTATAGGTCTTCAGGTCTAATTTATGCTATTTTCTATATTGCATCTGTCAAGTGGGACTATATCAAACATTCAACTAACCAGCCTTAATTCTTCTGACGCTGCCCAATGGCAGATGTTTAATTCAATGGTATAGGAAATAGGGCACATATTGTATAAATCCTCCCTGGGATATCATTCCAAAACTAGCCTATGACTAAATTTTGCTGAGTTAAATGTGTACCAAAGCCAGCCATACTATATTCTTATTTCACACGATCATAGCTAATTATATGCAAAAGTACTTCAAAGTTCTTGCTTAAACCAGTTAAACAGTTGCTTGATAATTTCATTAGGTGTTACCTATTATTAAGATAAGAAGAAATAGTGAATAATCACTATACACCTCGTCCATTCATTCATGATTTTAACTGTTTCTACCGAAGTCTCCCTATCCAAGCTAATCTTCATAAGCTTAAGTGATTACTGCAGCTACAGTAGGAAGTACTTTTGGACATAGAAATCTCTTTTGTTTCTGTTGAAGTTTTTTTTGGATGAAGATACTGGTCAAAAGAACTTCACGTAACATTGGAAGTGCTTGCAAACCATATGTTAAACAGGAATAAATAATCTGTCTCGTTTGCTTGCATTTTTTTTTAATTAGTATATCATTTGCCTCTCTGATGCTGAACACCAAGTTCAAATTTACAGAGAATTGTTAACAGTAGCTTCATGATCACTTTCATGAGAAGTAAGAGCTAACCTTCAGTCACAACCCCCTTCAATCAAGGGAGTTGTGGCGACATGGGTGTTGGTCTCTTCTCCCAAATAACTAGTGATAAGACAAGAGGAAATGGCCTCAGGTTGTGCCAGAGGAGGTTTAGATTAGATATTAGGAAAAATTTCTTCACTGATAGAGTGGTCAAGCATTGGAACAGGATGCCCAGGGAAGTGGTGGAGTCACCATCACTAGAAATATTAAAAAAACGTGTGGATGTGGTGCTTCGGGACATGGTTTACGGGGCATGGTGGTGTTGAGTTAACAGTTGGACTTGATGATCTTGAAGGTCCTTTCCAACCTTAATGATTCTGTGATTTTTTCCTCAGACGTATTACCTTACACTTACCAACACTGAATTTCATCTTCTGTTCCAACAGCTACTCGTGTCTTATTTTCAAATCCTTCTGCAAGTCTGTACCACCAGTTTCAGATCTGTCCAACTGGAAAGACTACATGATTTGTTCCCTTCTCCATTTAAGAATCATAAAGAAAGAACAGCTAACACAGATTCTTGGGTGAGGCTGTCATGTATCTTTTTCCCTCTTTTGTTCTCGGATCTTCTTTTGTGCTATTGGTTGTATCCAAGTGGATTTTGGCAAGTGTCTTGCTATGCTAGATCCCTCTCAGTGCCAAATCTATGTTCCTGGCCAAGAAGGGAGTAAGGGAGATGAGGAAGAAGACCGAGTTTCTGTGAGAGAAAGTAGGAGAACACTAGCAGTAGTCACAAGACCCTGGAGCTTTTTTAAATTATGTAGAAGTAGGAGAGTTGACTATATTTATTTATAAGACTTGGAGAGCAGGAAAGATGAGGTTCTTGAACACAGAAATTTCAAGGCTGGGAATATAGATGGGGTGGCACACTACTATTGTATAGGTAAAGGGCAGGTGAGAAATGACAAAATCCAGAGGGCTGGGGAGTTGAGAAGGAGCTTAGCGTGGCAAAAAAACTAAGAAACTCCTTGGAGCAGAAAAAAAGTCAACCTGATTGAAAGATTACAGCTGAAGTACTTGGGAAGTTTGGGATTTTGGGGACAGGGAGGGAATATCAGCCATTCCGGGCCTTTCCTTTGGGAAGTGATGTAGAACATTGGACTGTGAGCCAAGGGGCAGTAGGAAGAAAAAAATGGAGCTCTGAGATGAGACAGAGCAGCCTCAGAATTAATAATTTGTTTTATAATTTCTTCATACTCTGATTTTTTGTTAGAGATGTCATATATGACACTGCTGGAAATCACCCTGAGTTATGAAAACTAACCATAATGTTTCTACCTTTCAATTGGTGGTTAATTTATAAATGGAGTTGTGTTTTATACATCATCTTCATATACTCTAAAGACTTTGTAAACACTCATACAAATAATTTATGAAAATGTCCTTAAACCAGGAAATTTTGAATTTACTTCTTCATTTTACAAATTGGTAAATGACGACAGTTAAATGACTTGCTTGTGGTCACAAAGAAAGTGTGCCAATCTTGCACTTACCAAGATGTTTTATTCCTGTTCACACAAAAAATAGTGTAATTAAGCAAATGTATAGGTCAGGGGAAAAAAAAAATAAAGAAGTTGAAAATAGTTGAGTGAAAAACTGATAAACCAACCCAGAAATACTAATAAGAAACAAATGCATTCTAACTCTCCAAAAATGTACACGATAATTAGAGGCAGGCTTAAGTCACAGAATGTCAAGAGAGGGTAAGATTACTTACAGACTAGGAAGACTTACTCTCCTGTGTTTTCTTTTAAGTAACTTTATTCTTCTTTGGAAAATGTAAATCTTTCATCAAACCAACAGAAAAAGCAAATGTACCTTTTTTGGTTTCGATCAATTATTTTTGGTTTGGGGACCTTTAGATTTTCCACAAATATTTTACAAAAGCATTCCTAGGATTTCCTTAAACGTAAAGGTAATGTAAAACTTCTTTTGTTTTGACAGTACTGCAGTGTTAATTTATTTGTTTGTTTTATTAGCAACCTCCCTTAGAAAAAAAATGATACCTCTTTCATGAACTAACAAACTCTATCTTATTTTTCTTTCCTTTACTACAAGGGGTAGTCTGTAAGTGAATTACTGTTTTACCTTCCTTTTTATTTCTCAGAAAATTACTAGGAGCTAGGACTTCTGGATCTCCATTATTAAATACAGAACCAAGCTCTAAATAGCTGAAATACAAGAAAATGGCCACAGAAGTTAAGACTTTGAAAACTTCTGAATTTTCAGAAGATTCTGTTCTATCAAAAAGGCAGATAGATCAGCAGCACTTGGGGTTGAGGATGAACAGTTGTATTTAATAAAAGAGCGAGATGGAGAGCCTGAGCAAGAAAGATCACTTTTTGACAAATGATAAGCTTCTGAGTTTTCATGAACTAGCCAGATGGGTTTTCATATATTTTGACAGTAGTTTGGTCTTGAAGATTAGAGAACTGGTGGGTGACTGACCCTGAAAATAGTGTTGCTGACATTATTAATGAAGTGCCACAATGCTGCTGTGGAACAACTGGCACTGTATCATTGTCTCTGCTTGTATGTTATTGTGGCTAAAAGTGTCAAGGACCCCAAACTAAAGGAAAAAAGATAAGACAGGCTCCCTATTTGTATAGGGTGAAAATTCATTCTGGACAGTTTTTCTGATGCTTTTAACTGCCACAATCCCATCAAACTGGTTTACATCAGCTGAGAATCTGAATATTCAGTTTTAAAAACTGAGCTGGAAGGAGTTCTCATTTTAAAGCATTAATGTGGAGAACTTTGTAATTAATATTTAAAGAAATGACAAGCCTTAGTTCTACAAGAAAATCACTTGAGCTGTATTTTCCTGGTTGAGAATATTTGTTTTAAACGTATTTGGTTTGGATTTTACTGGCTTCAGACCTTCTGGTAGGCTACTGGGGGAAAAAACAAAGAAACTGAGGGTGGATTTAATTTGTTTTCACCAGCACTGCTCAGTATATCGTGGAATATGGAGCACCCACTGAGTGGAAAATTTTGCCAGAAAGTATCTGAGATTGTACAGTCAGAGTAATTTCACATCTGTGGTTTAGCTTTTTTGTGAGTCATTTATTAAATGCATTTAAAAATATGTTTTCCTTCTAATCTACTGTACTTGTGTCATTATCTTTTCTCGGAAATGCACTCTTCAGAAATGGATATAAAAAAAAAAAACCCACCCAAAACAGAACTCAGCACCTCTGTGTTGATCAAGACACAAGAGCAATGCATGCTCTGAAACAATGCTATCTGATTGACTTAGTGATTTACTTGCAACTTTACTTGTGAAAGATGCCATTACAAAAATCGCTGAAATCAAAGGGAAGTGAGATGCCAGTGAGAAACTTCTGCTCAAACTTTGTCATCAGTGTTACGGATGGAAACACGATTTTCTTAGACACTAATTATGATGACAGGCAGAACAATTTAAAACAAACAGGAGAGTAAAACAAAGATTTTGCAGAATATGAACTACATAAACAATATTTAAGCACAACAAAATTATATAAGTAAAAATATAAAATAGTTCCTTGGGTTTCTAAAGGGAGAGAAGCAGGAAAAAACTCATGGTTTGAGATAAAAACAGTTTAATAGGACAGCAAGAGAGAAGGAAACAACAATGATAACAACAATAACAATACCGACAAAGGAATGTATTGCCCAACACAGCAATTGCTCACCACTTGGTGATTGATAGCCCGTCCCTGAGCAGCAATTCCCAATCCCCAGCTAGCTCCAGTTTACATACCAGGCATGATGTTATATGGTAGGGAATATCCCTTTGGCCAGCCTGGGTCAGCTGTTCTGGTTGTGTCCCCTCCCAGCTCCCTGTGCACCCCCAGCCTTCTCGCTGGCAGGCCAGCTCGAGAAGCTGGACTGTCCTTGACTACTTAGCAAGAGCTCAAAAAATCAGCACGTTATCAACAGTTTCTCATCCCAAATCCAAAACACAGTGTCACACTGGCTTCTGTGAAGAAAATCAGCTCTATCCTGGCTGAAACCAGGAAAACTATGTAAACAATATTTAAGCACAACAAAATTATATGTAAGTAAAAATATAAAATATTTCCTTGGGTTTCTAAAGTAGGTCCATCAATAGTTTTATATTTAACATACTAGTTATACGTATGAATTTATCTGCTAGATAAGCTATAAAATATATTTAAGTTGATCTAAACATTTCTTTTGAAAATGTTTTCAATTTTTTCAGTTCTTTTTTTATTCCAGGTAGACAACACAGACACTTTACTGCAGACTACCAAAATAGGCAAAACTGGCATTTTTTCATTATAACTTTCTTTCTAAAGCTAATTTACTTGGGTCAGAGTAGGTTATACATCACCAGGTGCCCCTGTCTTCATTGTAGTCTTTTACGCCTGCGTTACCCACTTTCAGCTCCACTAGGGCACATGTCACCTCAGCCTCGTGTGGGTGCTAACAGTCGATGACACAGTCGATGACTGAAGCTGGTGTCCACCTGCCCCAACGCCTGCAGCACTGCAGCCGCAGCAGGGGCAGGGCAGGTCTCTCTCAGGGGGCTGGGGTGGCCTTGGCTGTTTGGAGCTGGTTGGAGCTCGTTCCCCACTAACTCATATGACTGTCACCGACCATCATGAGATGCTGCTGGCTCAGGAGTGCCATCAACCAAACTGGGGTTTTAGCCTCACAGACTCCCGGCTGGTGGCCTGGTACTTGCTGGATGCCTGGAGTCAGGGCTGCCCCAGTGCCTCCCAGCTGCTCTGCTCCCTGGGTGAGAGGTGGGACCGGCCCTGGCTGCCAGGTGCTGCCCTGCCTCACTCCCCTGGGGAGGCCACACAACTTTTTGCTGGCAAGGACCACACGATGCTAATGGCTCCTGGCAACCCCCTCACTCACCTATGAGCTATGTTTAAGGGAAAAGGAAGTGTTCACTTTGGGACCCACGGTGACACTGGAAAGGTGAGCACACCATCAGGGAAAAGGGTCAGATACTGGGAAGATATTTATTGTATAATAGTCTGAAATATGTCATTAGTAAGACTTTTCTGTAGTAATTGAGACTATTAGACTGCTAAACTATTAATTATTTCACTAACAGTGAATTCTTGGCTTTGTGTATATGGTGTGTTCTTTTTCGTCCATAAGAAAATTTTGATGTAACATTGGTAACATAAAAAGAGTTTGAACGATTGCGAGATATATTTTGGCAACAGTGCCTTACGAAAGTTAGACTTTTTCACTATCCTTACTTTAAAGAAAGACTTCTTTCCAGTTTGCATTCAAATTCTTTGTGGAAATAGAGAATTCTATTTGCTTTCTGAGTAAATTTCTATTTGCTTTCCTGAGTAACCAAAGGAAGATGAGGAAAATCTTTAGAGAAGAAACTTTTTCAGAAGCTCATTTTGAGCTGAATGTTGATAGAAAGATCAATACTTTATTACTGACGAGAAATCTGCTCCTTCAGGTGCACGAGCAGTCATACTGAAACCACTCATTAGAGAGCTGAGGTGCAAGGGAGGAAATCAGTGAACCCTCTATATACAACATAGTTATCAAGTTCAAGAAGATGTGTAGAAATAATAGAGCCTAGGAGAAAGGGTAAGATTGGGTTGTGTTTTCCAGGAATTCTAGTTTAAGAAAAGAAGCTGTCTCCAGGACAGTTTGGTAAACTTAAAAGCCATTAGTATGTTTATAATTCTCAGGCTAGGTGTGTGGTTGTTGGTGTGGATGCCAGGTGCCACCAAGCCACTCTATCAGTCCCTTTCTCAGCAGGATGGGGGGAGAATTAAAATGTAAAAAAACCCCATGTAAGTCAAGATAAAGGCAGTTTAATAAAGCAAAAGCAAAGGTTGGGCATGGAAGCAAAGGAAAACAAAAGACTTATTCTCTACTTCCCATCAGCAGGTGATGTCCAGCCACTTCCCAGGAAGCAAGGCTTCAGTATACGTAACAATTGCTCCAGAAGACAAATATAAAAACGAATGCCCGTGCCCCATCCTTCTTTCTCTTAGCTTTTATTGCTGAGCTGATCTGTTGCTTATTGCTGACGTCATATGGTATGGAATATCCCTTCGATCAGTTTGGGTCAACTGTGCTGGCTATGAACCCTCCCAAGTTCTTGCCCACCGCTAGCCTACTGCTGAGGGAGGAACGCTGGAGAGACAGCCTTGATGCTGTGTGAGCACTGCTCAGCAGTAGCCAAAACACTGGTGTGTTATCAAGACCTTTCTAGCTACCAATACAAAGCACAGCACTATGAGGGCTGCTATGGGGAAAATTAACTCCATCTCAGCCAGACCCGATACAGTGGTAATGTATGGTTGAGAACAAATTTGTGTCAGCCTTCCTGTTCTGTATTGGGTTTGTGTGGCAAGGTTTTGGTAGAGGGGTGGGGGCTATAGGGGTGGTTTCTGTAGGAAGTTGATAGAAGCTTCCCCTGTGTCCAAGAGAGCCAATGCCAGATGGCCCCAAGATAGACCCACTGCTGGCCAAGGCTGAGCCAGTCAGTGGTGGTTGTAGTGCCTCTGGGATAAAATACTTAAGAAGGAGAAAAAATACCTGCTCAATTGCAGCTGGACAGAGGAGTGAGAATATGTGAGAGAAACAACTCTGTAGACACCAAAGTCAGTGAAGAAGGAGGGGGAGGTGTTCCAGTTGCCAGAGCAGAGATTCCCCTGCAGTCTGTGGTGAAGACCATGGTGAGGCAGGCTGTCCCCCTGCAGTCCACTGGAGGTCCACACTGGACCAGATATCCACCTGCAGTCCGGGGAGGACCCCATGCCAGAGCAGGTGGATATGCCGGAAGGAGGCTGTGAACCTGTGGGAAGCCTGCACTGGAGCAAACTCCTGGCAGGACCTGTGGACCCATGGAGAGAGGAGCCCAGGCTGAAGCAGGTTTGCTGGTAGGACCTGTGACCCTGTGGGGGACCCACACTGGAGTAGTCCATTCCTGAAGGACTGTACCCCATGGAAAGGAACCAGGCTGGAGCAGTTGTCAAGAACTGCAGCCCGTGGGAAGGACTCACATTGGAGAAGTTTCATGGAGAACTGTCTCCTGTGGGAGGGATGCACAGGGAGTTCCCCTATGCTGGAACCGGAGAAGAGTGTGAGAAGTCTTCCCCATGAGGAGGAAGGAGCGGCAGAGACAACGTGTGATGAACTGACTGCAACCCTCATTCCCTCTCCCCCTGTGCCGCTGGAGGGGGAGAAGGTAGAGAAAATTTGGGAGTAAAGTTAAGCCCAGGAAGAAGGGAGGGGTGAGGGGAAGGTGTTTTAAGATTTTTCTTTTATTTCTTATTATCTCTACTCTGATTTGATTGGTAATAAATTAAACTAATTTCCCCAAGTCAAGTCTGTTTTGCTTGTGACGGTAATTGCTGGGTGATCTCTCCCTGTCCTTATCTCGACCCACCAGCTTTTCGTTATATTCTCTCTCCCCTGTCCAGTTGAGAAGGGGAGTGACAGAGTGGCTTTGGTGAACACCTGGTATCCAGCCAGGGTCAATCCACCACAAATTCCCAGGAAACCAAGAGACCTTTTTTCCTAGACTGTTCTGTTTTCTAATGATAACTGCCTATGCACTTCTACTGTAGTAAAAGGTACAAGTAAATCACATGTATAACAATAATTTATTTTCTTCATAAGCTTGCTTACCTGTTTTTCTTTTACCTCGCAAGACCCTTTCTCACTGAATAGATTAGCAGTTCCATTTATTTCAAAGAATGGGGTACTACATACATGGATAAAGGTTTTATAAATAGGTCCAGATTAATGTGTCATTCTCTTATCATTACCACAAATGACTCAGAGTCCATGATTCATTGGAGTAGGAAGTATAAAATTCATGAGCTGAAGTTGTTTTACTTTATCTTCTCAAACCTTAGTGTTCTGGATAAATGAGAATAGACAAAGGCATGAACATCTTTAGTTAACATATGCATGGCATCAAAATATGTCCAGAAGGATATTGCTGCTGCTACCTAAACCTTTTCCTTAGTGCCCTCTGAAATGCTAAACCTCATAGAAAGGTTATATATTCATTGAATTTTACTGCCAAGTATAATCCTTAACATATTTTCCTGACATTTTGTCAAGTAAGTTGATACAGATACATTGCTACTCACAAAGTAGTAATTACATTTCAAATATTTTTCTGCTAAAAAAACCAGTATTCAGCCTTCCAAGTTTTCTCATTAAAATTTAAAAAAATCAGAAATACCTGTTACTAATTAGATAATTAGGAAGCAGATTAGAAACCTCTAAAGAGAAATGCACTTAAGCTTACAAGTATGTTACAATGTATTTGTTTGAATCCTTTTCTGTGGTATAATTACCGTTATGTATTACATTCACAGTTTTGATTAAAATCTGTAATCTGAGGTACCATTAAATCTAACACTTTGCATCTCACTGGATTCTTCATATAACTAGTTAGCACAAAGTTCATAGTTCTCATTTTTCCGATAAGAACATATCATTAAAGAAGCACATCACTGATTATGTTGATAGATGTGGTAGGACATCACAAAAATGAAATTTGCAATTTCCTAAAGGGTGAATACAATTACAAATTTAACAAAGGAAAAATGTGTGATTTAGTACATTATCTTTATACAGTGATGCAAGTAAGAAAGAATTTTGATCATTACACAAAGAAAAAACCCTGGTCTGATGCAAGAATGAAAATAAAAGTCTCTTGACATGTCATTTATGAAAAATTTCAGAAGTTCAGTAATCAGATATGGAGTCTACATAGCTGAAATATTACTTTTTAACATTTTCAGTAGGTAACAGTAAAGTACACAGATACTGCTAAGGACAATGTCAAAAGAGAAAATAGTTTCATGGTTTTAAACATGTGAAAAAAACCAAATTTGATGACAGGAAACCTGAAAATGAATATGAATAAAATCCCTGGATCCAGTATTATATTTTTTCCTCTTCCTCATCTTCCACAATTCCTACGTATCTCACGTTTCTCTTAATCTCAGCCTTTTCTATAATTCCTAGCCTTCTGGACATTGTGATCTCCTATCAATTATCTCCACTATTCTGCCTTCTTCCGTCCTTGTCTACCCACCTACATATATATGCAGAGTATGACTTATTTCTCTGAAGCCCTTTTTTTTCTTTCCAAAAGTAGTAAATGAAGGTCATTCTTAAATGAACAGATTCGTATCCGCATGGAAACAATAAAAAAAGTCACCTCCATTATTCATCTATTATAGATACATGATGGTAAGATAAAAAATAGCATTTTTCCTTCCTAACCAGTGTTAAAGTGTACTTATATCATGAAGTTGGTTTGTCCAGCAGTCATTTACACAGCAACCAAATTATTTTCTGGAGGAAATAAATTGTTTCCTCAGAGCAGACCTCAGAAGTCAATTACAGTTTAGGAGATAAGCACCTAAATGTTTCCTGGAATATTTAAGCCTGAAATGTGGAAGACACCTTTTTCATAAATTTTTACTGATTTCAGCAGGAGTTAAGCCTCCTAAATACAAGTTAGGCACCCAGTAATGATTGTAGAAATGTCCGCAAGGGCCATTTTCTAATAAATGTTACTGCCTGTTATTTGAATAATGGAAATAATGTTTAAAATTTTATGCTTTTAATTAGGAAAGCTTGAAAAATTAACAAATTCCCCTTTCACAACAAAAGGAGACATAATAAAATTATAGAAAGCTGGAAGCTAGAAACATCTTGGGATGAGATTACTTTATCTGTGAGGGACAGTTTGAGAGCAGAATTTGGAAGTGATCTCCAGAGGGAAGGAAGGTAGACTAATGAGCACTGAATATTTGTAAATTTGTGAATATGGCCACAGGAATCAATGTGTCCATGTATTTTACATATAACTAAGTTCTCATATAAACAGATGCTAGGGAAATATCCCAGATTTAGAGCTCCTCTGTTGTATGTGTTGTAAAGAAAATAAGCTAAACCTTACTAACAAAAACAAGCTGTTCCAACTTGTTGTGTTAGAAATTCCATTGTGTAACAGCAGGTCCTATTTCTAGGGTGGAGGCATCAAACAATGGGGAGATTAGATGTATGTTTCCTGTATGTTTTACATAGGCATTGTTTGCTTCCCTGGCCTTAGGTACTCATTTATCTCAACAGCTACTTTGTGCCTAGATTTAGAATTCCTCCTTTAATCTACAAGGAGGTAGGAAAGGTTGAGGCAAGGTAACATTTTGAAAGGAATTCCTGTTGGATTACTTCTATTTTTATTTTACTTACGTTTGTCGTGGTTTAGCCCCATGCACCACGCAGCCGCTCGCTCACTCCCCCACGGTGGCACGGGGGAGACAATCGGAAGAGTAAAAGTGAGGAAACTCATGGTTTGAGATAAAGACAGTTTAATAAGGAAAGCAAAAGCCGCGCACGCAAGCAAAGCAAAACAAGGAATTTGTTCACCACTCCCCATGGGCAGGCAGGTGTTCAGCCATCTCCAGGGAAGCAAGGCTCTGTCATGTGTAATGGTTTCTTGGGAAGACAGACGCCATCACTCCTAACGTCCCTCCACTCCTTCCTTCTTCTTCGTCCCAGCTTTATATACCGAGCATGACGTTATACGGTATGGAATATCTCTTTGGCCAGCCTGGGTCAGCTGTCCCAGCTGTGTCCCCTCCCAGCTTCCCGTGCACCCCCAGCCTGCTCGCTGCAGGCCAGCACGAGAAGCTGGACTGTCCTTGACTACTTAGCAACAACTCAAAACATCAGCACCTTATCAACATTTTCTCATCCCAAATCCCAAAATCCAAAACATAGCCTCATGCTAGCTTGAAGAAAATTAACTCTACCCTGGCTCAAACCAGGACAACGCTGTATTAGGGCAGTCTCATGTCCTGAAAGGCTGACATATTTGGGACACTTCTCTTTCTTCTTAAAGAAATGCTGAGGATACTCAGTACCCTTTAGTAGACATTCTTACTAGTGGCCTAATGTTTGCATACTAAGGATTATATATACGAATTACAAATGTATTCTGAACTCTGTTCTTTTTGACATTGATTGATTCTGTTTCAGTTCTTCTTTGGCAACTGCCTGGATGATATTGTTTAAATATGGTTTTCTTCCTAACCCTGTATCCAAACTTTGTCCATCCCGGCCCTCATTTGTACTTCTTTGTGCCACAGCACCTCTTTCATAATTTCACTTGCAAAAAAGATTAAACTATTCCAGGAAGTGCACAAGTAAATGTAATTGAATGGATATTTAGGAGGTCTGGATGTGCATGAATTGGCCCTCAGTATACAGTTTGGCCCTACACCTTTTGTCTTTAAAGCAAATTAAATCCTGAACGACATTTCTCCAGGAAACATGCTTGATGGAATCCAAATTCCAAATATTAAATATAGGCTGAGTCTCTGAAGCAATTTTTCCCTTCATAAATGATTTTAAGAAGTGTAACTATTCTTTTCAATAAACACCTAAGGTTACAGTGCTCTCTTAGCCCAGAGATTTAAAATGTTGGACTGAAGCTAAAGTAAAGATCAATGATACTGAACTGTAAGGAATTAGTTATTACGTTCATCACTGTCTGGTGATTGTGTTAGCCTTCTGTAGTTAAAACACAACCAAGCAGGATAGGTAAAAAATGTGAAACAAAATACATTTTTATAATTTATTTTGCAGCTTTAAGCCATCTTAAGGTACTTACCATAGGATTTCTAAGCAGTACACATGGGTTATAAATGTTCTAAACAATTTCTTAGAGGAGCAAGAGTCAAGAGCTTTTATGAAAGTTATTACACCAAACATGCCCTAAGGTCATTTTGTCTTGGAGCTGAAGTTACTTGCTAAAGGGCTCAAAACATTTTATGTCTTTTATGAACTTGAGTGGTGAACAAATCCTGATTTTATTTGAGTTTTCTCTATTGAATGCGTGACCTTTTAAGCATGAAGGGGTTGGCTGGCCTACTCTTTAGCTGGAGCTGTTTTCAGGAAACTCCTGCAATATTTTAACTGTATAATAATTTTGTGTGTTTATATAGGTATAACTCATAGGCAAGATCTCTGGACCAGAAAAAAATTATCAGTGACTTAGGATATATTAAATACCAGAAAATAATAATTTGATAGCTAATTTCATTTAGCAAGTACCTTTGAAAACAGTAGACTAAAGGTTAAATTACCATATAATTCCTTAGGTAAGCAAAGAAATATTCTCTAATATCACTGACTAGTTTATAAATGCAGCTTATTTTTATCTGAGACGAAAAGACTCAGATGCAGAGACAGAAATTAAAAAATAAATACATATTTTAATGATTATAAGTCCAACATCTCAAAAGAAGTAACAAAAATAAGTTTTGTTTTCTTCTCTCCCTCCCTAAACTTAATACCTATACATGTAATTAAACAGAACAAGAAAAGGCTTCTGTTAATTCTCAAAATAGTACAGTCTTCCACCAAATGCTGATTTGTCTTTTCTGCCATATAAAACTGAGATGACAGCTTTGGTAAGGCTTGGGCTACCCATTAGAAATCTGTTCCTTCTCCCACTGTTGTTGGTTGTGTTGTTGAGGTGTAGCTGGATAATGGAAATAGTTCACATCCCCTGAACTGATATAAGAGTAAGGTGTTGCCAAAGATGACAGGATCAAAAACTTGGAGATGGTGGAAAGGGAGAATGTAAAACACCCTTTTTGTGGACAGTCAACAGTTACACACAGTAATGGTGGTCATGAGAAGAACAAACCTAATCAGTGGCATGAATTGGTAAGGATATGTGGGGTGGGAAAATGTTAATTTTTTCAGTAGGAAGGGTAAGGAAAGGGAGAGAGTCGAACACACAGAGACATAAAATTTGGCCAATTATTGTTAACAAATAACCAGAGACAAACCTGGTCAGTCACACTAACTAATGGACTTTGCAACAGATGAGGATGCAAACCTCCAGGACCTGCATATTGGAGGAGGTTGCTGAGACTGTGCCAACTGATGAGGCAATGTGCGGGGAAAGGGGGAGCAGGGAGGAACAGAGATGGGGGCAGGCAGAAAGGGGTATAAAAGGGACTGGTCGTATGTAAAACAGGGCTGGTCAGTACGATTGCCTGGCTGAGCCTGATCACTCCAGTGTGTTCTGTCTTCTTATATCTTCTTATTAAATCTTTTCTTACCTCTCTCTGTGTAATCTCACTCTCTATCCCGTGTGTGTGTGTGTGCTGCAAGGACTCGGTACCAGCTGCTGGTGAGACCAGTGTGCGTGAGAGTGAAATTTGGTGTCAGCTACTGGAGTCAGACTGGGGATGTGGGTGCTCCTGGCCTGTGGTGTCAGCTACTGGAGCCAGTGGGGTCTGAGCACTGGCAACTGGAGTGAGTGGGTGTCTTTAACCCCTATAAACTGGGGCAGGAACAGTGTGTGTCCCCAAAATCAGCTACTGGGAGAACCAGGGAGAGTGAGGTGCGTGAGGGGCTCAGTGCCAGTGGCTGGTATTCTGTCCCATAGACCCAGGGTATGGTCAGAAAACTCTCCCATCCTGAGAGTTTTCCTTTTTAATTTAGTGTCTCATATACACACACACACACATATATAGTGTCTCATATATATATATAAAAAAATATATATACACACTGTCCCGGTTTTGGCTGGGATGGAGTTGTTTTTTCTTCCTGATAGCTGGTATAGTGCTGTGCTTTGGAGTTGGTAGGAGAATAGTGAGCAACTGCATGGTGCTTAATTGCTGGCTGGGACTAAACCATGACAATATATATAAAAAATAAAAATATATATGACAAAATCTCTTTCATATATATGTGTGTGTGTTCACACATATATATGCATGTAAATATTTATTACATTTAGCAAGGGTGGACCTGGTAAACAGATTTAAATATTTTATAGGCAAAAATCATGCAAGTTAAATTGTAAGACAAACAGTGTAAAATGTTATGATAGGGTAATTAGGAGGCCCTCATTGATAATAAGATTGTGTTTCAGTAGCTCAGACCACAGTTGTGGTAAAATTTCCTCCCCTGACTAGCATAATATTGCACTTTATGTACATACTGCTAAATAATAGAGTCAGAGAATCAGCTCATATACTCAAATTCTGCTCAGTCACACCACTTGTTAGCTCACTCTCTGGATATGTTTTGAATGCCACTGTTTAGCTGTCTTTAAGGCAAAGCTTGTATGCTTCTGGAATAAAGTTCAGGAGGGAGTACTCCCATATAGTTTTTTCCTTCCACTGTCCTAGATCATTTTACACACTCACATATGCCGCATGTTGTCCTATCACACACTCGAGTATGCAAAATAAACCGCCAGGTCCATGTTATAAAACATCAGTCTCCTACGGGGGAAAACAGTCTCCACATTACTTGAGGCATACCAAACCAGAAAAACATGAGAAGATAGTAACTGTGTGTGTGGAGTGCCACATGAGGTCCACAGAAAAGTCAGACCCAAGTGTGGAGTATGGAGATGGCCAACGCTGCTCTGGAGAGGACTGCCACTGAGTACTGCATACAGGCAGTTACACTTGGCCTTGAGGTCATACACTTTTCTCTGTTTCGATGTTTGGTTTTTTTTTTATTTAGCACTATAGACACAGGACAATTTGTGATGATCAGTTTTAACCAGGATAAGAAAAATTTGCCTACCCAATGTAAAACCATGCTTTTGCTTTTTTCTTTCTTTCTTTTTTTTTTTTTTACAATTCTGTGCCATAGAGATCACATGCAGATTCCCCTTTTTCTGGCCCTCTGAAAAGGGGCTGAAAAGGGATAGGATGTCTGTCAAGTCATGTTCATGTTTCTAAGGTGGGATATGTTAAAAAAGAACTGTGAAATGGTTAAAAAGACTGAAGGCAGTAAATGATTGGCTTCAAATGGCATTAGTCCACATATAGGTGGGAACCAAAGAGCAAAAAGCACCTGTTCTGGCAAAATAAGCATCCTGATGGAATCCCCTGCAATACTTTGGTAAATACTAACAAAAGCCTTTGAGGACTAGAGGTAATACACTTTAGTTTCTACAGCACAACTTCTCCCTTCTGACTACTCCACTTACTGAGCAATAATACTGGCTCTTCTTGATATTAATGTTAGGCTTTTCTGTCTGAATATTCCTGAAACAAATACCTTAAAATGGTTTTAAATCTCTGCTGACCTACTTAGGAAATTATGACGAAAAAAGGCAACACGTCTTTGGGGTTTTTTTGTTTTTTCTGTTACCATTGTTTCAGAAAAACAGTGTGAATTTACCCACTGTGCAGGCTCTTAGGGTCATATTCTGCTTTTTACTTCAATTCCTTAAAAGAAACAACTGTCTCCAAAGTTGTGAGCCACAGGATACCTGGGGAATTACAGACCTTGGTGCTTCATCTCAGTGCTATATGAAGTTGATTTAGAGAGTAATTAAAGTGAGCTTAGTAAAATATCTGACTCAGTATCACATGTTACAGGCACAAATTCATGCTTTTTTAACCTGTTAGAGGTTATTGAAAAAATAATAAACAATAAATGAATGTCACTCTGATATAATTTATGCCTTAATTTTTTTCTGATAGTGTAGTACATAAAAGCTCATGATAATTAAGGGATAACTAGAAGATAAAAGACTAAGTCTTGTCACAGAGTTTTAAACTAGTTAATCAGTAAGAAAGGATTCACAATGAAGGACTGATCCTCACGGCTGTAAGGTAGAATAGTGGGCTTCATAAAAGTTTGGGAATTGATAAATAAGGGTCACATCATGCTTTCAAATGACTGAAGAGAAACTGATACTGAAATATGCTCATTTCCTTACCATGTAATCTTAATTTATAAATTAAAAAAAAAATCCTAAAAAATTCCTGTGTTAGTTACATGTACTAAAACACTGGATAGTATGATCACAGAATTTGTGTTAGTTTAAATTTGGATAAATGCAAAACTAACCATCATTTTTTAAAAAGTAAACAAGAAAGAGAAAAATATCCTTCCTAATAAACAAAATGTCTGAAATTTAGTAGTTCCTATTCAGGGTGAAAGCCGTAATAGGAAGGTTTTGTTCAAAATACACTAGATTATTTATTTCTAAATATATCCTCTATGGATGCAGTATCTGATCAGGCAAGAATCTCTGCTGATTTATATTGTCACGGTTTAACCCCACCCAGCAACTCAGCACCACGCAGCTGCTCGCTCACTCCCCCATGGTGGGACAGGGGAGAGAATCGAAAGGGTAAAAGTGAGGAAACACGTCAGTTGAGATAAAGACAGTTTAACAGGTAAAGCAAAAACCGCACACGCAAGCAAAGCAAAACAATGAATTAATTCACCACTTCCTATCAGCAGGCAGGTGCTCAGCCATCTTGAGGAAAGCAGGGCTCCATCACATGTAATCATTAGCATTACCTGGAAAAACAAAGCGTCATCACATCGAATGTCCCTCCCTTCCTTCTTCTTCCCCCTGTTTTATATGCTGAACATGATGTCATAGGGTATGGAATATCCCTTTGGTCATCTGGATTCAGCTGTCCCAGGTGTGTCCCCTCCCACCATCTTGTTGCGGTAGTGTGAGAAGCAGAAAAGGCCTTGACTGTGCGTAACCACTGCTGAACAATAATGAAAACATTTCTATATTATCAACACTGTTTTCGGCACAAATCCAAAACATAGCCCCGTATGAAGGAGCCCTATTACGAAGAAAATTAACTCTATCCCAGCCAAAACCAGCACAATATTTAATGCATTCTTTAAAGCTAGGAAGTATTTTCATTCTCATTTTACAAACAAGAAACTGAAATAGAGTGCAATGTCAAATTCAACTCTTAATATCTGTGATAGGTGTGACAAATCACACCCTGTAGTGTTCTTTCTCTCTGACAACAGACGTCGAGCTGAAATAGTGAAAACTTGTGGAAATTGGCCCACTCTAAGAGTCTTTAAATAATAAAGAGGGAAATATACGTCTCTCCGCTAAGAGTGCTACAAATCTAAATAAATGCAAGTAGATTGTTTTGTTTTGTTTTGTTTTGTTTTGTTTTGTTTTAATCAGGACATAGGAAAAAATCTTCAATATTTCAGAAAAAATCTGAAAATTCCATCACATTTGAACAATTGTTTGCTCTTAATGTCTGTATATTTTTATTTTAAAATGTGGCCTTCCCTGAAAAGAAACAGAAATTTTTTTCATGGATATCAGTCAATAACAAAATGCATGGCTGAATCAATTTCAAAACTGAAGAATTTTAGACAGAGCTAAAACATTACACAACATGAACCATACAATTTGAGCCACACCTGCCAATTTATATATTTGCTGTGTCTAAGAGGCCTTTGGAGTTAAATCTGTGGGATTCTTTTTGTGCATGTTTTAATTTCTCTATTTCTTGTAAATCCACATTATATTTCTGCCACCTAATTATTTGCTAAATAAAGATTACAATCTGTATTAGTGCAGAGCAATAGCCTCCAAGCTTACAGCTGCCCATAACAGACCATGCTGGAGCCTTTGCTGATTTGAAATGGTCCTGGAAAGCACTTTGCGGATGAAGAGGAAAGGCTCAGCTGCTAGCACTTGAGTTATACAACCTTCTTTAGATCTGAGTAACCCTGAGTTTTCATGCGTGAAAAATTTGCAAAATAGACAGTAAATTACTTTATGAAGGACTTTTCTATTATCCAGAACTGCTACTAGCATTTTCTGTAGTAGTATAACTAGTGTCAGCTCATGACCTGCCACGATACCATTTAACAGACTGTATAAGAGGCACTAGACAGTTTCCAAAACGTTTGCCGCGCCACAGTATTTATCCACCTGTTATTGCCAGGTTTCTTTAGCAGTTTATTGCCAAATATTCACTTGTAAATAAGGAAGACTTTAACTAGTGCTTACAAACCTAAATCCTTCCCTTCTTCATGATTCAGACAAAGAAAAGACGCCATCGTGCTTTCCTGAAACCATTATTCTGTGCTGTGATTCTTCTGATTGTGTTTTTTATTTGCAGCAGGTTGCGTTTTTTAAAAAAGGGTAGGATAAGTAACAAATATCTTCTTATTCTCTTGTGCTGGATTATTTGAATAAATTAGGTCCTACTACTTTGATATTTGAAAAGAGTCCACAAAAATGTATTCTGTCTGTTAAAAAAGAGACTATGATTATCTTGAACATTTACAGCTTGATTTTACAGCCAGGGAATCTGTGGAGGGTACTACTCAGTAAGCCACCTGTTACTGAGCATAAAGAAAATTAGAATTATTCACAGTAAATCAGAGAGGTTATGCTGGAAAATTCCTATTGTATAAGAATCTTGTATCTATATCTCTACAGTCAGGATATTCACAAGACAAGAAGGTCAGCTATTAAGTTTTTACTGCATTTCGTATCTGTTAAGTGATAAAAGTAAATAAATTCCGTACATATTCAAACCACCTAAAACTTCAAAGTTATATATCATGCATAGTAATGTTCACTGTGATAAGGTGCATAGGTGCCTTTTTTTTAATTTCTCCCATAAATTTAAACCTATTTCCATTATAGTTTAGGGATACGTAATGAAATCACTACAATGTTGCATTTTACTGAACTTGAGAAACAGAAAGGGAATGAAACAGAATAGTTAAGTGACTTTCCTACACTGAATCCTACTGTTAAGGAAGTTTAATTGAATCTATGAACACATTATCCTCATGGATTTCAGACTCAACATAGAAACCAGATTAAAAAAAAATGTTTAATAAAAGCAACTTCACCTGAATTTTCTGTTAAAATATAACATACCTAAGGGCAGAGAAATAAAGATATGACAATACACGTTTTCACACACTATTAAAATCAATGTATAATTAATAACTTCATTATGTATTCTTTACTACTTTATGAGAGAACTGATCATCTATGATTTCATTCACTGGGATGATCTGACTTTTTTTATTTTTCCTGAACTGAAATTGTAAAAAAGATTTTTACATATAAATAAATCGCTATATGAATACATTGGAAAATATCTAATCATTTACTTTCCACATGTTTTAATAGTTATGCCGTTGATGTCTAAAAAATTTCAATATAGAATATTAAATAGAAATATTAAATATTACATTGAATTTATATAAAATATATAAGACAAGTTAAGTCTGAGTAAGTGTACTTTGGGTAGATTTTTTCCCCAAAATATTGGAATCGAAAGTTACTGTTGTCAGAACCAATATTATATTAACGCTCAAATATCAAATAAATATAAAAATCTCTGTCTTGTTTATAAAAAACACTTAATTTAGCAAAACTGGAGAAAAAATCATTAAAATATTTACAGCAGTTCTATACAAGATAAAACAAAGCACCAGGCCAGCCAAGAGGAGTTCAGATGAGCCTGACAAGCCTCAGCCCAGTTGGTAAAAAGCCTCTGGCCTATAACTAGCAACGGCAATGATGAATCTACCAGGCTAAATGGCTCCAAGGCGAGGTTATGCCATCTGGCTTGCTTCCTCTCTACTCAAGGGCTAACTTTTGTTAGAAGAGATCAGCTGATTCCAAACCACATAGCTCTTGATTTTGGGTCTCCTCATAGTGCCAAGTGATACCGCACCGCTAGAATACATTGCCATTTTGTTTGAATGTGATTTTCATCTCAAATGATGCAAAAGAAAATGTGAAGGTTTTGTGGAAGCCCACGACAGTAATCATTTTTTTAGTTCAAAATTCAGTGTGCATGTTGCTCTATGCCATGGGGTGTGACATGATTATGAGGAAGGAGAATTTAAAGAGCTACTTAGGCAAAGCCTAAATAGTTTTGGAGGACAGCGGAGGATGAAGGTGGTTCATTTTCCATCTGCTTAAAAGGAATGACATTGTATAGCATTCTGGAAGAAGGGCTATTTGGAAGAGCAGAGAAGCTTAGTGATTAAAAAAAGAAAATGAGGAAGACTTTTCTGAGATGTATATCTTGAATCATTTGAAAGATATAAATTTCTTAGTAGTTAAAGACAATACCACTGCATGAAATGCTAGAAAAACTAACCAAAGGAAACACTAGAACTAGATTACCTTTTGCAGTGTGCCATGGCAAATCCTTTTATCCTAGAACCCCAGTCATACAGATTGAAGGGACTTGCTGTAATGAATCATGTTTACCATCTCCCCCGCATCTGTTGTAGACACATAATTATGCACTTTTAACTGAGAACAGGAAAGCACATCCAGATCTAGTTGTGCAAGATAACTCTCAGGTAAAGAGTGCAATAAACAATATGAGGTACTAGGAAAAAAATACTTCCCATCCCTCTTGCCCCTGCTTCCAAAAAATAGGTGAAGATAAAATTACTCTAGGACATGGAGGTAAAAACAAGATCATGAATCTATCACATGCCTGGAAGCCAGCGAGAACCTGAAGATTTGAAAACCAAGAGAGGGGAACAGAAGCATTTGGGAATTGAATTGACAGAATAATTTTAATTAGGAAGACTTAAAAACAATTTTTTGGAAGTATAGGAAGAACAGTTGTCTTCTATCATAGATAGTTCAGCATTAAATCAAACTACCCACAAATCCCTAATGACAGTTGTCATTTTTGTAGTGTGGCCAGTTAGTTATTATGACAAAGAATGTCAATCTACCCACGAAAAGCAATTTCTTTATTGCAGGAATCAATGGTCAAAACTTCTTGGCCTAGTTATGTAGGAACTTAGGTTAGATTAATAAAATGGTTTGACATGTAAGGCTATCAAACTGTCTTCAAGAAAATTATTAAAAGAGTTGCTTTTTCTCTCTGTTGAACCACGTAATATGTACTAGCTGGCTGCCTTTCTGTACTCTACTACAAATGCAATTGTTTATTTTCTGAAGATGATTTAAAATAAACTTCTTTCTTAAATTATAACTCTTTCAGAAAACAATGACAAATTTTAAATCTGAAATGAAATTTTCAGAATTAATCCCTCTGTTTTTTTGTAAAATTATTTCTCATATTCACCATATAGAACATAACAGTCAGCAATCTTTACTCTCATACCTTCAGTACACTTACCAAAAAGATATGCCCAAAATAGTGAGGTTATTTTTAGCATACAGGAAATTCATTTAGACATTTTATCTAACAGTGCAAGAATCCCATTGTAATATGCTACCAATGGAGATCTTATTGATTTACTAATTTTTTAATGTATTTTTCTAAGATTTAAATATTCACAGTTCTTTCTCTCATACTTTCTCATGAAGTAGTGTGTTTTCCAGGAAAAGTCTGCGATGAGGAACTGTCTTACAAAGATGCTTTTCCACTAAACTGGTCATGCACACGCGTAACAATTCTTATGCAGCAATCTCACAGAATACCTTTTCCCACTATAGTTTGTTCTTTAAAACAATGTAACTTCTAGAAGTTTTTATTGCAAGGCAGGACAGGTAGCCATATCTGAGGGCTGTCTTGGCTGTGTCCCCTCCCAGCTTCCCATACACCCCCAGCCTTCTTGCTAGCAGGCCAGCACATGAAGCTGGACTGTCCTTGACTATTTAGCAACAACTCAAAACATCAGCATGTTATCAACATTTTCTCACCCTAATTCCAAAAACAGCCTCACTCTAGCTTCTGTGAAGAAAATTAACTCTACCCTGGCTGAAACCAGGACACCATCTTTTCATCCACCAGTACCCCCAAGTCCTTCTCAGCAGGGCTGCTCTCAATCCCTTCCTCCCAAAGACTGTTACTGATACCAGAGGTTGCCCCGACCCATGTGCAGGACCCTGCACTCGGCCTTGTTGAACCTCATGAGGTTGACACAGGCGCATTCCTCAAGCTTGTCCAGGTCCATCTGGATGGCATCCTGTCCCTCAGGCATGTCAACCGCATGACTCAGCTTGGTATTTTCTGCAAACTTGCTGAGGGTGCACTCAATCCCACTATGTTGTTGATTAAGATATTCAAGAGTACTGGTCCCAGTACAGACCCCTGGGGGGATACCAGTCATCACAGATCTCCATCTGGACATTAAGCCATTGCCCACTACCCTCTTGATGCAACCATCCAACCAATTCCTCATCCACCCAACAGTCCACCCATCAAATCAATATCTCTCGAGAGTGAAGGATGTTGTGAGGGACCATGTCCAAGGTGTTATCAAAGTCCATATAGACATCAGTTGCTCTTCTCTTGTCCACTGATGTGGTCACTCTATCCTAGAAGGCCACTAAGTTGATCAGGCAGGACTTGCCCTTGGTGAAGCCATGCTGGCTGTCTTGAATCACTTCCCTGCCCTCCATGGGCCTTAGCATAGCTTCTAGGAGGATCTGTTCCATGATCTTCCCAGGCACAGAGGGGAGGCTGACAGGTTGGTAGTTCCCAGGGTCTTCCTTGCTACCTTTTTTTAAAAATGTGTGGTTTTTTCCAGTCTCCAGGAACTTCACCTGACTGCCAGGACTTTTCAAATATCATGCAGTGTGTCTTGGCAACTATATCAGCCAATTCCCTCAGGACTCTCAGATGCATCTCATGACCCATCTCTTTTTCTTTATGGAAGAAGTTTTGATGCAGGGCTTAGGACGACTTAACCTCAGTGACACCTCCAAGCTAGATGAACCTTTGTCCTCATTATTGTTCAGTTGCACTTGCAGAGCCTCATACCTATTATGCAAGGGCATCTGGGAAGGTTGGGTAGTCACAGAGGAGACGCGCCTGCTGCACTGGGCAGGAACTTGCACCATTGCCCCCTATCCCTTAAGTCACTGTGTTCAGCCAGGCGGAGAGAGGATAGGGAATCCTCCTTATCATGCATCTTGTCTTCTTGTTGGGTCTGTCTCAGGGAAGGTAGGGTATGATTCCAGTAGTCTGTATCTCTCTCACCCTCCCTGATACTCCTCAAACTACTCACCTCCTCCCAGAGCTCTGTCACTAAGTAGAGGAGTTCCTCTACCTGGGCACACCTCCCACAGGTGTGCTCACTGCTGCTGTCCAATACTGGCATAAAAGTAGGGGACACCGTGCAGCCTGACAGCTGGGTGGCAGCATGTTCCCATTGTAGCTCTGTCTGGGAAGCTGTGTTGGTCATAGTTGTTACAGAGCATAGGGAGGCCCGACAAGGACTAGTGTAGAGTTCTGCACCTGGGGAGGAACAACCCCATGCACCAGTACAGGTTGGGGGTTGACCTGCTGGAAAGCAGCTCCATGGAGAAGGACCTTGGAGTCCTGGTAGGCAACGTGCCCTGGTGGCCAAGAGGGTCAATGGTATCCCAGGGTCCATTAAGAAGAGTGTGACCAGCAGGTCGAGAGAGATTATCCTCCCCCTCTACTCTGCACTGGTGAAGCCTCATCTGGAGTATTGCATCCAGTTCTGGACTCCTCAGTTCAAGAGAGACAGGGAACTTTTGGAGACACTCCAGCAGAGGGCTACAAGGATGATTAAGGGACTGGAACATCTCTCGTATGAGGAAAGGCTGAGCGACCTGGGGTTGTTTAGTCTGGAGAAGAGAAGGCTGAAAGGGGACCTCATCGATGTCTATAAATATCTGACCGGTGGCTGTCAGGAGGATGGAGCCAGTCTCTTTGCAGTAGTGCCCAGTAATATGATGAGGGGCAATGGGCACAAACTGCAGCACAGGAAGTTCCACCTCAACATGAGGAAAAACTTCTTTCCTGTGAGGGTCACGGATCACTGGAACAGGCTGCCCAGAGAGGTTGTGGAGTCTCCTTCTCTGGAGACCTTCAAAACACGACTGGACGCATTCTTGTGCAACCTGCCCTAGGTGATCCTGCTTTGGCAGGGGGGTTGGACCAGATGATGTTCAGAGGTCCCTTCCAACCCCTACCATTCTGTGATTCTGTGACTTTTTGCCGGGTTGATACCATTGCTCCCTCATTGAGCTGTCAGAGCTTCAGTGCCTTTCTTGTGCGCCTTTCTGCACAAACTGCTGCACAGATTGCTGCACCATGCCCTTGCTGACACACAACACCCTGTTTGCTTGCCCTGTTCATGGTGCTCCTGGTCACTAGTGCTTCCTAAGGGCTTCTTTTTTTTGGGGGGGGGGCGGGGGGCAGGGTTTGGCCACCTTTGCTCCTGGCCCTGCCCAGGTCTCGTCAGCCACTGTCAGGTGAGTTGCAGGCTCCTGGCTGCTCTTTTGGTTCCCCCCAAAGTTCTCCCAGTTCAGGAAACCCCCCTATGCACCTTACTAGAGCACTCTGCTGAGGATTGTGCTGGCACTAGAACTGCTGGCTTCAGTGTCTCAATATTCTCAAAAAAAAATAAAGATAATATGTGATATGAGTGACAGTATTTATATAAACCAATTCAGTTTTAGATATATATCCAGAACTAAACCGTTTCTTAAGCTACTTTCACTCAGCAAGATTGACTGAAATCCCGTTAAAATAACTTCTCTTTTTCAGGAGATGAATGTAATTCAGAAATTAACCAGATATTTAATGAAAAAAATGATAGTATTTTGGACCTTCCAATGTTTGTTTATATCATCAGCACATTACATAGAAAAACTTATCCTAAAATGATTACTGGGATGAGATTCTTCAGCTCAAATCTAGGTGACTGTAGAAAAATATAAAGTAGACCTCTCCACCTGAATTTTCAGCATAGACTTGCTTATATTTAATGGAAAGCGATGGAGAGCAGCAGACATAAAACATGTCTAAAATAGATAGTGTGACTTACTACCTAAAAGTGATTATTTCTCTCCTTTCAGTACAAAACAAAGCCTGGAGTGGTTAGCTGATAAATATGTAAAGCTAAATGAGATGATCTTGTTGTAGATGTTTAAAGATAAATAAATAAAAAAATTCAAATAAATTTTACACTTATAAATGTAGATGTTTGTTTATAAGAATATCATTATTGAAAGCAATTACATTAATCATACAACCAACACTGCAGTGAAAGAGGCCTTTACAGTTAGACTTAATCATCTTAGTAAAACTACCTGATAATCGGTAACAATTTGATATGCTTGCTCACATGAGTTGAATATTGACAACTAACTGAAGTAAATGGGATTACTAAATAGAGTGTCACTGGTCTTAAGTAAGAAATTTTAGACTCTTTAGAAATTCTTAAGCTTGAGTGAGATTTATCTGAGTTGTAGGATACTTATACTCTATTATCTATAAATTTCTATCCATATACCTGAAGTTGAGACAGTTCATGCTCAACTTTAATTTCTAAAGTTCTTTAGAATTTGTTCTAAGTAGTTCTAATTCTAATTAGAACGAATTCTAATTAGTTCTAAAGAACTAATTTCTTTAATTTGCTGAACCTAAAATGTTAGCATACATATTTTATTGATCTTCAGCATTATTATATATTTCAATATTTTGTTTTGTTTATTCTTATGTAGTATGTAGTGATTTATTTTCCTTTCACAGAAGCACCTCTTTGATACATGAAGTTGTTCTTTTACAGTAGACTGTTATAGGTGAGGTAACATGTAAGAAAAAAAAAAAATTCAAAGTAGAATTGATGGCATCCAGTAAATCTGTTCTTTTCTGCATTAGCATGAAACACTGAAACAAGGTATTTGGAACTAATTTAATGCTTTCACAAGACACAGGATGAGTTTGTCTTTGTGGAGGGCTAACCTCAGCTAAGTGTCAAACTCCCACCCAGACGCTCATTCATTCCCTCTCCTCAGCAGCACAGAAGGAGAAAATAGGATGAAAAAGCTTGCAGGTTGATGTAAAGACATGGAGATTGCTTACCAGTCACCATTATAGGAAAAACAGAGTCAACTTGCGGAATATTAATTTAATTTATTACCTGTTAAAATATATTTGTGTAGTGAGGAAAAAAGACAAAAGGAAATGAAACACCTTCCACTTCACCCCACTCACCTTTCCAAGCTCATCTTCCCTCCTTCATTCACAGATCATCAACATCTGCTGAGCAGTGCAGGGGTGTGGAGAATGGCAGGTTGTGGTAAGCCCATAACACTTCCTTCCCGCTGCTCCTTCTTCCTCACACTTTTCCTATGGTGCAGTCCTCCATGGGTTGCCATTCTTCAGGAGATATCCGTTACTGCATAGGGTCTTCCATGGGCTGCAGTCTGGATATCTGCTCCAGTGTGGTCCTTGCCAGGAGCTTCGGAGAAACGCCTGCTACACCATGGGAACTGCAGTGTGGATATCTACTCTGGGACCTGGTGCACCATCTCCCTCCTTTCTTCTCTTGTCTTGGTATCTGCAGGGCTGTTTCACATTTTTCTTAATTCTGCTTCACACAGCTGCTGCACAGTGTTTTTTATCTTTTCTTAGATAGGTTATCTCAGAGGTGATCTTTCTGCTACTTCTCACTTCTTTTCCTTTTTTTTTTAACCCCCTCCTTCTCTGTCTTTTCTTAAATACACTGTCTTAGAGGTGCCGCCATCTCAGCTGAGGGGTTCAGCTGTGCCCTGAGGTGGGTCCATTGGAGCTGGCTGGAACCAGCTGTGTCTGTCATGGGGATGCCCTGGTCTCTCTTCTCAGAGGCTACCCCTGCAGCCCCCTTCATTGCCAACACCTTCACACATACATCCAATACATAAACATGAACATAAACACACATGAACATGGACAATGAATTGTAATTTAATATAAAATGTTTGGTGATGGAAAATGATTACTCATAATATGAATTCATTGACAGATTAAAGTTGTAAAAGTAGATTTTATTTTTATTATTTTGTTATATTAGCAGTTTTATTAAAAATATATGTTTGAAAATTTAGTTCTGATTAGTGAAGTATGATTTTTAGATTAATCTTTTTCAGAAGGTGAAGCATTAAGAAACATCTTTTAAATACGTCAGGTTCCTGCATAATGAAAAGGATAAACAGAGTCCCAAATCCTTCCGAATATAAAGGATTAATTAGAGAACTATGTCTAAATGTTTTTTGACTCTTGAGAATTGACAGCTTTAACGATTGTTGTGGTTTAGCCCCAGCCGGCAACTAAGCACCACGCAGCCGCTTGCTCACTCCCCCTCCCACAGTAGGGTGGGGGAGAGAATTAGGAAAAAAACCTTGTGGGTTGAGATAAACACAGTTTAATAGGACAGAAAGAAAGAAGGAAACAACAATGATAATACCAACAAAGGAATGTACAAGAACAAGTGAGGCCCAATACAGCGATTGCTCACCACCCGGCGATCGACAGCCCGTCCCCGAGCAGCGATTTCCGCCCCCCGGCCAACTCCAGTTTATGTACTGGGCATGACGTCATATGGTAGGGAATATCTCTTTGGCCAGTCTGGGTCAGCTGTCCCGGCTGTGTCCCCTCCCAGCTCCCCGTGCACCCCCAGCCTGCTCGCTGGCAGGCCAGCACGAGAAGCTGGACTGTCCTTGACTGCTCAGCAGCAACCCAAAACATCAGCACATTATCAACAGTTTCTCATCCCAAATCCAAAACACAGTCTCACACTGGCTTCTGTGAAGAAAACCAGCTCTATCCTGGCTGAAACCAGGACAGTATCCACCCCTTATTCCATACCATTTACGTCATGCCCAGGTCCTGTACTTTTCAATACATTCCAATTATTCAGTATTACTTTTCCTGTCTTTTAATATATACACACAGATATCACTTTCTTAGTCCATGGGCCATCACTTTAAAATGTCTGTGGAGTTCAGTCAGTCCATGACTCCGGACTTCATCCATCATAGCAGTCTCTCAGGGCAGGGGAGATGGTATGTGGTGTTGGATTGTCATCTGGCACGGTCCGTGTCCATGATCTGCAGGTCGAAGATGTCGGTCTCGAGGGAATTGTTGGGCGCAAGCTGCTGAAGCCAGTTCTGGTTCCATCACTGCTGCATGTTGCTTAGTTTCGGTGAAGCTCATTCTTTATCAGTCTGGGTGATTCTTACTGTAATACTATCGATATGGTAGATAGCAACCATAGTAGTAATGTCATACTGTATTGTGTAACAATTAACATAATACAATTCAAATCATTGACTATTTTCACCCAAAATCAAGTCTCCTTGAGGTACACATCGGACTTCCCCATCCTTCCGCATTACCCACCAAGTGCACCCAGGTCCCTGGGCAAAGGCAATCCCACGAATGGGTTTGCCTTTGCCTGAGGCAGGAGTAACCCAGACTGTCTTCCGCAGCATATTTCTCACATGCACCACAGGGACTTTATCCCCTTCTACAGTACGTAGAAGTTTTGATTGGGCAGGGCCGGCTCTATTAGTAGATCCCCTAGTGTTGACTAACCAGGTGGCTTTTGCTAAATGTTTATCCCAATGTTTGAATGTCCCGTCACCCATTGCTCTCAGTGTAGTCTTTAACAGTCCGTTGTATCGTTCAATTTTTCCGGAAGCTGGTGCATGATAGCGGATGTGATACACCCACTCAATGCCGTGCTCTTTGGCCCAGGTGTCTATGAGGTTGTTTCGGAAATGAGTCCCGTTGTCCGACTCAATTCTTTCGGGGGTGCCATGTTGCCATAAGACTTGCTTTTCAAGGCCCAGGATAGTGTTCCGGGCGGTGGCATGGGGCACAGGGTATGTTTCCAGCCATCGGGTGGTTGCTTCCACCATGGTAAGCACATAGCGCTTGCCTTGGCGAGTTTGTGGAAGTGTGATATAGTCAATCTGCCAGGCCTCGCCATATTTATATTTCAACCATCGTCCTTCATACCAGAGGGTCTTTAACCGCTTGGCTTGTTTGATCGCAGCACACGTTTCACATTCATGGATAACCTGTGCAATAGCGTCCATGGTCAGGTCCACCCCTCGATCCCGAGCCCATCTATATGTTGCATCTCTTCCCTGATGGCCTGAGGTGTCATGGGCCCACCGAGCTATAAATAATTCACCCTTATGTTGCCAGTCCAGATCCACCTGAGCCACTTCAATCTTAGCAGCCTGATCCACCTGATGGTTGTTTTGATGTTCTTCGGTGGCCCGACTCTTGGGTACGTGAGCATCTACATGGCGTACTTTTATGACCAGATTCTCTAGTCGGGCAGCAATATCTTGCCACAATTCAGCAGCCCAGATGGGCTTGCCTCTGTGTTGCCAGTTGCTCTGCTTCCATTGCTGTAGCCATCCCCATAGAGCATTTGCCACCATCCATGAGTCAGTATAAAGATAGAGTATTGGCCATTTTTCTCGTTCAGCAATATCTAAAGCCAGCTGGATGGCTTTCACCTCTGCAAACTGACTTGATTCACCTTGTCCTTCAGCAGCTTCTGCGACTCGTCGTATAGGGCTCCATACAGCAGCTTTCCACCTTCGATGTTTGCCTACAATACGACAGGACCCATCAGTAAATAGGGCATATTGCCTTTCATTCTCTGGCAGTTCATTATATGGTGGAGCCTCTTCAGCACGCGCCACCTCCTCTTCTGGTGATATTCCAAAATCTTTGCCTTCTGGCCAGTCCATGATCACTTCCAAGATTCCCGGGCAATTAAGGTTTCCTATTCGAGCCCGCTGTGTAATAAGCGCGTCCCACTTACTCCACGTAGCATCAGTCGCATGATGTGTAGAGGGGACCCTCCCTTTGAACATCCAGCCCAGCACCGGCAGTCGGGGTGCCAGGAGGAGCTGTGCTTCAGTACCAACCACTTCTGAGGCAGCTCGAACTCCTTCATATGCTGCCAGTATCTCCTTTTCAGTTGGAGTATAGCGGGACTCAGATCCCCTATATCCTCGACTCCAAAACCCTAGAGGTCGACCTTGAGTCTCTCCTGGTGCCTTCTGCCAGAGACTCCAGGTAGGGCCATTCTCCCCGGCTGCCGTGTAGAGCACATTTTTAACATCTTGTCCTGCTCGGACTGGCCCGAGGGCTACAGCATGAACTATCTCCTGCTTAATTTGCTCGAAGGCTTGTCGTTGCTCAGGGCCCCATTTAAAATCGTTCTTCTTCCGGGTCACTTGATAAAGAGGGCTTACAATCAGACTGTAATTTGGAATATGCATTCTCCAGAAACCCACAACACCCAGAAATGCTTGTGTTTCTTTTTTGCTAGTTGGTGGAGACATAGCTGTTATTTTGTTGATCACATCCGTTGGGATCTGTCGACGTCCATCTTGCCATTTTATTCCTAAAAACTGGATCTCTTGTGCAGGTCCTTTGACCTTACTTTGTTTTATAGCAAAACCAGCTTTCAGAAGGATTTGAATTATTTTCTTCCCTTTCTCAAAAACTTCTTCTGCTGTGTTGCCCCATACGATGATGTCGTCAATGTATTGCAGATGCTCTGGAGCTTCACCCTGTTCCAGTGCAGTTTGTATCAGCCCATGGCAAATGGTAGGGCTGTGTTTCCACCCCTGGGGAAGTCGATTCCAGGTGTATTGGACACCCCTCCAGGTGAAAGCAAACTGTGGCCTGCACTCTGCCGCCAAAGGGATCGAGAAAAACGCGTTAGCAATATCAATGGTGGTGTACCACTTGGCTGCCTTTGACTCCAGTTCATATTGAAGTTCTAGCATGTCTGGCACGGCAGCGCTCAGTGGTGGCGTGACTTCATTCAGGCCACGATAGTCTACTGTCAGTCTCCACTCTCCATTAGACTTTCGCACTGGCCATATGGGGCTGTTAAAGGGTGAGTGAGTCTTGCTGATCACTCCTTGGCTCTCCAGCCGACGAATCAGCTCATGGATGGGGATCAGGGAGTCTCTGTTGGTGCGATAGTGCCGCCGGTGCACTGTTGTGGTAGCGATCGGCACCTGTTGTTCTTTGACCCTGAGCAACCCCACCACAGAAGGGTCCTCTGAGAGACCAGGCAAGGTGGACAGCTGTTTAATTTCTTCCGTCTCCAAGGCAGCTATACCAAAAGCCCACCGGTACCCTTTTGGGTCCTTGAAATACCCTCTCCTGAGGTAGTCTATGCCCAGGATGCACGGAGCCTCTGGGCCAGTCACAATGGGGTGCTTCTGCCACTCATTCCCAGTGAGCTCACTTCGGCCTCCAGCACAGTCAGCTGTTGGGATCCCCCTGTCACTCCAGAAATACAGATGGGTTCTGCCCCTATATGGCTTGATGGCATTAAGGTACATTGTGCACCAGTATCCACTAAAGCCTTATATTCCTGTGGGTCTGATGTGCCAGGCCATCTAATCAACACAGTCCAATAAACTCGGTTATCCCTCTCCTCCGCCTGGCTGGAGGCAGGGCCCCTCTAATCCTGCTCATAGTACTCGTTACCCACTTCTTGTAAATAGGAATCAGAAGTCCCCTCAAGAGGATCAGAGGTGAGATCAACTCTTCTATTCTTTCTGGGGAACTGCCCACTGGAAAGTGGAGCGACGATTTTTCTGGAGGAACCTGAACCCCCTTTTGTAATTGTTTTCCCTTGCAGCTCGCGTACTCGTGCCTCTAGGGTCGAGGCAGGTTTTCCATCCCACCTCCTCATGTCCTCTCCATAGTCACGCAATTGAAACCACAGGGTGGCTCGCGGTGTGTATCCTCTATATCCTCTCTCTTGAACAGAAGAGCGCTTACTCCTAATGGCTGAGACACTGGTCCGTACGGGTGGAGGGTAGGGCATATCCTCTTTGAATTGCCGGAACTCCTGGGACAGTTTCTCTACAGCAGAGACGCAGGCCCGTAGGGAGGAAGAGAGACTTTCTTCGTATTGCTGGAGTTGGCCAGCCAATTCATCCACCGTTGGTCTCTCTCCATCTTTCCAGGCCATTACTGCTAATGAGTTGGCATATGATGATGGTGCACTCCGTACAAACTTCCGCCACATAGGTCGCGTGCAATTGACTTCATCTGGATCTTTGGATGATTGTCCATTGTCCAAGTCACCATAAATCACTTCCAGCACAGCTAGCTCCCTCAGGTACTGGATACCTTTCTCCATGGTGGTCCACTTGCCTGGGTGACATAGAACATCTTCCTTGAAGGGGTACCTTTCCTTCACACCCGACAGGAGTCGTCTCCAGAGGCTGAGAACTCGTGCACCTTTTCCAATTGCTTTGTCAATGCCCCCTTCCCTAGAAAGGGATCCCAGCTGCTTGGCTTCCCTACCCTGTAATTCCAGGCTACTGGCCCCATTGTCCCAGCATCGGAGCAGCCAGGTGACAATGTGCTCACCTGGACGACGGCTGAAATCCTTTCGCATATCTCGCCATTCACTCAGTGATAGAGATCGGGTAGTTACCGTCTCTTTTATGAGTTCTTCCTCTTCCTCCTCTTCAAGCGATGACCCGCTCTCTTCCCTCTTCAGTCCTTGTGATGGCCCTGCTTCAGAGCACTCTGCCTCCTCACTCGCTTCCTCTGCCTCCTTCTTAGTAGAATCTTCCTCGTCCCTTACTAAACGAGCTGACTTCCACTTCCAAGATTTCTTCTTTTGTACAGGGGCAACTGATACTGGGATGGGCTGGTTCTCTGGTTCAGCTGCAACAGTCTGAGTAGCTACAGTGCCTGTTGCAGGGGTTGGAGTAGTCACAGTGGCCGCCGCAGGGGTTTGAGTAGCTACAGTGCCTGTTGCAGGGGTTGGAGTAGTCACAGTGCCTGCCACATTGCCATCAGACCCAGAGAGCCTCTCTCCCCTTTGCACAGTGTTAAATAGAGCTCAGTAGGCATGGGCCAGGCCCCAGCACATTGCAATGATTTGTGTCTCCTTGGAGCTGCCAGGCCGACAGCATACTTCTTCCAAATATTCTGCTAGTTTATCAGGATTCTGCACTTGTTCGGGAGAGAAGCTCCAAAACACCGGAGGCGCCCACCGCCCCAGGCATTTGCCCATGCTGTTCCACACGCCCTGCCATTCATAACTATCCAGCCTTGGGGCAGATCTCCGGGTGATATTCTTAAATCGCTTGCCAACCTTAGACAAAACTGAAACAATGTTCCCCAGAAGTAGCAATAGAGGTATTATAACTACCCAAGGGTGTTCAAAATACGGAAAAATTATTGTGATGAAGGAGGAAATGTTATGATAGAGGGTAGCAAAGGTACCATTCTGCATTTCCTCCATAGAAAGCCTTTCAGAGGCAGAAGTATAATTGCTAATCGTCTCCACAAGACTGTAGCCAAAATACAGTAACGGCTTTAGTACAGAGTTCAGATGATACCACATTAAGCTCAAGGTCAGTGCTCTAAAAACAAAACTCGCAGGCGAGTACAGCAACCCGCAGAGACCAACACCGATCCTTAACATGTACAACAAAGACGAGAGCATGATGCAAATCAAATAAACTGATATTGTGACCTGCAACTGTTATTATCTCAAGCCTCGTGCCCCACGTTGGGCGCCAAAAAGGACTGTCGTGGTTTAGCCCCAGCCGGCAACTAAGCACCACGCAGCCGCTCGCTCACTCCCTCTCCCACAGTAGGGTGGGGGAGAGAATTAGGAAAAAAACCTTGTGGGTTGAGATAAACACAGTTTAATAGGACAGAAAGAAAGAAGGAAACAACAATGATAATACCAACAAAGGAATGTACAAGAACAAGTGATGCCCAATACAGCAATTGCTCACCACCCGGCGATCGACAGCCCGTCCCCGAGCAGCGATTTCCGCCCCCCGGCCAACTCCAGTTTATGTACTGGGCATGACGTCGTATGGTAGGGAATATCTCTTTGGCCAGTCTGGGTCAGCTGTCCCGGCTGTGTCCCCTCCCAGCTCCCCGTGCACCCCCAGCCTGCTCGCTGGCAGGCCAGCACGAGAAGCTGGACTGTCCTTGACTGCTCAGCAGCAACCCAAAACATCAGCACATTATCAACAGTTTCTCATCCCAAATCCAAAACGCAGTCTCACACTGGCTTCTGTGAAGAAAACCAGCTCTATCCTGGCTGAAACCAGGACAACGATACTGTCAAAGTAGTATCTCTTTCTACAAAACGTGTCAATCTGGAGTTTGGGAGGAAAGGTAGCCTCAGGGAAGTACCAAGAAGAATTTGGTTTTGTACTTTTTTTTCACTAGGGAAAATAAGAAACATATATCATCTGTATTAACAAAATAAATTTTGCCAGGGAACACTTCCGGTAGAAGATTCCATTACACAGATACTATTGCTAACTTGTTCAAATGTTGCAGTGATGGTTTTGACCAAAGGAAACTAGAATTTTCCCCCAGATTGGTCATGGTTTCAAAGTTATAAGCTAAGGACCATTCTAAATAGACGATACCCACCCTCACACTTTGTTCTGGAAATAGTTTAGTAGATTCTGTGCAGACCAATCCATGATTTCAGGTCCAAAGATCTATCCTGGACAAATTATCAGAGATTCAGCCTTGGGGCACAGTTTCACTTAGTTTGTTACAGTCATTCCAGTGAAGGCAATTCTATCCACACACTTAACACATAGCTGTAATAGTGATAATCGTCTCAGCTACCTTTAACCAACCAAAAGTCAGTTGTATAGGATGTGATTAGTTTGCCTAAAGGTAGATTTCTAGTGCTATTTAAGATGCCATACCATATCCTGTGTGGCCTTCTGCTGCCACTTCTAAAGTACGTAGGTCTCTTATCTGCCCTATGTCTCTTCAGTCCCATTAGGATTTCTCAGATACTGTAGAACTTCTAAGAAAAGAGAGATTTAGGCAAATAAATTACATATTTACAGTATCTGAATAGTTTTGTAGACTCCAACGACTCAATTGGGCCAAATTAGTTGTCCATAGATAGGAACCTTGTTCCTTGTGAAATGTCCTGGCTAATGAAAACTTTTGCAAAGGACTGAAATAAATGCCACAGCACATCTGGGAGATCTCTTTACACAGTAGGTCTGTAAAGTTGGGCAACTGAATGATGCTCTGATGATTGGAAATCCGGTCACAAAATGTGTACTGAAATACCTAATGTTCATGCAGATACCTAAAATTAAGAGTGCATTGAATTATACACATGTTCTAAGCCAACTGTTTAGATTACTGGTATAATCAGTGGAGATATTCTGGCACCTCTGGAGAGCAATTCATTGCATCTCTCTTTGGAATGCACCTCCCACTGATTGGGAGTTCTTCCGTCTACTGAAGAGAAAGTGAAAGAAACCATCTAGATTAAACTAGTTAGCTATCATAAACTAAGAGGTTAAATCCAATTCCAAGTGCCTAAGGAAGTGTGGACTTTTCAAAATCTAGAATTTGATTTATTTTCCTAAGCACAGGTGTCCAGTTTTTTTTGCCATGCCCTAGGATATATGACAAATATCACACAAAACCTACAGTACACCTGAACCTTTCTGAACTGGCAGGTAGTAATCAAGATAGCCTAGGTTATCTTAAATTGTGTTAGATGGCTGTCCTGGTTTCAGCTGGAATAGAGTTAATTTTCTTCATAGAAGCTAGTGTGAGGCTATGTTTTGCATTTGGGATGAGAAAATGTTGATAACATACTGATGTTTTGGGTTGTTGCTAAGTAGTCAAGGACTGTCCGGCTTTTCATGCTGTCCCACCCAGTGAGAAGGCTGGGGGTGCACAGGAAGCTGGGAGAGGACACAGTCAAGACAGCTGACCCAGACTGGCCAAAGAGATATTCTATACCTTATAACGTCATGCTTGGTATATAAAGCTGGGGCAAAGAAGAAGGAGTGGTGAGGAGACATTTGGAGTTATGGCATCTGTCTTCCCAAGAAACCATTATGCGTGATGGAGCCCTGCTTTCCTGGAGATGTGTGAACACCTGCCTGCCCATGGGGAGCAGTGAATGAATCCCTTGTTTTGCTTTGCTTGCGTGCGCAGCTTTTGCTTTACCTATTAAACTGTCTTTATCTCAATCCATGAGTTTTCTTACTTTTACTTTTCTGATTCTCTCCCCCATCCCACTGGTGGCTATAGCGAGTGGCTATGTGGTACTTAGTTGCTGCCTAGGGGTTATACCATGGCAATGGCAATATTTAGGCAATTAAATTGATTCCCTACAGTTTATTTATTTTTTTTTTAATACTCAAAGCTATTTTCTAGAGATGACAGTGTTCATTTTTATGATTAGGGTCCAGTGTCTATTCCAATGTTTTAATCTACTTGACCACAAATGATGATTATTAAGAACTGCCAATGTAGGGAATAAACAAGTCTTCACAGAAGAAAAAATAGGTGTAGTAGTACTTAATACTTCCTCCAATTTGCATTGCTGTCATTCTTTCAAAACCAAAACACCTTATAAAGGTATAAAAAATATTCTCTAAATTTGAGAATTTTGGGGGTGTTACTTGTCCTTCAGAAAATGAGATGAGATTATTTTGAAAGACCACAACGATATTTGGATCAAGTACTTTTTTTATATTTTTGTACTGGTGGTGGGTTGACCTTGGCTGGATACCAGGTGCCACCAAGGCACCCTATCAGTCCCTTTCTCAGCAGGACAGGGGGAGAGAAATAAGATGAAAAACAGCCCACATGGGTCAAGATAAAGGCAGTTTAATTAAGCAAAAGCAAAGGCCAGGTGCAGAAGCAAAGGAAAACAAAAGATTTTTTCTCTACTTCCCATCAGCAGGTGATGTCCAGCCACTTCCCAGGAAGCAGGGCTTCAGTATGCATAGTGGTTGCTCCAGAAAACAAATGTCATAAAAATGGGTGCCCCCATCCTGTCCTTCTTTCTCTTAGTTTTTATCGCTGAGCTGACATCAGATGGTATGGAATATCCCTTTGATCAGTTTGGGTCAATTGTCCTGGATACACACCCTCCCAAGGTCTTGCCCACTCCCAGTCTGGGCATGGAGGAAATATTGGAGAGACAGCCTTGATGCTGTGTGAGCACTGCTCAGCAGTAGCCAAAACACTGGTGTGTTATCAACACCTTTCTAGCTACCAATACAAAACACAGCTCTATGTGGGCTGCTGTGGGGAAAACTAGCTCCATCCCAGCCAGACACAATACAAGGCATTTGGCATTTGAAGCCTTTGACACCATCTCCCACAGTATTCTCCTGGAGAAACTGACAGCTCATGGCTTAGGTGTACTCTTTGCTGGGTAAATAACTGGTTGGATGGTTGAACCCAAAGAGTCATGGTGAACGGAGTTAAATGCACTTGGTGGCCGGCCACAAGTTGGGACCAGTTCTGTTTAATATCTTTAGCAATGATGCCCATGGAGTAGGAGATGGAGTACACCCCCAGTAAGCTTGCAGATGGCACCAATTTAGGAGGGAGTGTTGATCTGCTCGAGGGCAGGACGTCTCTGCAGAGGGATCTGTACAGGCTGAATCAATGGGCTGAGGTCAACTGCATGAGGTTCAACAAGGTCAAATGCCAGGTCCTGCATTTTGGCCACAACAACCCCATGCAACACTACAGGCTTGGGAAACAGTGGCTGGAAAGCTGCCCCACAGAAAAGGACCTGGGGGTCCTTCCTTCAACTGCTGTGTGAACATGCTTGTCAGGGTGCCCAGGTGGCCAAGAAGGCCAACAGCATCTTGGCCTGTATCAGAACTTGTGTGGCCAGCAGGGGTAGGGAAGTGATTGTGCATCTGTACTTGTCACTGGTGAGGCTATGCCTGGAATACTGTGTTCAGTTTTGGGCCCCTCACTACAAGAAGGACATTGAGTTGCTGGAGTGTGTCCAAAGAAGGGCAACGAAGCTGGTGAAGGGTCTGGAGAACAAGTCTCATGAGGAACGGCTGAGAGAACTGGGTTTGTTCAGTCTGGAGAAGAGGAGGCTGAGGGAGACCTTATCGCTCTCTACAACTAGCTGAAAGGAGGTTGTGGTGAGGTAGGTGTTGGTCTCTTCTCCCAAATTGTACAAGGGGAGGTTTAGATTAGATGTTAAGAAAAATTTCTTCACCAAAAGGGTTGTTAAGCATTGGAACAGGCTGCCTGGGGAAGTGGTAGAGTCACCATCCCTGGAGGTATTGAAAAGGCATGTAGATGTGGCGCTTAGGGACATGGTTTAGTGGTGGACTTGGTAGTATAGGTTAATGGTTGGACGTGATGATCTTAAAGGTCTTTTCCAACCTAAATTATTCTATTATTCTGTCTTGACATAATAGTCTAATATTCTGCTGACATCAGTACTAGTCACCATATTGTGAGTTGCAAGAAAAATTTCAGAAGATTCATCACTAGTGATTCACCAAGATTGCCATGACTTTTTTAGATGCAACAAGGTGCTGAATATTTGGACTGATATAGGGTACTATAGGTAAGTCATGCAGATCTTCATTTTATTTTTTAAAAAAAGTCCAGGACCTGAGAATGGAAGGAAATTACATATCCATGTTGCTCATCTTTCAGCTAAGTTAACTGAAGTTTTCTTGGTGAAACCCCAATAAAGGGAATTAAGTTGTAGAGGTGTCACTCTTATTTCCAAGGAACACACGGATCTTTGAAAAAACTCTATACTGAAATTCTCTAGTACCTGTGGACCAGATTTTGCCACTTTTGCAGTCAATAGCAAATAGATATCCAGATAGTCCTTATTGAACTAGTAAGATGTGTTACAGTTATAGCTGTATAGTCCTGACCTCTTTTAACAAGTTTTAGTTCATGAGAGTTAACATAAAAAAACACTTTTCTCTTAGCATCTAACTACTTATTCTGACTGACGTTCTTAGAGACTATTTTATGATCTTTGAAACTTCAGTTTATCAGCATTTATTTTTATAATTTACCGAAATATTTGCTGTCCCTTAAAGAAAATTTTAATTTTTCTTAGCAAAGTGAGGAAGAAATTATGTACAAAAAGCTGATGAGTAGTGTTGGTAATCACATTTTATCTTCTTTCCTTAAAACAAAATTATTTTCATATGAATTTGATTTAATTCCATTTATTGATTAGTAATGGAAAATTTTGTTATGGTTAGTTATAACTTATTTCTCACTTCCCTCTTCTTTGTTCCCTCCCTTCTGCTGCCCCTTTCCTTCTTCCTTTCTTTCTTTCCTCCCTTCCTTCCTTCCTACCTTCCTTAAAGAGCCATTCTTAAAGGTTCTAGTGACATGAAGTAAGAGCAGAGCTGTGGTTCCTTTACCAGTTTTCCTTTTTATTGGAAATAAAATAAAATTGGCTCTTCTCTTGTATTTCTTTCCTTTCTTTTTTTTTTTTTTTAGTTAAAGAAAATAATGATCCCAGAATGCCGCTTCATCTATCATGGAGGGATATATATAATACCATAAACGGCTAATACAGGATGTCAAGGCAACAGGAATAAAAGCAGTAGAAAATTCAATTGAGATTACTTCTGCTTCTTGACACAGAACCCACAGGACAGAACATTCTTTCTACAAATAGCTTGGTGAAGTTAGCTTTCAGTTTTACTGAAAAAGCCTTAACAACACTTTCCATGAAATCTTTAATGCTATTCCTTTTATAGCAGTTAAATAGGTATTACATTATCTGCACTACACATGCACTTCACTATATAAATTCAAATCTATGTGTTTTTTCCACATAAATACATACACAAATAAACAGTGAAGATGTAAATGTTCTATTGTGACTGTTTTGTATACTGTCCTCTGTAAACAGTTCAAAAGTAGCAGCTTAAAGTTTCAACTCTCCTTCCATGCACTATTGCCATAATGCTCCTCTTTAAATACAATTTTAGAATGTTTTGAAATGTGTAGTATCTCACTACATCTATCTATGTATAAAGAAATATATGCAAGATAAGCGAGCCTATAAAGAGCTGACTAATATTGTCAGAGAAGCACTATCAAATAGTATGAAATATTTATACGAAGTGCTATAGATAGCAAAACAATTTAATCGATTTTATGGATATTTAATACATATATTTGTGTTACTGTTTCTAGTCTTATAGAGGCTGCTTAGCAAATAATCTCCTTGAATATTCAAGCCTAAACACAATATCCAAACTTGCATAATTAGAAAAATTCTGCTTTTAAAGCTCTGTGCTTGCCAGGCCTAATGGTTGAGTTCAGATTCCGCTTTGTATACATAAATATATATAAGTATTTAACCTTCTGAAAATGTAGAGCCAGTATGCAGAAACAGTACTGTATTGTGTATTATTTGAGCATTAGAACAGAAAAAAAAAAATTATTACCAGTGTTGAAATTATAGAGTCCAGAGTTTTGAAATAAATCTATTATCATTTAAATTTCAATAATGCTTTAGCTGTCTTTGAATATAACATTCTTATTCACCAGCATACAATTCTGTATAGGTCTATAATTAATCATGAACTGCTGATGTCAGTTGAAGTGCCACAGAAACAGTTGACACAAAGATTGAACATGGAATTGACATTGTTGTACTGCTGTAATCTGGTTTGATTCCCAGATTATACATTCACAGAATCATAGATTCTTTTGGCCGGAAGGGACCTTTAAAGGTCATCTAGTCCAACTCCCCTGCAGTGAGCAGGGACATCTTCAACTAGGTCAGCTTGCTCAGAGCCCCGGACAACCTGAGCTGGAATGTTTCCTGGGATGGGGCATCTACCACCTCTCTGGGAAACCTGTGCCAGTGTTTCACCACAATCACAGTGAAAAACTGCTTCCTTAGATCTAGTCAAAATCTGCCTTCTTTTAGTTTAAAACCATTACCCCTTGTTCTATTGCAACAGGCCCTGCTAAAAAGTCTGTCCTCATCTTTCTTATAAGCTCACTTTAAGTACTGTGAGGCTGCAGGACGGTGTCCCTGAAGCCTTCTCTTCTCCAGGCTGAACAACCCCAACTCTCTCATCCTGTCCTCAGAGGAGAGGTGTTCCATCCCTCTGATCATTTTTGTGATCTTCATCTGGACCTGCTCCAACAGGTCCATGTCTTTCCTGTACTGAGGGCTCCAGATCTGGATGCAGTACTCCAGGTGGGGTCTCAGCAGAGCAGAGAAGAGGGGCAGGATCACCTCCCTCGACCTGCTGGCCACGTTTCTTTGGATGCAACGCAGGATACAGTTGGCCTTCTGGGCTGCAAGTGAAGATTACCAGCTCATGTCCATCTGCCATGGTTTAGCCCCAGCCAGCAACTAAATGCCACACAACTGCCCCCACGGTGGGATGGGGGAGAGAATCAGAAGATTAAAAATGAGGAAACTCATGGATTGAGATAAAGACAGTTTATTAGGGAAAGCAAAAGCCGCACACGCAAGCAGAGCAAAACAAGGAATTCATTCACTGCTCCCCATGGGCAGGCAGGTGTTCAGCCATCTCCAGGGAAGCAGGGCTCCATCACGTGTAATGGTTTCTTGGAAAGACAGATGCCGTAACTCCAAATGTCCCTCCATCCCCTCCTTCTTCTTCATTCCAGCTTTATATATCGAGCATGATGTCATATGGTGTGGAATATCCCTTTGGCCAGCCTGGGTCAGCTGTCTTGACTGTGTCCCCTCCTAGCTTCCCATGCAACCCCAGCCTTCTTGCTAGCAGGCCAGCACAAGAAGCTGGACTGTCCTTGAATACTTAGCAACAACTCAAAACATCAGCATATTATCAACATTTTCTCATCCCAAATCCAAAAACAGCCTCACTCTAGCTTCTGTGAAGAAAATTAACTCTACCCTGGCTGAAACCAGGACACCATCTTTTCATCCACCAGTACCCCCAAGTCCTTCTCAGCAGGGCTGCTCTCAATCCCTTCCTCCCAAAGACTGTTATTGATACCAGAGGTTGCCCCAACCCATGTGCAGGACCCTGCACATGGCCTTGTTGAACCTCATGAGGTTGACACAGGCCCATTCCTCAAGCTTGTCCAGGTCCATCTGGATGGCATCCTGTCCCTCAGGCATGTCAACCACATGACTCAGCTTGGTATTTTCTGCAAACTTGCTGAGGGTGCACTTGATCCCACTGCCTGTATCACTGATGAAGTTATTAAACAGCACTAGTCCCAGTACAGACCCCTGAGAGACACCACTCTCCACTGATCTCCATCTGGATGTTTAGATGTTGAGCACTACCCTCTGGATGCGACCATCCAATCAACCATCATCTGCTGTACTGGGTTTGCGTAGCAAGGTTTTGGTAGCAGGGTGGGGCTATGGGAGTGGTTTCTGTAAGAAGATGCCAGAAGCTTCCCCTATGTCCAACAGAGCCATTGCCAAGCAGCTCCAAGACGGACCCACTGCTGAGCAAAGCTGAGCCAGTCAACGACGGTGGTAGTGCTTCTGTGATAATGTATTTAAGAAGGGGAAAAATAACCTGTTCAATTGCAGCCGGAGAGAGGATTGACAATATGTGAGAGAAACAACTCTGCAGACACCAAGGTCAGTGAGGAAGAAGGAAGAAGTGTTCTAGGCGCCCAAGCAGAGATTCCCCTGCAGCCCATAGTGAAGACTGTGGTGAAGCAGGTTGTCCTCCTGCAGCACATGGAGGACCATGATGGAGCAGGCATCCATCCTGCAGCCCATGAAGGACCCTACGCCAGAGCAGATGGATGTGCCCCAAAGGAGGCTGTGACCCCATGGAGAGTCCACAGGCAGGACTCTGTGGCCCTGTGGAGAGAAGCCCACTTTGGAGCAGATCTTCTGGTAGGACCTTGTGACACCGTGGGGCACCCACACTGGAGTAGTTCATTCCTGAATGACTGTACCCCATGGAAAGGAACCAGGCTGGAGAAGTTTGAGAAGAACAACAGCTTGTGGGAAGTATCCACACTGGAGAAGTTCATGGAGGACTGTCTCACATTGGTGGGACTCCACATTGAAGCACTGGAATAGTGTGAGGCGGAATGAGTGGTAGAGACAACATGTGATGAACTGACTGCAACCCCCATTCCCTGTCTCCCTGTGCTGCACAGCAGGAGGATTTAGAGAAGCCAGGAATGAAGTTGTTGAGCCCAGGAAGAAGGGAAGTTTGAGAGGAAGGTGCTTTAAAATTTGGTTTTAGTTCTCATTATCCTACTCTGGTTAATTGGCAATAAATTAAATTAGTTTCCCCAAGTCAAGTCTGTTTTGCCTGTGACGATAATTGCTGAATGATCTCTCCCTGTCCTTTATATTGACCCACAAGCTTCTTGTATTTTCTCTCCCCTGTCCAGCTGAGGAAGGGGAATGATAGAGCGGCTTGATGGGCACCTGGCATCCAGCCAAGGTCAACCCACTGTATTTACATATAGACATTGTATTACAAGGCCTGAGTAGAAAATCTACTCAGTCCCTTTGATTTATTTCTTCATGGTCATGTGCATTTTCACGTATCTTGGATGCATTAGAGAGGGAAGGTATATGATTTCACCTGCAGAATACTTTCTAGCATTGATGTGAAAATGTGGCTGTTCGTGAGAAGTGGATGAAAAGGATGGAAACCATCTGAAATTATTAATGTGTGAAAGACCACCAACATTACATATGGCTCTACTATATATGTATCATTGGTTCAATGATACTTGCATTGTGCAGAATGAGGACTACACTGTAGTCTTTTACAAAGAACTTTCCAAACAAAGAATTCTATAAGTCTTTATTTATATTTATTTTCTGACTTATTGATAATACTGTTTACAGTGAAATGGGTTGGCCAATAAGATTTCAACATTATCAGTAGATGGTTCCTGTTTCTGTGTTTACATGGCAGAGTTTTGGTAGCAGGAAGGGCTGCAGTGGTGACCTCAGTGAGAAGAGATCAGGAGCTGCCTCCTGTGTCAGACAGAGTTAGTCCCAGCCAGCTCCAGGATGAATCCACCACTAGCCAAAGCTGAGCCCATCAGTGATGCTGATGGTGCCTTTGTGATAATGTATTTTTAATAGTGTAAAAAACATTGTGCAGCAGCTGTGAGAGAGAAGCGAAAAAAATATGAGAGAAACAGCCTTGCAGACATCAAGGTCAGTGAAGAAGGAGGGGGAGAAGGTGCTCCAGGCTCCAGAGCAGTCTGTCCCGCTGCAGTCCATGGAGGTCCATGGTAGAGCAGATATCCACCCTGCAGTCCATGGAGGACCCCATGCCAGAGCAGGTTGGTGTGAGCTGAAGGAAGCTGCATCCTGTGGAAAGCCCATGCCAGGGCAGGACCCTGGCAGGAGCAATGGCTCATGGGGGACCCACATTGGAGTGGTCTGTTCCTGAAAAAAACATTTCACATGCAGTCAGTCCCTTTTATACTCTTTTCTGTCTACCTCTCCTTTTTTTTTCCTTCCTGTTCCCCCTTCCCCTGCATGTTTCCCATGGGTTTGTACAGTTCTAGCATTTCTCTGCATGGCTCCCAGTATGGGGTCTCCCATGGTTTACAGTCTTCTCAGTTGCAAAGTCAGTTTGATCTTTCTGGAAGTGGTGTCTGTGGTTTCTTGATAGCGCATCAATTAGTGTGAGTGATGAGATTTGCTTCTTGTCATTGTCTCCACGTTTGCTTTGTCAGGTCTGTGTCTTGATATATTTTCACTTCTAGTTTCCCCCTTTTCTCTCAGTTTCTCAGTTGACAAGGTCCCCCGTCAGATATTCTTGCTGAAATAAACATTCTCTCACTCTCACATGCCTTCATCAGTTGCTGTGACTATTAAGGTTTGGTTCTCACCCCTGCCTCCCTTACCATTTTTTGGTCAGGTTTGTGTCCCTGTATGTTGTTTATGGCTTCCTTCTTTTGTTATTATCCCCTGTTGCATTGAAAAATGTCCTTGACCAGATAGCGTTAAAGGAGTAGACACTGTCCTTCCATGTACCCTCACCTGAATAATCAAAGCTATGTTCAGATAGACACTTCCTTTTTACTCTTTATAACTATGCCTGCATTAATCACCTTGCTATGTTGGCCAAATTTCAGACAATTTCTTATTTGTGGCGAGATTTGATCAACTGTCTGTTCAGCAAGCTTTTCAGCTTTTCAACATGTTTTTCAGCTCTTAAGCTTTTACCTTGGGAATCAAGGCTCCTGACAGTGCACTTGCTATATTGAGGTTCTTCAGAAAAATGGGAAATTAGGAATTAATAATTTATGAAAGAAACATTCATTGAAACGCTTTCACAAGAAATATAGTACAAGAGATTTATGGTTGATTTTGATGCATGTACTCAACCCTGAAATGAATTTTGAAAGGATTTGCAGGTTGTTAGTAGTTTCTTTTTTGTTTGTTGCGTATGTGGTCTGCAACAGACTTCACTATTTTCCTGTTTCTGAAAAAAAAAGAGTTTATAAGCTCAGCTTCAAAATAGACAAACTGGCAGTGAAACTGAACATTTTCTTGATCTTTTTAAATGTCCTAGGTCCACCAGTCCCAATATCTCCTTCCATACTCTAATATCATGCCTTAAACAGAATTCAGAAGATAGCAAGTATTCTGTATATGAACCTACCTAATCAAATAAGTAAGTAAATAAGACTTGAGTTCACTGGGGATGGTAATGTCCACTGAAAATGGCCATACTATTGTTTTTATCAAGTCAAATTTCTATCTACATCTACAAGAAAGGCCGGAAGGAGGATCCTGGGAACTACAGGCCTGTCAGCCTGACCTCCGTACCGGGTAAGATCATGGAGCAGTTGGTCTTGAGAGTGCTCACAGGTCATGTGCAGGACAACCAAGGGATCAGGCCCAGCCAGCATGGGTTCATGAAAGGCAGGTCCTGCTTGACCAACCTGATCTCCTTCTATGACCAGGTGACCCACCCAGTGGATGAGGGAAAGGCTGTGGATGTTGTCTACCTGGACTTTAGTAAAGCCTTTGACAGCGTCTCCCACACCATTCTCCTGGAGAAACTGGCGGCTCGTGGCTTAGACAGGTTTACTCTTCGCTGGGTGAGGAACTGGCTGGATGGCCGAGCCCAGAGAGTTGTGGTGAACAGCATTAAATCCGTCTGGTGGCCAGTCACGAGTGGTGTTCCCCAGGGCTCAGTTCTGGGGCTGGTCTTGTTCAATATCTTTATTGATGATCTGGATGAGGGGATCGAGTGTTCCCTCAGTAAGTTTACAGATGACACCAAGTTGGGTGGGAGTGTTGATGTGCTGGAGGGTAGGAGGGCTCTGCAGAGGGATCTGGATAGGCTGGATCAATGGGCGGAGGTCAACTGTATGAGGTTTAATAAGGCCAAGTGCTGGGTCCTGCACTTCAGCCACAACAACCCCATGCAATGCTACAGGCTTGGGGAGGAGTGGCTGGAGAGCTGCCCGATGGAAAAGGACCTGGGTGTGCTGGTTGACAGCCGGCTGAACATGAGCCAACAGTGTGTCCAGGTGGTCAAGAAGGCCAACAGCATCCTGGCCTGGATCAGAAATAGTGTGGCCAGCAGGAGTAGGGAAGTGATTGTGCCCCTGAACTTGGCACTGGTGAGGCTGCACCTTGAATACTGTATTCAGTTTTGGGCCCCTCACTACAAGAAGGATGTTGAGGTGCTGGAGCGTGTCCAGAGAAGGGCAACGAAGCTGGTGAGGGGTCTGGAGAACAAGTCTTATGAGGAGCAGCTGAGGGAACTGGGGTTGTTCGGTCTGGAGAAGAGGATATTGAGAGGAGACCTTATGGCTCTCTACAACTACCTGAAAGGGGGTTGTGGCGACGAGGGTGTTTGTCTCTTCTCCCAAGTAACCAGCGATAGGACGAGAGGAAATGGCCTCAAGTTACAACAGAGGAGGTTTAGATTGGATATTAGGAAAAATTTCTTCACCGAGAGGGTGGTCAAACATTGGAACAGGCTGTCCAGGGAGGTGGTGGAGTCGCCATCTCTGGAAGTGTTCAAAAAATGTGTGGATGTGGCGCTTCAGGACGTGGTTTAGGGGACTTGGTGGCACTGGATTAATGGTTGGACTTGATGATCTTGAAGGTTCTTTCCAACCTTAGTGATTCTGTGATTCTGTGATTCTGTGAAATAATTACAAGCCCCAGTCCCTCCCAGGGCTGCCCCAGGAGGCCACCAGACCTATGAGCTGGAGATGACACTCATTACCATGAATCAGCAGGAGCATCTCTCTGGACCACCTTGCAGACTGAGGCAGGTTGCTGCTCATCAGGTATGGGACTTACGGAATGCAGAGAAAGATAATTTTGGGACTCCACAAAGGTTACTATCAAATATTTAGGAGAGAAACAAAAGGCAGGAAAGTGAGGTATCAAGGTGATTCGGTGAAAAAACATCACAGGAAAATAGCACGTAAGGATAAAAGAGTATGGCCATGTGTAAACAGGTTGCTGGTCAGTACTTCTGTCTGACTGTGCCCTTTGCAGTCTGTCCTATCTTCTTATTAAACTCCATTTCTAGAAATTTTCCTAAGTGGAGGACTTTCTATTCTGTGTGCATGTGTGTGTATGGAGGTCTAAAGGCCAGGAACTGGAATGAGAGCCCTAAGTTGAAAGGGCCATAGGTCAGGTGTGCAAGCAACTGGAGAGACTGGAGTAAATATGTATCTTGTGAGTATGTTTGTGACTATCAAGTATCAAATGGCCTCAGGTTGCACCAGGGGATGTTTAGATTGGATATTGGGAAAAATTTCAGTGAAAGAATGGTCAAGCATTGGAACAGGCTGCCCAGGGAAATAGTGGAGTTGCCATCACTGGAGGTGTTCAAAACACATGTAGACCTGGCACTTTGGGACATGGTTTAGTGGACATGGTAGTGTTGGGTGGACTTGATGATCTTAGAGATGTTTTCCAACCTCAGTGATTCTATGACTTTATGATTCTATGACTCTATGATTCAAGCCAGGCTAGCTAGAAGTAGGATAGAAGACTTGGGAGCTGAGAATTGAAGTGGCTGTATGTCTGGGATGAGTACTGGAAAGACCAGAGGGTTTGCAAGTTGACTGCTGGATCAATCAGAAGGTCCAAGGCAACTACTGGACAGACCACGGTGTCTATGGGTTAGCTGGAAATCCGTTTGCATATGTGTGTCTGTGTATAAGGCAACTGGAAATGAGAGGATTCAAGGGCCAGCTACTTGGTAGACAGCGTTTAAGGTCAGTTACTAGATCGATCTGCAAGTGTATGAGTCTGTGTGTACATTGGTATGTGCAAGGGGTCTGGATATCAGAAACTGGAGTGCAGCTTTTGGCTTTGGGGATTCACACACTGAGGTGCCAGTATCTGGGGAGAGTGAAGACTGAGGGCCATTTACTGAGCCATCCATAGACACTGTCTAAGTTACTGGAAGGATCCATATTGTATGTATATATATATTTTCCACTAGCAGATTTTCATCCTGATCAGCCAGAGAAGGGGATGGAATCAAGCCATTTATGTCAACTGTATTTGCCTAAGTGTTTCTGGCTGTGTGCTCAGCTCTATGGACAGCTATGGGTACATGTATATAGGTATTGTGTATGTCTGCCTGTGTACATGCCTACTGGCAATACCTGCTCAGCCTTGTTAGTGGCAGGACCTGGGAACAGAGAGATGCAACAGCCTCTATTCTGCTGGGCTACTGGATTTGGAAGCTTCTGATGTGAACCCAGATGGCAAAATAGCCTTCCCACTCCTTCCATCATGTTTGAAAAACCTTGGGTAGATATGAAGTTACAAAGAGCATATATCTGATCCATTCTATCTCAAGAATGGAAGAATGAATGTGATGGGAGCAGACGACTCCTGAGAGAGTTATCTGTCAAACAAAGTTTGCACCTTTTTTTTTAGCATTATGACACTGACCAAGTCAAGTGATTCACGTTCTCAGCCTTTTGTTAAACTTTCAGATGTTGACGCAGATGTACACATCTCCAACAGGCTTTGCAATACACCAATGGTGCGCATACCCATTAAAAGGTTAATCTTCCAAGTCCTTAGGATGTTGTGGACCAGATCTTGAAACTGACTCTTGACAGGCATAACAGGGGAAATTAATTTTGATAAAATCCGATGGTGAAAAGAGACAGTGTATATTTCACATGTTTGGTCATGTAGTGTTCTTGTCATTTTCCCAGGCTGTTCAGAAATCTTAGGAATGCTAATTTTGCATTTACCCTGGAGCCTGAAAGTTGACTTCAGTCAACTTGTGTATTCATCAGGCATAATTGTCTGTCTGCCTTGCAATTCAGTATGATTTAAGATCTTTGATTCACATTCTTTTCCCCTTGTAGATGCTATTTTGCAATGCAGCTATTTTTTTTGACACTTCTGAAATTCTAACAGTTTGCTAGGTCTTCTTCTGAAGTGTAACCCTGCTGTAGGTGCTGCAGAGTTTGAGATGACCGAACACTTACAAAACCCTGACTGTCATGCCAAAATCTTCACCAGTCTTGTAGCAAATTGTGTATAATATTACAGCCCAACAATTCAACTCAGAATGTAGTAGAATTTGAAAAAGTTTTCTTGCTCTTGTTATTAGCCCTTAGCTCACGTATACTGTATTCCTCTGAGTTCATCAGGACAGATGAGAAGAGGCTGAGAAAACTGAGCTTCATCAGTCTTAGAAAGAGAAGACTAAGCAAAGACCTTTTCACTGTCTTCAATTATCTGAACGGGAGGAGGAAAGGGAGGGATGGGGAGAGGAGGGAAGGGGAAGGAAAGGCAAGGCAGGGCAGGGACAGACTTTTCTCAGAGGTTCTCAGTTATAGATGAAAGATGGGTTGGAACACTGAAAATTGTCATTAGATATAGGGAGATGTTTTTCACCAAAAGAGGGGTTTAACACTGAAATTGGTTCTCCAGAGAGTTTGTGGAATCTCAGTCATTACCTATTCAAAACTCACCTGGACATAGACCAGAGCATTCCGCTCTAAACTGGCTCTGTTTTGACTGAGCATTTAGACCAGATGATCTCCAAGGATGACTTCCAACCTACATTGTTTTATGATTCAAGGTGTGTTACTGCATGCATAACAACCTGCAAGTGGTCTTTCTTAAGATACATGTATTATTTGGGTTTTTTAATTAGTCACTCATTTCAGGTACATGCAGTTGTAAGCAGTTTACCATTGGCATTGTGATCACTCTTAAAAAAATTGAAAATACAAGCCCAGGTTTTTAATTTTGGCATAGGGATATAGTATAGTTAGTGGTGCCTCTAAGACTACTAGGATCATGTAGCAACTCATAAAATTTCTTAAGGCTTCAGGCTTATCCAGTTGTGTTCTTTCGTTCTATTTTTGCTCTCCTCTCAAGGCATCAAAGCAACATATTTTGTAGTTTATCTGCTACACAGTAGTCATTTGCTAGAACTGATACTAGCTCATAACATTTTTTAGCTACTTTTTCTGGTGAAATTACTATAGCAGAAGGACTATGGCAAAAATTTCCACAGAAATTTCCAGAACAGGAAAAAAATATTTCTTATATATAATGCTTCAGAAGGATAGCATATTTGTAAAATGAGCAAGTGGCTGCAAGGTGCTTAGTTGCCAGCTTGGGTTAAACCACAGCAACTAATAATGACACATACAAGTTAGCTTTTTCGGTCATCAGGCAAAAGAACAGAACTGTGCAGCACATTGAGAAATAGAACAGTGTGAATAAGTCCTTTTTTGGCTGTTTTTTAAACTGACAATTGCCTAAAACCTGGAAATATATTCCACATTTGACTCATCACATAAGAGTGAATTGTAATAAAGTTGTACATAATGGACAAGAATGCCACAGCTCACAGTCACTTTGTTTCTACAAGTCTTACAGAATTCACTCTGTTTCTGTTTCAGAGATTTCCCTATGAGACCATATTGAGACAATGTAATATTTTTGTAATTTATATCAAAACTACTTCAAAGCTCTTCTTTACGCAAGCAATTTATCCTCTACATTAGGTTACATAAAGACGCACGCTTCCTGGAAGAGCCCAGATGAAAAGCTTCAGTTTCATGGTGACCACAGATTTATGTTCCAGTAGCATATGGAAAAATGAACATAAAATTTATTACTACACACAGTTTTAACAGAATGATTATTTAGGAAAATATAAAATGTGTGAAGGAATTTGAAAGGATGAAAGAATAGGAGAAGATAAACAAGGCAGGTGATACAAAGATAAAGATAAATTAGTCCATCAAAAATGTCTAAGACTTAAAACTCACAGATAATCTGTAAAAAAAATGAAGTGGGTCAGTCAAAAAAATAATTTAAAAAAAAACAAAACAGTAATTCAGTTGTCCAGGGAAATTTTTTCTTGTCTTCTTTTTCCTTCTGATAGAAGGAAAGATAGATAGATAGACAGACAGACATAGAAAGAAGATAGATAGAACTTCTGTCTGACTACTCTTTGTATTCTCTCCTAAATCCACATAGGAAAGTTATTTGGATTTTGGTACTTCACTATGTACAGGATTGGAATGCTTTTTTTTCTTGGTTTTAATGTAGGCAGCTTGGAAAAATGCTAATCCATTTTTTTGGCCATCTGTAATCTCTGCTTGGATTGCCAGTGCTCTATTGTCTGAGCTCTTTGGAGAACTCCCCATTTATATCCATCTTCCCCAGAAATTAAGTCCAAGTATATTCATGTATTGCTCTTGCTGAACTATTACATACAGTTCAACTGCACAATGATCACATGAAAAATCATTAATTCTTAATTTTTACCATGAATTTTCTTTAGAGATATATCATTACATTTATTTATGCATTCTGAAGTCAATTAGTTCATCCAGTAGTTTATATTCCCTCCTTTATTATATTTCATTTTTATTTAAAGGCTCATATTCATCCTTTGTCTCTGGTATTAAAGATATACAAGGACAGAGAAGTTGTTGCAATCAGTAAGATACAGTGCATTACTATTGTGATATCATTGATGCTAACTGTATAGAAGGAAGTACTTTGTGTCAAATAGTTGGTCCAATTCACCGTTTTACCCGTTCTCCAGGAATCTTGACCTAACTGGATCCTGCTAATCTGTAATTCACTTTTCAGACCTTACAAACTCAGAGTTCTTTCTGAATTACACAAAAAATAACATGCAGATACTATGTACATGACAATCTAAAAAAGGAGATTAAATAAGTATTATTTTCATAGATTATATCTATTCTGTGCACTCTTTCTTGTTCTTAAGATCTGTAACCTAATATACAATAATCATCTATTATCAACTGAAAATATTTTTGCTTCTGAATCCTTCTGCATAATGAACTACAAAAATTATAAATATAGATTTTTTCAACTGTAATGTAGCTATAACTGTGCAACTTTTGAGGCTTGGTTTTTGGGGTTTTTTTTCTTTTTTTTTGAGTTCCAGATGATTATTTTTAAGTTGGATTTGGCCCAGGGTATCTTTTCTAGAGCTGCTTTTTGGGGTTACATGTTCTAGCTCCTTGTCCGCAGTCACACGAAACATGACTATGCCTACTACATACATTTTTCTTGACTTAAGCTATAAACCACAGATATAATCACAGATACAACTAACTTACTCATTCCTAGGTGCAAACACTGACCTGTGAGCTCTGAGCTGTTGTGCATTTCTAGAAAAAAAATATACATTGGGACAGAGCGCTGATGGGGAATTACAGGAAGCTATGTAGGCTTGTGAGCTTTTTCCCAGAGGATCAGGATATAACTGACCTCATGCAGAAATGAAGTCAAGTTGATGATTTCTTGCCTCCAGTAGAGACATGATCTCCTAAATGCTGAATGCTTTCTACTGACCGAAAGGAGTCAAAGGCTCTGCAAGTACATCATTCCTTTGTATGATACTAGCGTACAGTGGACAGACCCACCACTTTTTCTCAAAAGGCCATTTTAGTAATCCAAATTTTTAAGAAGCTAGCTTACTCTTTGACAACAGCAAATTCTACACATAAACTGCATCTAAAATGTTTTAAAAAGTCATACACATATTCTCAGTGAATGCACATAAATACAAGGTCTTTTGTCAGTTAAATGATGAAAAAATTCCTAAATGTCATGCACAGTAGTGTCAAGAAATACTTGTCTGTTAAAGAAACAGGATTCTAAATTTTCCATATCTGCCTGTATTTTTTTAATATACTTTTTTTCTGTTTTAAAAAATAGCCTTAGTAAAAACAGAATAAAAACAGTCACATATAATTTGAGTACAATTTATTTAACATTTAAAAAAATATGAAAAGTATTAAAACTACAGGGCTTTTAATGTAAAATCCTTAGAAAGTGTCACAGAAAGAGTGATGCATTTCACTCACAAGAGAGGAACAACAATATAGTTTATGGGTATAAAACAGTGAGTTAACAAAATTCAATGGTAAACGCAACAGTGGTTTAACAAGATTTGATGGTAAGGTACACTTGATTTAATGCATAGATGACAGGGTCAGGCAAAACTGTAAGGGAGAAACCCCATTGAGTCATGAGGTTCAGAGAGGATCCTCTTGAGCTCTAAACTCCTTCTCAGAGAGGGGTCCAGGTGTGGCTGGATCCAGACATAGTCCCAGACTTGGTCAACAGTTTATGTCTAAAGGATTATACATGTTCAATCAATCCTTTATAACACTTAGCTAAGATTACAAAGTCTCAGCACTGTGCTGGTTTTGACCGAGATAGAATTAATTTTCTTCATAACAGCTAGTATGGGGCTGTGTTTTGGATCTGTGCTGGAAACAGTCTTGATAATACAGGGATGTTTTCGTTATGTTTGAGCACTGTTTACACAGAGTCAAGGCCTTTTCTGCTGCTCGCTCTGCCCCATTGGCTAGCAGGCTGGGTGTGCATGGGAAGTAGGGAGGCAACACAGCTGGAACAGCTGACCCCAACAGACCAAAAGGATATTCCATACCATATGACATCATGCCTGGTATATAAAGCTGAGGGAAAAAGGAAGGGGGGGACGTTCAGAGTTATGGCTTTTGTCTTCCCAAGTCACTGCTATGTATGATGAAGCCCTGCTTTCCTGGAGGTGGCTGAACACCTGCCTGCCAATGGGAAGTGGTGAATGAATTCCTTGTTTTGATTTGCTTTTATGCGTGGTTTTTGCTTTCCCTATTAAACTGTCTTTATCTCAAGCCATGAGTTTTCTCACTTTTACCTGTCTGATTCTCTCCCCATCCTCTGGTGGGGAGTAAGCAAGCAGCTGTGTGGTGCTTAGCTGCTGGCTGGGGTTAAACCACGACAAGTGCGCTTATACCCAATTCATTTACCAAGTATCTGACACAATAAGGATTCTCTCAACACAAAGAAGTAACCTTGAGAGTTGTCCCTTCTCAAGGGGAGATCCTGGCACGCAGTTCACTGCTGTGCAGGAGAGCTCAACAGCCCCTGGACTGTCCACTATTTATGGAGTAAGATGGTTGACTTACAGTCATATTTGCACACCAGCAAGACATCTGGGTCACTGCACCGGACAACCCTTGGCTGCTGTGTTGCTATCCATCTCCCCAAAGTCCAACTTAAGCCGGGTGCAGCCACTATGACTGCCACTGGTGGTGCTTGCTTAAAGTTGGAGGGGGGAACACTGCCACAGAAAATTCATGTTTTCTTTCATAATGAAACCCCTGCTTCCAACTAGTGGAAGATTAACAGAAGAACATATTTTTCCTCCTAATTTTTCTCATGTTTCTGTATACTCATCTACTTTCCAAATAAAACAGACTTAGTGACTTTCTCATGTACTTATTTATCTGGAAGTGTGATTCTCCACTGACTTTGAAGAGGTCAAGACCAAGTGTTGAACCTGTTTTAGGACACCTCACAGCTCATGTACTTTCATATTCAGATTCTTAGGAGTTCTAGTAATTTTTTTAAGATTCAGGTTTTCCTGAGCTGTGTGGTTTCCTGATGTTTTCTAGAAATATTGCATCTCATATGTTCTTTTGTTAGGGAGAGGCCGTAGATTTACAGATTAGTAACACATTTTTAGTAATTTCTCAAAATCTGTACCATTTGTTTGTCAACAGCCTGTTATTAAATCACTCGGGTCAGGCTTTAACACAGTTTATGAGAGTTTGTTATAGGAAGACTGGGTAAGGTAGCTTCTAGGGTAAAACCACACCATCCAGAGGCATACAGTCTAGTTTAATTTGTTGGAGGGATGGATATAGCAGTTGTTTACCAATCATTGTGTTTGTAGGACAATGATTGCTATCCACCTGTTATACCCATCCTACAAATCACAAATCACATCTCCAGTTCCATCTGTCCAGCTGAAACCAGTTCAAAGCCAATGACCTAGTGGAACAGATTTTCATTCCAACAGATCCATGGCCAAAGCTTAGCCCATATATAGTAGAAGTGCCTCTTCTTGGATTTCAAATGACGTCTGCACTGTTTTGTGTCAACTTTTCACCCACGGGGGCTATTGTTTTAAATATTTATTGTTTTCTCTCACCATATACCGTCAATGGCTCAGCTATTCTCATAATCCTGGGCCAATCTCTTTGACTTTCTTGATGCCAGGGGCCAGCTAGTGGTTATATCTCCAGTTTCTGTCACTCTCTAGGTTGTTGCACAAGTGTGTTATAAAAAAAAAAGTTGTCTTTGTTTTCCAGGTCATACTGAGTCATCCTAGTCAGTTCAAGCTGGGCAGATGTAGTCAAGTCTCCTTTGTCCCGTGGTACTGCTGGGTGGGCTACATTAGGGTAAAACAGCTGATATGTCAAAATAAAGTAATACAAATGTTCCAGAAAATGTTCAAAAAGTTCCAAATGTTACATGGCAATTACAGAAAACATTCAGCACTCGATACATTATTTTTATAGAAACAAAACAAAAATTTGGGAAAAAAATCCTGTCTCTTGTGAAATAAGGGACAGGTTTTCTATTGATCTGGAAAAGTACAGCATTTCGTCTTAGTCATTTGCCCTAAATATCTACGTTACCCTTAAGATTTTGGCATTTCATAATTCCCTTTTGACTTTTTTTTCTGTGTTTGTACAGAGAACAATTTATCCATGATATGCAGATCTTGATTCACTAGAGACATTGTTTTTGTTAGTTTCTGATTTTGTAGACAGCAACAGAATAAGAAAGTACATGTTTCAATACATAAGTGATGAGTCTGAGTTTTCACCATTGTTTTATAAGTGGATAAGATGCTATGAAATATAAACTAATAAATTCAGAGGATCACAGCCAAACAACTCTCTGCCTCTGAGGTTCAATGCATACAAGTTGCTCATGCAAACAAATCTTCACTTTGTGAAGAAAGCAAGTTTTGTAAGGTACTTACTGTCAAGATAGGTCAATCAAGCCACAGTTAGCGCTAATTAGCAATCCCACAGGCCATTAAAATTGTTTACCTTCTGTTAAGGTATGCACAAAAAGGCACATAATTTTTTCCCACTTGTGGAAACTTCAAAGAAAAATATTTCCTATCTGAACCTTAAGACCAATTATAAATGAGGACAAGCAGAGCAGTGATATCAACAGAATTTAGGAAAGCATTTCTATTGCTAATGGCAGCATTATAGCTAGCTGAAGGAGTATATAATGTTATACCTGTTAGACTTTAAGTAAAGGGTCACAAATAAATGTTGGGGTTTTTACCATAAAATTCCACATGGACAGAGAAATGGACTGACAGATCTATAGTTCTATAGATATATCATTTCTCATCTTGATATCTGAATAAAGAGGTACAATGGTAATAAGTTTTTGTTCTTATTTAAGGACATAAATTAATGGCTTTGTTTTCAAAAGGAAAAGAGTCTAGCATAGATCAACCACTTGATCTTGTTCTTTTTAAAAAAATCTAACATGTAATAGAAAACCCAAATAAGAAATAAGAAATGAAAGGCCTAGGGAAATCCATTAGTTTTCTCATTCCAGTTTTCGAAATTGCTTATAATTATATTGTCTGTAGAGGGGAAAGCAAGCTCAATGGAAAGCACTAAGCATGGGGTTTAGAACTCGTAAGCCTACAAGCCACTTTGCATTAGAATTGAACTTAAAAAAAATTTAAAAGAATATTAAATTCTTCAGTGGATCAGGAAATTATTACACTAATACTTGTTTTAAATGAATATAACTTCTTGTTCTGATTGAACGTGTCTAACTAAGAACAAAATGGATCCAACAAGGAGGTAGTCCAGAGCAAGGTTTTTGCCCTTAAATGAGGCAACATACCACAAACATTTGTTTCTGTTTATCTGACTTGCTAAATGTACTTAGATTGCTTAGTGGCAAGAAATAAGCTTTTAAGTAATGATTTTAAACATAACTGTCAAACCACTTAAATAGTACTCTTCTGGATGCATTTAAGTTACTTGAATACATCCAATAGAGGGCAACAAAGCTGGTGAAAAGCCTGCAAGGCATGTCTTATGGGGACTCTGAGTTTGTCTAGTTTGGAGAAAAAGAGGCTGAAGGGTGACCTCATTGCTCTCTACAGCTTCCTGAGGAGGGGAAGCGGACAGGGAGGTCCTGAGCTCTTCTCCCTGGTATCCAGTGACAGGAAGCATGGGAATGGTTCAAAGCTTCACCGAGCAGGTTCAGACTTCACATTAGGAAGAATTTCTTTACAGAGAGGGTGGTCAAACACTGGAACAGGCTTCCTAGAAGGGTGGTTTATGCCCCATGCCTGTCTATTTAAGAAGCATTTGGACAATGCCCTTAATAATATGGTTTACTTTAACTTTTGGTCATCTCTGAAGTGGTCAGGCAGTTGGACTAGATTATTGTTGTAGGTCCCTTCCAACTGAACTATTCTGTTCTGTTCTATTCTATTCTAACATTTTTTTCAGGTAAGTTTACAGTCCCCTATTCCATATTCATGATAACAGGTTAGATTTACCAGAAAGTTTATGATGTTTTATAATTATTTTAATCCAAATAACTACAATGAATACTGCTAGCAATTCGTTATAGCTGAGATAGCAAGCTGTAATTTTAATGAATCTTGTTATTTGTCTTTCAATATTCAAATAATGTAATGGCAAATGGTTGGTTTTTCATTTCATATTGTATTGAAGAATGAAAAATATGAACTACATCTCTAGTTACCATACAAAATTTATTTTTTTAAAGATTTTTAATTATTATTTGAAAAATAAATATGCATAAACAAATTAACCAATATTTAGATCATCCCAATATGCATGTAGAATACAATATTGAAGTCACTAAATTTCTTTTCAGCCTTTCCATAAGAATATATTGGCTGGTTTGGCACTTCCTAACAGATTTGTTAGACATCTTCTAACATGATGTATGACTGATTATTTCTTTCTAATTATAATAATAAAGTACAAAGGATTCTAATCTCTTATACCTCTGACATAAATGAGATTACCTATACTTACTTCCCACATAGTGGAATAACCTGCCTTTCTAAAGGTATGCTCACTAGAAAACAGCAATCACGTTAATGTATTTCATCCAGCCTCTCTAAAGCTGCATAGGAGAAAAGATAGGTTTTATAATGAGACCATGAGATTTATAATGAGACCATGAGATTAACAGATATGAGCTGTAGCAGAACAAGGAGAGGAAAAAAAATCCTGAATCAAGTAGTCCTAAATCAAACAGCTTGACACCTGATTACATGCAGGAAGCTCTAGGTCAGGAATCACAGCTCAGGCAATATGGTACAAGAAAAGAAATGGCCTAGCCAGAACAGTTTTTGAAGGTGAATCCTTAATGCATTAATTCTACACAGAAGCTCATAGCAAGTTAATGAAAATCAAAGGTATCCACTGCTGGCGTAAAAGTGCAAATCCTGCTGTTCAGACTGCTGACTGAAGTGGAATGAAACTTTATGATGTTGGTCTATATGTATTTCACTTTAGGTTTTGTGTTGATGAAAACTAAAGAGTTCAAAGTAAATCTGATCTGAAAGGATTGTATTTTCCAAGTTATTATCAAAATCACTATGTTTTGCTCACTGTCCTCTCAAGCCATGTTTTTGGGTTATGGACAGTAAGAACATTAAAGAAATTTCTCCTTCTCTCAAGAAAAAATAGTTTTGGAAAGGCTTCGCGCTGTGTTTATTTAATAAGTTGCCTGGAATTCTTTGTGTTAAATATTGTGTTTCAAGAAACTAAATTAAATTGCACAGAATCTTTTCCTCCCTCATATCAAAGCACTGATTTTAAATATACTGTAAAAAGCACTTGCTGGGCACTGATCAAAGTTTCTGTAATACAAGCAGGGAAGTTACCATCACTCACCTTTTATGATTCTGAGGGAAATAAAATGTGACTATTCAAAGCTATTACTATTGTCACGGGCAAATGGTGTTCAAACTTCATAAATGTTGAATCCTTCCTTAATTCTGAGATCTTCAACTTAAAATGGATCTAAATAAATTTCATATCATTACCATGAACAGGGCAGAAGGGGAAACTTTTTTTTGAAGCTGAATGACTGACTGATGCCTGTTTGTTTTCAGAAATAAGGAAAAGACAAAGGTAAAAGCCCCAGAGTTCTCACCCTATTTTTTCAAAACTAATGTTCTTTCATTTCCCACCTCTCCTTACTTCAGTAGAGATCATCATGCTGAGATTAATTCTGGTATTAATATATATACTTTGCAACATAGTCTCTTGGTAAAGTCAATTATGAATTTAATTCTTGTAATTGAATTAGAAGATGTTAATATATATAATATAATTAGAACTACTGCCTATGCTCTGTAGTCTAATTATGAATTTTAAATGCATGATTGGTTTACCATAGAATAAACAATTGAGGTAACTTTTCTTTATATCTTTCAAAAAAGCTCTCAAAATATAAATTTAAAATATAATAAAAAGCAATTCCTGCTGAATTTAACACATTCAGAAGCTTCAGCTGAACTGTTTTACAACTCAGCTGAGAAGCTCGTTAATTTAACATGAAATCTTTGCTGATTGCAAGAATAAGGAAAAAAAGAGCTGCTGAGTGGAAAAGATAATTGCTGGGGAAATTACGAGATTTCCATCAAAACTCAGTCTTGAGGATAAAGGGCAGGGAGGAGTTATGGGAGTCCTCAAAATCATGAAAAACAAACACTGTCTTAGAAGTAGTATTTATTTTGTTGCATTGGTCTAGCATTTTTCTTAAATGCTTAAAAATGTTAAGCATTACCCTTTTCACTAAATGGGACACCGTTAAACAGATTTGAATACCAGCTTAAGATATACATATCTTATATACATCATATTTCAACCCTGTATGATGGCTGAGGTGTTAAATCCTGAAAAAGGGCTTAAAACTTAAACACTGAAAGATTGGGAACTCTGACAGTGCTACTGAGAATAGTTACTGTGTAATAAATTGCAAATGAGATACTGCAGCTAGCATGACTGTGTTTCTTTTTATTGTCAGTTTAGCATGATTTATCTCAAATGGTAATTGCATGTGTTGTATTATAATTCCACTACAGAGCTTTACATGGTACCACTGCAATTTCAGTATACAAAAATAACCAGTAAAATGCATTAGTTATCTTTACAGTGAATAAATGATTACTGCCCAGAATTTGCAGTTATTTAATACACTTTATGAATATTTTGTTTTCTTTTCTTCTTTATTTGTTACCATGATATAGCTTTTTTCTACTACAATGAAAAATAGTATGCATTAATTCGTCTAAAGATAATATATTGCTTTTATGGAATACTATCAATAATGATTTACTTTCTCTGAGTAAAAAAAATGTAGGTTTCCTTCCACCCATGAAATTCCTTCATTCTTCAGATGAAGAATACTGATGAATTTATTATCCTTAATTACAGTATTATGATAAGTAAATCCACGGATTGTAGCCACAAATAAGAGAAAATATTTTTCTCCTGGTAAAAGAACTTGATCTGGCCGCCTAATATAATGGAGTTTTGATTCCCCAGAGCAGAAAAATTCTGTTGGTGCTACTAAGAAAACTAAAAATGGTGATTTTTTTTTTTTTTTAATAACTCACTTGAATGAGCTAATGTTACTCCAAGGAGATGGGAAGCCAAAGAATGCTATATTTGTCCCTGATGCTTTTGTGACCTATGTTCTTTGGACAGATTTAACATAATATTGTGATGGAAATTAGGAAGAAGAGTATTATATTCAAAGAACAGTTATTCAGCATCTGTTCTAGTTGCCTAAAATTAGGCTGAATCCAAGGAATGTAAATCATAGATTTATACTGCTGTCCTTACTCTAGCAAGGATGGATTCACTACCTGTATTGTAGAAGGAAACAAGAAGATCATCACTTCAACACATTCCCGTGTGTTGTTTGAACATTTGGATTTTTTCAGCATTAAGTGACTGATGACCCTTGGTGATTAACAACTGAGCAGCTCCAAAGCTTGCTATCCAAATCTACTGTATATGTATATTGGGGAGGGAATGTTGTTTAAGTTTTGAATACTACTACTCTTTCTAGTTTTGTTGTCACAAGGAATTTTTAAATCTTTCTGCCCCTAAGAGTTTGTCTTCATAGTATTTTTCATATATTGAAACAGGAAGGGTAAGAACTCTTATGACAGAGCATCCTTTTAGATTATCATCCATAAAGACACAAAAGATCCCATCAAGTTTTCTACCATTAACATGCTTATCCAAAATGAGTAAAATTTTTTAAATTATCTTCTTAATGTTATGCATAAGAAATATTACTACAGAAAGTGTTGGATGCTTGAGGAAAAAAAACTTTTATTTGAACATCACCTAGTACTTAAAAGTAGTTCCAGTAATCTCCTTAGTCAAATGTTTGTCAAAAGTAGGAAATTGTTCTATTTTACAAGATTGATTTACAAGTTTAACTATAAGTTTAACTTCTATCTATCTACTGTAATAAATCATTATTCTTGCATTTAAGCTAATCTTTAATTACTGAGTAATCTTCAGAAACAAAAAGCTCTTAATTTTAATGGCAATTATATAAAAATTAATTTACAAAATAACATGTTTAAGTGTTCCATTTAAGTCTGAATAATATGACTTAAAAAGATGTTTGGCTCAGAAATGCATGGGTTATACTAGCTGCAATATGCAAAAAATGAAAGTTAGCTTTAAAATGTGATTGTCTTACTTCCTATCCAGTGGTACATCGATAGTCAATATACACTGAAACATATCTTAATTAGCTTTTTTACATCTTTGCAGTTTTCACACCTCAGGACTTGTTGTTTATAACTAATATTTCCTTAGTTGCTACCATCAAGGTTTTTTTCTTTCCTACCATAGAAGATTATTCTTGAGCATCAGGTTCTTTATGAGCAATATTTTTGGAGTTGCTTCTTCCCCTTCCCCAAAATGTCAGTTTTTGCAAATGAATGAACTTCTGAGTTTTGACTTTTGCACAAAATGACAAACCTTCAGTGTCCTTTGAATGTAATTACTGGATGGGTTGGTAGCATAAGATAATACTCCCCTTTTACTGATATGAATTGTAAATTATAAGAAAACTCCTCGTTAGAGAATTTCTTTCAAAATTACTTTCAGTTCATTCATTACACAGGATCTTTCTTCAGGAGATGGGTATGACAACTGATCCAAAAAATCTCCCAAGTCCTTCTTTTTTTATTTCAATAATATTAAATTCAGAAAGGAGTAATATTTATTTCAGCTGACTCTGATTAGATTTCAAATCTTAATTATAGCCTATGGTACACATCATTGTCTCTCAGTCAAGCAAGGCATCTGTGTACTGCTATTTTGAAAACCCATTACCAATCTATTTTTTCTTATTTACTGATATAATAGTTACTGTGACCACTTTTCTGAATTTTTAAGTTATAATTTATCTGGTGTTTATAATGTAAAGCATGCATGCCATCTGGATGTTTCCATGTCATTCTTGAAGCTGAATCAATGCCATTTGCTCAGAACAGTTGCCTCAGCATACTGACAATACTTCACAGATCACTTGAAAAGTGAATGGTAGAAGTGTAGGAAATGACAGCTTTGCATCATGTTGCTCAGCTGCCATAGACTTTTGAGCACATCCTGTCTGATTTGTCGTTCAGATTTATTTTTGTTGAAGTAGAAATAAAATGTTTTTCTAAATTTAATGGTAATATTTGTTATACAAGTACTGTTTGGTAAGAAAAGAAAAATAATGTCACATGTTATTACAGTTTGCGGGACAGGGGTTAGGAGAAACTCCTGCTGATTGTAATGATAATTTGCCTAAGTGAGATCTTCTGAATTTAGCTTTAATAATTAACTTGTTTCCCCATTAGAATTCTTTGCAAAAGACTTAATGCTGAGCATAAAATGTAAAAAAGATACTAGAAATGAATAGCTACCCCTTGTCAAAGTATCTTTAACGGTACTCACAGACACCGAAAACACAGTGATATTCAAAATCAAGTTTTGATTAATATTTACATATGTGTGATGTTAATGTTTTAAAATGAGAAAAGTAATAAAGGGAAGAAATTAATTTGCATTTTTTTCTCTCTTCCCTATTGGATTCTCAGGTAGAATCCACAAATCATTAGTGTAATATTCAAGAACTCAAGGTATTTTACTAGACCCACCACTTTGTACCATGTGCAATGCTTCAAGAGTGATCATTTAATCTCACTTCTAATTAATAGGCCAATAAGCTAATCAGCTTGACTGCATCTATGAATGTCATATTACTGGTTTGCCTTTGTGAAGAGTAGAGGGTATTTGAAAAATTAATCATCTGGAGTACTGCATTTGTCCATTAATGACAGTATCACATTTTGATGAGGTTACAGAATTTTTTGTACTAACTAAAATTGCTGATAAGTGAGGCCATTCAGAGGAGATAATTCTTGAGTTTCATTTAAGGAAGTGGTACTCAACCTTTAACAGCTGAGGAACATGGGGCTGTTTAGGTAGGTTTCTCTGTGGATTCTTTCACACTTTTAGGTTCCTAGTCCCAGCCTATTTCCTTTCTCTCTTCTCCGCCTACTAATTCATTATATTTTTCTCAGCAAATACCACTCTTTCAGATGTTTAACGCAGAGACACTGAACATATTTCAAGCGATTTTTCCAGAGGCCTTATATGCCACTAGCAGAGCTCTACCGATACAAGTCTTCTTTTCATATTCCCTTTTTTTTTCTTTTTTGACCCTTATCCAGCCCCTAAAACTCTGTTATAAATAGCAAACTGTTTCCCGAATGAAGTTACCTTGAGTTTATTAAGCAGTTACCTATTGGTGAGGCCACATCTGGAGTACTGTGTCCAAGTCTGGGCTCCTTAGTGCAAGAGAGACATTGACATGACAGAGAGAGTTCAGCAAAGGGCCACAAAGATGATTAAGGATCCAGAGCACCTCTCCTATAAGGAAAGGCTGAGAGAGCTGGGACTATTCAGCCTAGAGAAGAGAAGACTCAGGGGGATCTTATCAATGGATATAAGTACCTGAAGGGAGGATACAAAGAAGATGGGGCCAGGCTCTTTTCATTGGTCCTCAATGACAGGCTCGGCGGTAATTGTCACATACTGAACCACAGGAGGGTTTGTCTGAACATCAAGAAACACTTTTTTACTGTAAGGGTGACTGAGCACTAGTGCAGGTTGCCCAGAAAGGTTGTGGAGCCTCCTCAGAGATATCCAAAAATTGTCTGGATGGCTGGGCAGCTGGCTGTAGGACGGTCTTGCTTGGTCCAGAGGTCCCCTTCTAACCTCAACTGTTCTGTGATTGTGTGATTCACAGTAGTTCACTCTTTCCTCTCAATTGCTGTCAATTTTAAATGTTTTTGAATACATGCCTACTAGCCTCTGGTCCTTTCTCAAACACATCTGTCTATTTTCAGACTTAGCAGAAATTCCCTCTTCCAACATAAGTATTGTCAAAAGTATAGTTGTCCTGAAATCATCAAAAGCACAAGTTCCATCTTTAGGCGATGCCCAGCTTTGATTCAGTCTGTTTTAAAGATAGTACTTCTTCCATTCCCTACTTTTCTAACAAGGAAAAGGAGCAGTTTTATATCACATCTGAACAGGTTCCTGAATGCTCATAAAGGAAAGTTTTCTTTAGCTATCTTCCCCATGCAGACCTTACAAACAGCTGCACAACAATGGGATATGTTTCAACAAAAGACTTCCCCACAGAAGTCAGAATCCTGCTGGGCAGGCAAGCCTGTTCTGTAAGCACAAGTTTGCACACAAAAACAGTTATATAGGATGAACTGTATTTGGGGTAATGGTCTAGAGAGGTGTTTTTGTGTGACAGCTGGATCACAAAACTTCACATAGGAAGTCTAACCAAGGAAAAGAATTTAAATAAAGTCTTGGTATATCTATTGTCTTACCAAATTTCTTCCATTCCTTTCCAGAGGTCATCAGATACTCAGGAGGATCCTACAGAAACAGATCACAGAATCACAGAATTATTAAGGTTGGAAAGGACCCTCAAGATCATCAAGTCCAACCCTTAACCCAACATCACCATGTCCACTAAACCATGTCCCGAAGCGCCACATCCACACATTTTTTGAACACTTCTAGTGATGGTGACCCCACCACCTCCCTGGGCAGCCTCTTCCAATGCTTGACCACTCTCTTGGTGAAGAAAGTTTTCCTAATATCCAATTTGAACCTCCCCTGGCGCAACTTGAGGCCATTTCCTTTCATCCTATCACTAGTTATTTGGAAGAAGGGACCAACACCCACCTCACCTCACCACAACACCCTTTCAGGTAGTTGTAGAGAGCGGTAAGGTCTCCCCTCAGCCTCCTCTTCTCCAGACTGAACAAACCCAGTTCCCTCAGACGCTCCTCATAAGACTTGTGCTCCAGATCCCTCAACAGCTTCGTTGCCCTTCTCTGGACACGCTCCAGCACCTCAACATCCTTCTTGTAGTGAGGGGCACAAAACTGAACACAGGATTCAAGGTGCGGCCTCACCAGTGCCGAGTACAGGGGCACAATCACTTCCCTACTCCTGCTGGCCACACTATTTCTGATACAGGTCAGGATGCTATTGGCCTTCTTGGCTACCTGGGCACACTGCCAGCTCATATTCAGTCGGCTGAACATGATCTATGCTTGGGAAACGAATGTCATTATGACACACCGCATGCCCACATGCAATGTTCAATATGTCTTTCATAACCTCAAAGGCTTTATAGGAAACTGGAAGAGGTACAGAGAAGTGCAACAATGATGTACAGTGAAGAACCATCAAATAGACAGCATTTTTAACCTCAGATCACTAAATCATTGAGGTTGCAAAGGACCTTTTGTGACCAACTAGTCCAAACAACGTGCTCAAGCAGGGCCACATAGAGCTGGTTGCCCAGGACTGCATACAGTTGTGTTTTGGGTATCTCCATAGATGGAGGATCTACAACCTCTCCAGGTAACTTGTTCTAGTATTTGACCACCCTCACAGCAAAAGTGTGTTTTCTTGTTTTCAGATGGAATTTCATGATTTTTCATTTTTGTCCATTGCCTCTTGTCCTGTTAGTGGACATTACTGAGAACAGTCTGGCTCTCTCTTCTTTATTCCTATCAAGTATTTATACACATTGATAAGATTCCTCCACGAGCCTTGTCTTCCAGGCTTAACAGTCTCAGCTCTCTCAGTCTTTCCTTGTGTGAAGGATGTTACAGTCATTTGATGATCTTTGTGACCTTGCGCTGGACTTCTCAAGTAAGTCTGTACCTTTCCTGTACAGGGGAACCAAGCCCTGGACCCAGCACTCCAGATGTGATCTCACTAGTGCTGAGTAGAGGGGAAGGATCATCTCCCTTGACCTGCTGGCAACACTGTTCCTAATGCAGCCCAGGATGCTGTTGGCCTTTGCTGTGAGGGTGCACTGCAGCACATGACTTAATGAAAGACATAATGGCAGGGGGCTTGGAACTAGATGATCTTTAAGGTCCCCTCCAACCCAAACCATTCTATGATTCTATGATGTAAGGTAGATAAATCAGGAGGTAGATAAATCAGGAGACAAATACGAATGGTTTGGACAAGATAAAGGACAAATTGTTCACCACCTCTTCTAATACAAAAATCAGCCAGGTGTGAGGTGACAGGTTCAAAAGGGCCAAACAGACAGTTCTCTCCCAGTGTGTAGTTAAGCCGTACAACTCACTGCTGCAGGAACCTGTAGATACTGGAAGTTTGTGTGGGTTCAGAGTTGGAGGTTCATGAAAGAAAAATCTATTGTGTCAATAAACACAGACACCATGTTGATTAATTAAGAAACTCTTGAGCTGCGAATTGCTGGAGACCAGCAGAATATTTTGAGAAAGAATCACCATCACATCAGAATAGGGCAAATACCATAGACACTTTGCTGCTGGCAAGGATAGGATACTGATCTAGACAAACCTTTTTACTGATCCAGGATGCCTTTCCTTACGATGAATTGTAAGAGAAGCATGCTATGCATGAGTGCACCAGCTGCTTTTTTCTCAGTCCATGCCAATCCAATGGACCTACACAGGAATGAAGATTTCAGATGGGGCTACTCCAACTCCATGGCAAATACTCAGTGGCAGAACTACCACAATTCTCCTTTGCAGGAGTTGGGATCCTCTGGAGAGCTGTGTAAGTGTTGTATGAACTCCACAGGTTCCGGGGATTCGTTAGTTGTGTGCCTCGAGGTGCAGAAATTTACTTCAGCCAGCAAACTGAAACAGCACTCACAGGGTAGCTGAACCAAATGAATTTTGCCTGCCAATCCAAATCCTCCTGGGGACTAGAATGTGGTTTTTCTAAGCATCTCCTTCATTCTGAATGTTTATGATTTAAGGTGTCTTTAGCTGCATGCTGTGTATGTACAGACTTGTAATGGAAACAAGGTTGGTACCTTACCTGGTTGGTAAGGTACCAGAAGAAACAGCATAACAAAGGGTTAAAAGGCCTGTACTGACAATTCCCAGGACAGAGCTGCCAGTAGTAAACTGAGGAATTTAAGTCAAGACCAAAAGGACTGCACTCTAACACCTCACAGTAAAGATGACTTGTGAGCAGTAGACTCTGCATCCTAACATCAGGCCATTGACAAGAAGGCTGCTGTGTATCCTATAACATTCATTATTGAATAAGCCCAACAGACTAAAGATGTGTATTTCAGACAAGAAAACAAAGCAAAACAAAAAAACCCCAGTGGTCAGGAACATGGACTAAGACTCATGGAAGCTGAAGTCAGCAAGAGCTTAACATGAAGGACCACCCATTCAGAACTGACAACTCTGAAAAGATATGAGAGGTCTGTCCAAAGTACTAGGTTGCCATCACCAAGCAAGAAGAACCAGAGCAGTTTATGACAACTCAACAGCTGGCACTTCTTGTGATATATGACTCTCTCTCAAAAATTCCCTCCAAGGCAAGCATTTAAACATACTCTGCTCAAAAAAGTTTCTAACAAGTCCTCTGCACAGTTGCAAGAGTTGCTAGAGCTGGCATAGAGAAAGGACTTTGCCTCTAGACTGCATCCACTTTTTTTTGTTTTCATTTCCTGTTACACAGCAGGAATGAGCAAGACGTCAAGAAGAAGACGGATGCAGCCAGAACTAACTTTAGCTATTAGCAGCTAGCTCTGTCTGGAAATTGCAAGGTAATGTAATTGCAGTGTACTGTCAGAGCTATTCCCAGCCCTCTTTTTAAGTGTGAATGTGAGGGTGTGGGAGGGAACTGCTGCCAAATGTGTTAAGGTTTCTACTCCACTATTGCCAGTTATATTCTGTCTATCTAGAAAGAGTGTATATAAACAGTGTATATAAAGAGTGTAAAAATTGAAAACAATTATTTTAATATCCTTTTGAATAACAGTCAAGCAAATATCTTGGTTCTTGATCTCCTCTGGAACCCTTCTGGGGACCCTCAGAACCTCAAATATAATTATTTCTTTCTCTCTCTTTTTGTGTGGTTCAAAGTGCCTGAAATATCATGCAGTGCATCTCAGCAGAATGATTCTTAGAGGACAAAACTGAGTATCTATGTTTTACGCCCTGCGATGTAGCATAAGAGCACATGGGAATGTTTGAAGTTGCAAAGCCTGCCAGAAGAGTGGAGAGAACTGCAAAGGGTAGAAGAAACTAAAGTTGGTGTAATCATCTTCATAATTACCTTTTTGGTGCAGCCCTTGAACCAAACTATTCTTATAACCATATTAAGAGAAACTTTGACTTTCAAAGCTATGCTTGGAAAAGCCTCAAACAGAGGCAGGGAGTGAGAAAAGAAACATTACAGATGACTAAGAGTTTAGCACTTAAGATTTTTTTTGACTCTTTAAAAGATAGTAGTATAAATATGCCACAAATGCTTTTCTTTATAATGTTTTTTAAAATTCTTAAGATTAATAAGATTTTTTTTCCTTTGAAACTGAAATGTTATTCCGATAGAAATAACCACAGATGGTGGATTCATTTACTTCTACTTTAATTCTTCTACTTTCTGAAAATACAGCAGCCACACATATGTGTTTCCTTTATAATCAGTGGAAAGGAGAATTCCTGCCACTTAACTTCCTGTGTAATATTAGAAATCTCTCAGTGGAAAAGCATATCTTTTTCTACTGAGTAAAAATGGAGCATAGGCTTCTGAATTAATTCTAAAACCCAAAGTAAGATGTAAACAATCTCATTCTTACAGGGTAATATGATTGATCAAGAATGTAGAATAGCTTAGTGCCTTTGCAGTAGTAAAGGCATATCTACTTGACCACCCATTAGGTGCCCTATGTAGGTAGGTGTCAGATGTAACACCCACATCCTCTATTTAAACCTGCTACTAACATGTTATGTATGAATGCCAAATTAATTCAAGAAATTCCAATAACACAGCACAGAACAGAAGTTTCTAGCTGCCAATCCACTTGTGGGTAATATTTCCCTAATAAAGAAAATTATTAAATTCAAAGAAAATTATGCATATTATTTCCAAAATATAATGTTATTGAATTCATATTACAAGGTTCATCAAAAAAAGTCTTGATGATAAAGTTTAATTAAACTCTCATTAGCTGCACAGAGAGGCTATCTTTGCATTCAAATCCACACAGCATATCATAGCAATTACTTATAGAGCTGTCTAAGGTACTTGAAGCATCATGTATACCTATTGCCATATCTTGCAATTCTTTAACATTTAAATTTCTGAATACGGTATTTTTAAACGTCATATTTTGAAAATAAAATAAATCAAAGAATTCAGTGATCAGATTGTTGCAAAATACAGTTTGTTTATATTCTTAAAATATTTATTAGAATATCTGGGTTACCTCATATAATTTTTTTAGCGTTTTAAGGTGTATGATTAAAAGGGAAAACAAATTTGATAAGACACCAATATTTCTCACCATTAAACACCTTATTGGAGTTCAAGCTTACCCTGATTTTCAGAGGTAACATTCCCACATAATTGCATCATATTTGTAAATTGTAAAATAAATGTAAACTGTAGAATCATAGAATCATAGAATGGTTTGGGTTGAAAGTGAACTTTTAAGGTCATCTAGTCCAATCCTCCTGCAATGAGCAGGGACATCTTCGAGTAGATCAGGATGCTCAGAGCCCCGACCAACTTGACCTGGAATGTTTCCAGGGATGGGGCATCTACCACCTCTCTGGGAAACCAGTTCCAATGTTTCACCACCCTCATTGTGAAAAATTGCTTTCTTAGATCTAGTCTAAATCTACCCTCTTGTAGTTTAAAACCATTACCCCTTGTCCTATCGCAACAGGCCCTGCTAAAATGTTTGTCCCCATCTTTCTTATAAGCCCCTTTTAAGTACTGAGATAAATGCACAGAAGAGAGGATGTATTTAAAAAATAAGCATACGACAATCTCCTAGTGACATTAAGAGAGAGTAGGTTAGATAGTTACCTTTAAAAATCTGGTTTGTAGTTCTGGACATTCAGGTTGCCTATTTTACAAACATCAGACTGTTAAAAGGCATGTGTCTAAGATTTTTTAAAACCATTTGGAGTCAGAAATATCAATTTATGATGACTTTAAATTAGAAAAAGTTTAGCTGGCAAACTGGTTAGCTTACTATTAAGACATTAATAAATGTCTATTCAAAATCATCAACATACAGACAGTGTTTGCAGTGAGTAGTGCAGATGCAAAGTTGAGCTATGCCAGCTTAGGCCTGTTAAGATGTTGGCTTATGATGCCATCTGTACTTCTGTGGCTCTGTTGTTTGAATAGAGTATGATGGGCCCTCATTGCTTTTTTAATTACTGAGCTGTGGTATGTTGAGCAATTTTGAGAGACTTCTGTTTCAAGACATAGCACCGCCTTAAACTGACATTACTGAAAGCTTAGCTGTTATGAAAGTGAAATTGTTAAATTGTGGCTATTCAGCCTGTTGTTTCCTACCCAGCATGGATTTCAATAAAATGTAGTGCACAGTCTTAACCACCCTACAACCCTGAGGAATCAGTGACATTTGTACAGGCATGGGAGTCATGCAGGCTATAAATACCATCCAATAGCAAAGGTGAGTTTGACTTGGTAAATTAAATATGATTTCCTTTGTTAAGTTCAGTAGGTAAAGGTAAGAAAGAACAATAATATTTTTATTTAATTTTACCTACCCTGTCCCTTGCACTGAGTAATGTCACTGAATTAATCTTTCTTAAAGTCAGCCTGATGATAGGAGATTATATTATTTTTAGGAAACAACATGGATCCCTTTCAAACTTCAAATCTTTGCCCTTCCTTCGAATAAGTCTCTTTCCTTGTTTGTTTATTTATTTGCATTGCTCAGAATGTCTGCTATTTTAAATCCATTCTTTTTTATAGCTTTGTTAAATTTTTATATGATTGGGTATTTTGTGGATCTGGATTGTATCATAACAAATAGATAAAAAAACATTTTAAACACAATAGTAAATTCATACATAGCTGTGTTAAAATGGTTTGGTTTTTTTTGGCAACTTCTGAAGATCAGAGAGGTCCAATAGATGTGTTGTTTTTCCAAACTCTACTTTTTCGCAGTTAAATATATGAGATTTATTAATCAACAGCAGCTGTTTCTCTCCTGTTTCTTTTAATTCCTGACATTATAATCCAGTATCATTACATATTTTATGCTGGATATATAACTAAATATATCTGAATTACTAAATTATATTTACAGTGAACTAAATCATATTACAAAATTGTACTTACAACCATGACATTATGTTTACAAACTCACTGACTAAATTATAAGTACACTATGTACCAAAATTAATATCCATAGCCAGATTCATACACAGATAATATTATCCCAGGATATGCATTAATATTCTATTGGTTCAAAGCCAACTTGCAATCTAAGTCTTCATGCAGACTAATTTCTGTAACAGTCCTCTGAGTTTTGCATAATGGAAGAAGAGGGCCTCTGAGCTCTTCCATGAGGACAGCCCAATAGCCTAGCTAATAAGGGATTTGTAAAGGGATCTGTCCTGGTTTCAGCCAGGATAGAGCTGGTTTTCTTCACAGAAGCCAGTGTAAGGCTGTATTCTGGATCTGGGATGAGAAAATGTTGATAACGTGCTGATGTTTTGAGCTGTTGCTAAGTAGTCAAGGACAGTCCAGCTTCTCGTGCTGGCCTGCTAGCAAGAAGGCTGGGGGTGCACGGGGAGCTGGGCGGGGACACAGCCAGGACAGCTGACCCAGGCTGGCCAAAGGGATATTCCCTACCATATAACATCATGACTGGTATGTAAACTGGAGCTAGCCGGGGGTTGGGAACTGCTGCTCAGGGATGGGCTATTGATCATCGGGTGGTGAGCAATTGCTATATTGGGCATCACTTGTTCTTGTACATTCCTTTGTCGGTATTGTTATTGTTGTTATCATTGTTGTTTCCTTCTCTCTTGCTGTCCTATTAAACTGTTTTTATCTCAACCCATGAGTTTTTTCCCAATTCTCTCCCCCATCCCATTGGGGGAGGGGGGAGTGAGTGAGCAGCTGCGTGATGCTTTGTTGCTGGCTGGGGCTAAAACACAACAAGATCTTACCGGGAATTTTTCTTTCCTCAAACCACTATTATGACATTCTTCAGTGGGAAGGAGAAGTATAAGGTATAGATCAATGGGCAATGTCTTACTACTCTGGTAGATACTCTCACTACTTAATGCTCCAAATCTAACTTTACATGACTAATCCCACCAAAACTGCAAAATAGTTTCATGGCAACAAGACCACGTTCAGGCACTTTCGGTAGCTGGCACAATGAAAGAGAACAGCAATTTGTTTGAAGACATATATTTCATTCTCTGTTTCCTTACAAAAACAAGGCTGTTTATACTTCAACTGGGTTTAAGAAAATGCATTTCTGATGTGAATAGGGGAGTGAGAGGACAGCTAAGACTCCCTTGCTTCATATCACATCACCTGTCAGACTATCTCCCCTTTCTGTGAAAACTTTGAAACAGCAGCAGGGCAACAATCCAGGATTTTTTTTTACTAGGAGAAGAATTTCTTCTCCATTTCTTTCTTGTCCCCAACTTTCAGACACATGAAGCATCCCTCATGTGAACCGTGTTTCATTTGCCTTACAACAGACATCTGTGCTTAAGTGGTAGTCATTCCTATCCAGAAAGGCAAGGGTCTCTTACATGCACAGATTCCATGTAGTTGTCTCAGCACCCTAGGACCTTTCAAATATTTAAGTAATTTGGCTGCACCCATAAAATCAACGCATGAGTTAACAGCTGAGTTGCTGCTCTGAGAGCATGAGTAACATCAGTGCTACAGCAGGATGTTAAGGGCTAATGTGAAGGCCAAAATTTCTCTTCTTCCTTCTCCATCATCAATCTCACACATAGTTCTTCTTTCTAGAAGTTCTAAATATATACAATGTTAATAACATATATTTAATATTAATGTTAAACATGTCAAAATACCACAAAATTCTATGAAAACAGTAAGCTTAAAGATGTTGACATGTCTTGGTTTCACAGAAGGCATCGAAATATGGAATCTTTTTTCTAAAATATGAGAGGAAGTAAAAGGTAGACACAAGTGAATATGAAGCAATCAGTGTTTGGCATGTGCTAATTGCGAAAAGAGAGCATAAAGAGCTCAGATTAGGTGCTAGGCCAAAATATAGGATGTAATTAAAAAATTGAGAAATTAACTGGCATCCTATCTGATATGTGAAAATGTCTGATAGGCTCCATTAAAACAAAATAATTTGTGAGAATAGTTATTTATAATTACACTAAGATTATATTTTATTTCAGAGGAGGCTTATTATGTTGCCTAAAGACAACTGAATGATTTTATATTTATTATATGTGACCATATAAAATAAAATGCATCCAGTAAGAACTAGCAAAGGAACTTCATTAGCAAAACAGCCCACAAAAAGGGACTGTAAATGTTGGTGTTGGGTAAATAAAGACTGACTGGAAGAGTTTGTAGAACCGCATATAAACCCAGTAAATAGGATTTTTAGGCCACTATTCAGCTGTTGCCAATTGGTTAGCTAAATTAGGAAATCAAGGAACACAGGCTGCACTACTCAGTTTATGCAACATGTTGCAAATTTTAATTATATTCAGTTAATTGTTTGGGAGAAATTTTAGGCTTTTCTGTTAATTTGATCTGTTTCCTCAGATGAAATGCCTACATGTTAAATTCTTTAACTTCCATGAAAGCCTTGATTAAAAAAGTATTAGGAATTATTCTCCTAGTTCAGATTTCCATGGCCTTTGGCATACCTTTTCTAGATTATATAACCACTGATGCTATTGATAAACCGCATGTTAACTCTGACTTGAATTCTGTATATACTATAAAGCTCATTGAAAGTTAAGGGAATATAGATGGTCACATCTAGGAGGTATTATAGTCTTTTACGGCATCGTTTCAATGATTTATTTCACTAGGACCTATAAATCCTTTCTTAAACTGGGAAAAAAAGGTGGGGGGGAATTAAAATTTTTGGTGATAAACAGTAATTTATTTTACCCTACATCTTGACAATTTCACTACAGGATGGACAAGCCAAGGAGACAAATGGAGAAGGTAATAGAAGCCTTTTTCCCAGGACCTTTCAATCCAAAGTCTACACCTTTTTGATCCCAAAGACTTTACAAGGCTCTTCATCGCAGAAGGGTAGGTTTGACTAAGTAAAATTGCACACTGGGATTTTCTGACAAAAAACTCATCCTGCTACTTTCTTTGGGATGGTGTTATTTAATGTACAGAACTCTCAGCATCTCTACATGAATAATTAGATTTTATAACTTATTTTAGTTACAAAGTACAGTATTGTATATCAGTAAAAAGTTACCGATTCTGAAAATTTGTATAACTTAAAACAGTTCACATCTTCACACTGGAGAGCCCCAGATGTCAATAAAAACAATATGAATCATGCAACCCATAAATACATGAGTATTTTATTCATTTGAATGGCTTCCGTGTAGTAAATGTATAATTTAAAACTTATTTGTGTGAGTTACACTATAGAAAATGAATATCCATATTAAGAAAAGCTGCATATATTGTATTCATTACCCTTTCCAATTTTGGTCCTAGTCATGATCAACAAATTAATGGTGCAATTGTCATATTGACTTACTTTTCAAATATTATTTATAGTGAAGATAATTGAGAAGAGAAAGGATACAATCATGTATAACCTTGTTCTTATATAACCTTACATTTTAACTACTGAAATTAAAGATAATTTGTTTTAAGATACTGTATATATCATTTTAGTCTTACCATTCAGAAAAAATACAAATGCAGAGAAATTAGACATTACTGTGAAGTGTTAGAGCTTAATACAAAGAAAATTAAATTTCTTTAGACAACATAGACAGAAATAAAAATCACAGGCTAATACATTCCCTGAAAATATTAATTTATAAAGAATGTAATACACATTACTGTATATATAAAAAGTATAGTCGGTATAGACATTAGACAGTTTAAAACACCGTTGTTTTAGTGGCATAAAAACAGCCTCACATCTATCTACCAAAGTAGACTTCAATCTACAAGAATCACTGGTGATGCTGGATCAAAGTTTTAGAACTCTATCGCCATGAAAGGAGGATGTATGATTGCCAAATAACTCCAAGCATATTTACTGCAGCAGTTAGCACTGATTATCATTGATATAAATAATTACCTAAAGTATAAAAACATAGCAAAATTTTGCAATTATTCTTAAACTAACCTAGAAAAGGTAAAATAATTTTTCAATTATATTTTTCTTCAGACTCAACCTGCTTTTAATTCATAATCAAAATTTCTATTTACGAAGCAGTACTATTCACACTATAGAACAAGAAAAACAAAATGTATTTCCACTGGAGTGCTTTATATATAGACTGAATACTGTTAGCAAATTTTGTCTAGTCTGTATCGCTTTATTTTGTACATGGGTATACTTGTTTATTTAAATTCATTTTCATGGTAGGATTTAAAAAAGTTTATAGAATATATAGGCTAAAATCAGACTATTTAACATTTTGCCTTAGCCCTGTAAAAAGCACAGCACAGAGTTCTGGTTACTGCTTCAAATGTTCTCTATGCAACATAAATGTTCTTTATGATGTGACCTAAATGAAAGACACAAACAGGATGTGCAGAGACAAGAATCTGAGACTATCTTGTCCCGATATAGCACTAAATTACAGAGAAATATTACTTGCTTTTTCTCAGCTAAACCATTTCCTAGCTAAACAGTTGTTCAGTTTGATGGCTGGGGATAGGAAAGAATTTGCTTCTGGTTTTAGACTTTATCAGTTGTAACTCTCTTGCAATGGCACTATCTCAATGTACCAGGCAATAGTCTCAGTGTCGTGGTTTAACCCCCGCTGGCAACTAAGCACCACGCAGCTGCTCACTCACTCCCCCCACAGCGGGATGGGGGAGAGAATCAAAAGTGTAAAAGTGAGAAAACTTGTGGGTTGAGACAAAGACAGTTTAATAAGGAAAGCAAAAGCCACGCACACAAGCAAAGCAAAACAAGGAATTCATTCACCACTTCCCATTGGCAGGCAGGTGTTTATCCATCTTCAGGAAAACAGGGCTGCATCAACACGTAACAGTTACTTGGGAAGACAGATGCCATCACACCGAATTCCCAACCCATTCCTTCTTCTTCCCCCAGCTTTATACGCCAAACATGACGTCATATGGTATAGAATATCCCTTTGGTCTGTTGGGGTCAGCTGTCCCAGCTGTGTCCCCTCCCACCTTCCCATGCACCTCATGCCTAGTAGCTAATGGGGCAATGCAAGAAGCAGAAAAGGCCTTGACTCTGTGTAAACAGTGCTCAAGCGTAACAAACACATCTCTGTATTATCAAGACTGTTTCCAGCACAAATCCAAAACACAGCCCCATACTAGCTACTATGCAGAAAATTAACTCCACCCCAGCCAAAACCAGCACACTCAGTCAAAGAAAAACCTCAGATGCATGTCCTGAAAGGAGTACCCTATCTAGCTGATCATAATACAGAAGTTTATAATGATGACGGCCAGTGTTTGCCATGGCAAAAATGAAGGGCTGTTATCTTACTTAGCAGATTATTTTTTAACATAATCCTAAAATTTCTTGAATTGGCCATCAATCAAGTTTCTTGACCCTAATGATCTACATCGATTGATTAAAATTCTAAAATATTTCAATTTCTATCTCAAGGGTGTGATTTTCCTTATTCTCAGAAATTATCTCTTTACAACAGTAATCTTTTTAATAGTCTCCTCATGCACTTTTCTTAATTTTTCATAGGTATTCTTCAAAATAAGTTTATATGAAAACAGACGTTAGCTTTGTCATTACATGAATTTATTGCTGTATTCGTTGTTACTACAAAATGCTATCATGACAATTATTTTTATTCACAGAGATGTTGATTTTTGGGCCACAATGTCTGTATCTATATGGTGGGTTGAGACTCCATTTGCCATCAAGCCACTCCTGTCACTCCCCTCCTCAACAATATTAGCAGGGAGAAAATAAGATGGAAAAAACTTGTGGGTCAAGATAAAGGCAGTTTAATAAAAAAAAGCAAAGGCCATGCACAAAAATACAGCACTCAGAGGGCTGCTATGGGGAAATTTAACTCCATCTCAGCCAGACCCAATACAATCAACTTTTTTTATTTGTTTTTGTGTTTGTGTTTTGGTTTTTTTTTAAAAAAAAGCTGGGTTTCACTTATGCTACATGATATATTTTTCCCATCTATAGTCATTATTATTATTTAAAACACATTACACCATCAACTATTTTTCTCTTCATGTCAAAGATATCCAGTGATGAAGGAATTTGCTCACACTATACACTTCTGGCTCTGTCCTTTCTGAAAAATAATGAAAAAAAGTCCATGTTATGTTATTAATGCATCTGAAAAATCAGTGTTTCAGAATTTTTCATCTCACAATAAAGAATTAATGTCACTGGACTACTGTGCCAGAAAATTTCATTTCCTGGCCATGCCAGATATTATCCATTGTACTTGGTCTGGCTGCAATGCAGTTAATTTTCTTCATAGCAGCCCATAGGGTTTTGTCTTTTGGATTTGTAACTAAAACACAATTAGTGTTAGTAACATAGGAATGTCTTGGCTATTGCTGAAGAGTGCTTGCACAGTATTGAGGCTTTCTCCATTTCTCACTCTGACTTGCCAGTAAGTAGGCTGGGGGTGGGCGAGAAGCTGGTATGGGGCACAGCAAGGTCAGCTGACTCAAAATGACCAAAGAGATGTTCCATACCATATGACATCATGCTCAGCAACAAAAAAAAAAAAATGTGGGAGTGTTTTTCAGGGGTTGCTGATGCTTAGGGACTGCCTGAGCATCAGTTGGCTAGTGGTGAGTGAATGCTTTTGCATCACTTATATTTCTTTAGGGTTTCTTTGGAAGAGTGCAACATTTGGGGTTTTGTTTTAATTTTTTACTTTATTTATTAAACGGTCTTTATCTAAACCCAGGTATTTTCTCACTTCTACCTTTCCAATTCTCTCTCCATCCCACTGCAGGGCAGTGGGTGAACAGCCTTAGCTGTCTACTGGGGTTAACTCACAACAGTCTTTCAATGCTTAAGATCTTTTGGCAACTTTCTCTAGGGGTTTTCTTCTGTCTATAAAGATTTGGCCTCAGATAATTCATATACTTTTAGTGTAATAATTGTATAGTTGAGCTAATTTGGATGACCTACTTGATGATGGGCATAGCAATTTCTATTCAAAGTATTTCTGCTAGTATTATGTATGCCAGTTCTCTGATTGAAATTATATATGCCAATTGTCTGATTTAAATTATATATGAATACAAAGGAAAGTAAATACTCTTACAACAGTTTCCACATAGATATAGCTTTAAGAGTGACAGGTTTTGATTGTTGCTTTTTTTTTAAAACAGTCCTTCAAATGAGTTCCATTTGGTAGACGTTAAAACTGCCAAATTCATTATATGAGATTCCTTAATGAGACAGCTTAAGAATAATAAAATCACTACCTCTATGTCAAATATTTAGGAAAGTAGATCAGAATGGCATTATGAAAGGATTTCAGAATGCGGTGAATGGACAGGTTCTTCATGGTATTCCTGAAATAAACAAGCCACGCAGTATCATGTCCAGATAAGAAGCACTGATGCAAATAATATTGGCAAACAACACAGAAAACATCCTATATATATGTTAAAATAAATCTGAGTACATAATTTAAACGTAGGCTCAAATGCTGATAAATAGAGTAGGTATTTTACCTTCCTACAAAAAACGCATTCAAAGCAATAGAACCAAGTAAAGTCCTATTAAAACTGAAGAATGCAATAAAAACTGTTCTGTGTTTTATTTTTGTTATTTAATTATTTATAAAGTAGTTTCTATTAATTTCTGTTATGTTATTTTATGCAAGTTGCTAACCATACGTGTAGTATATATTATTTTACTCTGAATAGGTTATTCAGTGTACTGGTTCATTTTACAAACTGTAATCCCTGAAAGAATGGGATTCCATTCATTAAGATTGAGATCATATTTTTCTCTCACAGATTAAACTAATTTTGTTAGTAGAGAAAAAGACATAATCTTAAGAAGCTTTTTTAGAAAGGTTTTCTTTTCAGTTGAAAGTTGTTCTTTTTCAAATATTAGTCATTTGGGAAGATAGACTTGTGGAACTAGGGACATAAAAGGTTTGCAGGGTTTTTTTCTTCTTTTACAGTAAGAACTTTTATATCAAAAAATAAAGACCTCATCAAACCAGATAGATATTCTTTACAAAAGAATAAATAATTAAAGTAGTTAGTTAAACAAAGATTAGAACCACAAATATTAGGCATTTCCTTAAGGTTTTCATGTTCACCAACATTCATACTGTTGGGACAGAGAAAAACGTCTTAAATTTTAAACAAATGACATCAGGTTGAACTGCATTGTAAGTATTACACAGAACAAGAAGAAAAAGTACATGCAAATTTTTCTCCTGTCTTGGGAACTCACTGGAAAACAGAATATGCAGTAGCTTTATTTCATCCTTCAACTGGACCTTATAAGGAGCGAAAGGCTAAAGCATGATGAAGTAAAGCTATTACCAACAGAAATACAAAAAGATTAAGGGAGAAGGGTAGACACGAGTGCTATGGTATGGAAAATTCAAAGAACATGGAAGTGGTATGAAGAAGCAGTGTCCTCGATCACAATTCTGAAAATCTTCAAAAAAAAAATAAAAGCAGGAAAACGGGGAATTTATTCTTTGGATAGGAATTATCTTACTAAAATTTAGGTGTCTTCAGTCTATGTGTAGGCTTTGTGATATGGTCCAGCTACGTTCCTTTTGTAGTTAATATAGCGAGGAACGGTTTCTCTCCATTGGGAAATAAGGTATGATCACCTTATCCGACGTATTTTAGGATGAGATGAACTACAGTTAAGAAGTGTCTATTCTTCTCTATCAGCTGTAAGTGAATTCACACACCCAGCTCAGCTGAGAAGTTCGGAGAATTACTGCAGGGCATTCATGGGACAGGGAAGGCAATGTCCTATTGCCTAAACAACCCCTAAGATAAAGGACATACTTGTCAAAGTGCAGAAAGGGGATTGCGGGAAATAAAAGCCTATTTCATTAGGCTTTATTAAGGTTCTTGCACAGGTATTTCCACAGCAGGTAGAACTGGGTCTTGCAGAAGTGGTAAGTGTGTTACAGGCTAAAAAATACATTTGTTCAATAGTAATTTCATACATAGCTTTTTTTACATATACACAATATTCAATCACTCAAAACTAGTACAAGCTCATTTTCAAAGGTACTCAAAATGCATTTCTTATCAATGACTCTGGGCTAATTGAAAGTCAAGTCAACAGAAATTCCTTCATAGGTATAAATAAACTTTCAGTTACTCACCTCATGACTGTGTTAAGAGCAGCATGTACAAAAAGGCTGATAAGACCTGATATTTAGAAGTTCACCCTGCTTTGAGTGGGGAGTTGGAAGAGATGACCTCCAAGGGTCTTTTCTGACTTAACCTACTTTATCAGCTTATGATTCTATGATTTGAACAACATCAGTATCTCAGTCAGATCTTTCTAAATGACATATAAAAATTAAGATTGGAACCAGATAGATAATCCCTAATAAAATATTTCTTAAGGCAAAAGAACTTTGATAAAACCAAAATTAAACTCTTAAATCAGCACAAATTTTACAATGGAAAAATCCAATTTATTGCTAGATTTTAGTGTTTAGTCATGTCATAATGTGTGATGTGCAAATTAGATAGGTGGCTAAGTAAACGCCCTCATATATATTTTTTCGAGATCATAACATGGTCCCATAACACGATAACAAATAAGCTTATAAAAAATTATAAATAACATTTTAAACTAAACAGGAAGTTGTAGTCCTTGTATTTTTACAAAGGAGAAGTTGTAAATAAGTCTTAATATTTATTTTCAGAATGAGAAAGGGGTATAGAAGTGGCCTTGGAGTGGTTAAGAAAAAGTTTGATCAAAATAACAAACAATATTTCATGCAGCCCTGAAAAGACAAGACTTTGTCAATACGTAAAGACACTGAAACAATAGGTGAGTATAAATGGCCCTGATTTCATATTCTTTTTCTCACTCAAAATAATTTAAATACCATTGGATGGAACATCCTACTACTGACAGAAAAAAAGGAAGACAAAATACATATGTATATTAACCTTATCCAGTGGAGATGATCAAGCACTGAACCTCTTAAAGCAAATTAGAATCTTTTGTTTGGCTGTTTGCCAGAGTTCCCAGTTTTCACTTGATTCAACTTTGTAAAAAAAATTGTAGACACATACTATAAACACATGTGTGTTGCCCAAAGAGATTGTAGAATCTCCATCCTTGGATATATTCAAAAGCTGTCTGAACATGCTCCTTGGCTGCCTGCTCTAGGTAGCCCTGCTTGTGTTGAGGAGGTGGACAAGATAACCTCCAGACTTTCCTTCCAACCTTAGCCATGCTGTGATTCTGCGATATATTGGTGGTCTTATGTGTGGGGGTTTATATATATATTAATATATATATTTATTAATATATATATTTATTAATATATATACATATTTATTCATCTGTTTAGGCAACACTTGCTAAAACATAGTGTATCAATTATTGGAAGTCATCAAGACAACATCTTCCAGTTTCCAAAGGAATATATCGCAATAAAGATAAAATTTTCTAAGTATATATTTTTATGTATAATTTCTAATTTCAGTCCTTACTGACTATGTTTCTTTAAACATATTTGTTATGTTTGCACTTAGGCAAACTATGCAAATTTTGGTGATACCACTTTATGACTCCCTGCTTTCAGAAAAGGGTAATTATAAAACTTTGTTTTACAACTAATTTTGAACAGCGTAGTTGATTTTTGCTCTCTTTCCCTGACTTTTAATTTTCTTAAGAAAGTTTAAGATTTGAGTGTCCAGTCAATTCCCCACAATTTACTCTGTGGAACTGTAGGTTAACAGTTAACTGTAAGTTAACAGTTTTCATATATTACCAACATAGGAGAGTTCACCTAGTTTAGGTTCATATCCTTGAGAGTAGTTACAATCAACTATTTTACAAAAATAGTGCAAGACATAGTAAGCTTTGCTGTTAAAAAATGGATGTATTGTACTGGGTCTGTCTGGGATGGAGTTTATTCTCTTCATAGCATTCCATATGATGCTATTTTAGATTAGTGACCAAAACGGTGTTGAAAACACACCAGTGTTTTAGGTATTGCTGAACAGTGCCTGCTCAGCGTCAAAGACTTCTTTGCTTCTCATTCTCTTTGCCCCTGCAAGGAGTTTATCTAGGGGTGTGCAAGAGGCTGGCACAGGACACAGCTGGGACAGCTGACCCAAATCAACTAAAGGGATATTCAGTACCATATAATACCATGCTTAGCCATCAAAATGGGGAGAGAGGGGAAGGTATGGAATGGGGGGAGTTTTTCTGAGGTAGGCATTGCTTGGAGACTGGTTGGGCATTGGCCTGCTAGTGGGAGGTGGTGAGTGATTACCTCTGCAGCACTTGTTTTGTTTTGTTTCTGATACATTTATGTACTTTCTGGACAGTTATTGATTACATGATTAGTTTAACTCTTGTACAGATTTCTTTAGTCTAATAACTGTGTGATTATGTTTAACAGCGTACTCTCATAGTTCTCAGGCTATACTTACCTCAATGCTAACCAAGAGGCCTCATGAAATCAAAACAAAGAAGAGTTAAGAGCAAGGACTGAGAAATTAATGAGTACAGAGAAGATATCTTAACCTTGAGAATAGAAACATCCTAGCAGGAGTGCTCAAACAAGGATGGTAAGAAAGAATAGCCTGGCTGTAAAACAGAAGGGGGAAACATCCACGGAGAAGAAACTATCCTCAGGAGACCTGTGACCATGAAAGGGAAAAAGGAGTAAGGGGCTAACTCCCCAAACGACCACCGATGACCACCCGAGACCCCTGCGCATGCATAGTGTAGTTTTGCAACGCCAGCATTATGTAAATGTAATAGATAGGCAGGGAGGTGGAGATTTCTCAGAAAATGTGTGAATATTTATGTCTTTAAGATATATAAAGGATGAACTTTTGTTTCAGGGTATGCACGTTAGGTGCAGCGATCCCCCGTGCATCCAACACTGCCATAAAGAATGCCTGCCTTCTAAAACTTCAAACTAATTGTTAGAGGGCTTTCTTGCTGACTTTTTCGGTAATATTTCCCTTCACTTATTAAACTTTCTCTATTTTGACCCATGAGTTTTTCTTGCTTTTATCCCTCCAATTCTTTTCCCCATCTGGAAGAGTGAGTGAGTGACTGGATGGGGGCTTAGCTGCCAGCTGGGATCAACCCACCACAGGTATTATCGGACATCTCCATTCCAAAACTCCTGGCTACTTAAACAATTCAACTCTGAATTATTGCATTATCCATATAAAATTTAACTCTCTTTCAATTCTTCATGAACGTATTGCTCAAGGGCTACCCAGTTGTAATGAGTTCTCTGCACTAATCAGTCATTATTAAAAAGTGTTTCCACCATCAACTTTTCTGCTTTTCAGCATAATTGAGTGACAGCTTATTATTGTGCTAGAAAACGGGATGAGTTTCACAAAGAAACAACAATAACATTTCAAGTTACTTTTTTTTATGAGCGTTTCACCTTTTATTCCATAAACAGTGGCCAAAGTGGAATACGGAATGCAAACAATGACAAGTATCTGCTCTTTCATATGCCCCTTGGAAACCTAGTCTTTTGACAACTCGCAAGTCCTGAGATGATGAAAGGTGACCTCACTGGAGTATTTTTCTGCCCAAAATGGGCATGTCAAATTTCACGAGATAAAGAGCTCCCAATGGTTTAGAAAGTGAATGCCTCAAGGCTGCTTAGAAACCTGTGGCAACATGATGGCAATACAATAATAATGTGCTATATAGTATATATATATGTAGCTAGATTTATATAGTATATATATAAAGTATATATATATATAGTTATAGTGTATCTATATAGTGTGTGTATATATATATAGTGTGTATATATATAGTTTATATATATATTATAGTTATATATAGATTTTCTTGGGCTCCACAAAGTAGAATAGTAAACACATCTGTCAACATGGCTTTTCTCTCCTTCTTTCAGGAATGGAAAGAAAATACACTTGCTAAGATATCTTTTAAAAAAAAGTATTTCTTTCTTGAGTCTCTTTTTGGCTACTGAATTTCACAGCTTTTCTCAAGAATGTTTTTTTAATATTTCTTTAAACATCAGGAAGGTCATCCCACCCATTTATATATATGATACAATGCTTAGAGTGATTTGATAATGGTGAATCATTAAAAAACTGTGACTTAGATATGCCTTTGCAAAAGAAGAGAGAGGAAAAGCCACAGTAAAAGTATAAAAATTAACCAAACAAAAACATTTATTATGCACAACTAACAAGTAATAGCAGCACAGAGGGAAAGCAATTTTCACTGAGTGGCATCCTGATTCACAGTTTAATACAGCAAGGCTGCACTACTCAGAATATGGCAACATATTCAAATCCAAGATACTGTCTTCCTGAGGAAATCCTGTAGAGATAAGGCACAGACTCATTTGTACAAACACTCTGTATCTGTGATACTGATATTACAAATAAATCCAAAATCATTAGCCTGTGGTATCCACTTATTACTGCAGAAGAAAAAGAAGCTTGAAAAAAAATTTTTTTAAGAACAGCAAAACTACTGAGAACTTGTATTTCCAGGTCTTTTCCTTTTATAGCCCATTATTTCTTTTTCTGGAAATTAGTACAGAAGTTGGGGAGATTTTAAAAATAAAATCAATGTACTCCGAGAAACTGGACATCTAGAATCCCACTGAGCAGCAGTCAGCTACTGTGTTACACACGGGAGAGTAGCTTGACAGCCTGATACACTCAGCCCTGATAGCAGAGGGAATTTTGTTGTAACTCCTCAGGGGTCTTCCACATTACTATGCTACATGGTCAGCCTCAAGAAGCTAGTAAAGTTAGAAGCAATAAGGAATACACAAGTAAGGTGGGTCAGAGTCAGGAATAACAAAACACAGAAAAGGCATGATTCTTAAAATGTCATCTCCCTCTTTCTTCTCCTTCTTCTTAACAGTGATTCCTTGTATGAACTGGCAAACATGTTCAGATATTTCCAAGTAACACAAAGCAAAAAAAGAAAATAGAATTGGGCCAAGGTTCCTTGCTAAGCTTGTAAGCCCCCTCTGCATTAACACCTAAAATTTTCATACATGAAATTAATTTGGTCTGAAAACTACCAGTTTTACTCATAAGAGGAAAAAAAAGGGAAAACAAAACAAAACTTAGTTAAAAGTAAATTTTGAAACTGCTTCAGACTTAAAATACAGATCATAAAAACTATCCTGATTTTAGTTATTGACTGGTGTCAAATGTATGATTAGATCCTTCTGGCTTCATTGTAGGTTTTTTCCTACCGTTTCATATTTGACATATTCTTTAAGATGACATTCTGAGATATAGTTCAAAAAATGTTAGTGCTTATTATATACAGTTTTATATTATTCTAATACATACTGTGCACTTCTCAGAAGCAATAAGAAAGTATGGTTTCTGTTCCCAATTGTTTTTCATCTTCTTGCTATAATTATGCAAACTTTTCAAGGAGACAATGAAAGAAGGGGATTAGAAAAAGAATTCAGATAATGTGGCATAACACAAATACTTTAACTTAGGATATTGCTGTATTTCTGAGAAATGCAGTTGCAGAAATATTCCACAAATGAATATGAAATGTTTATACTGCATTACATCACAATATGTTTGTTTCTCTGTATATTCAATATGAACAAAAAAATGAGGAAAATTCAGAATGTCTGCAGGAGAAATGGAGTTGTAGATAGCATCCTTAATGAAGTAAAAAGAGGAGGATATGACTATACCTTTGATTGTTGCAAAATTGGGAGGATACTGTCCCATCACTCCTATTTAATTTAAATATTGATGCTGTTTCTTCTTTGTAAATGTTACAAACCCAATTTTATATATCTCAGAGGAACTAAAAAACAGATTTTACTGCTTTCTGTTCATTCTGAAAACCTAAAAAAACCCTGAAGATAATGAGCATTTTATTTCAAAACTTGGTATCTTATAACTTCCTAACCTTAGGAAAAAAAATGCAGTATGCCATTGGAATACAAAATAATAAAAAAGTAATAAAAATATAGAAATGGAAATTACAGGCATAGGGCACTGAGGCTTTTTTTCTGATAAAGCTTCAGAAATCCCAGTACTAGTGAACAGACTCTGGTTGCCACAGAAGTTGTCAGTATTCTGGAAAAACTGCAGCTGTACTTTGAGTCCCACAAACAGCTAACTTCTGACAGCTGTGAATCGTTCTTTGTAAATGTAGACTTCTCTCTTTGACTCAAAGCTGAGCTTCTGGAAACGTTCCAAAACAGCCACTCTTGTGTGGCTGTAAAATGCTCTAAATGCATGCTAAGAGATGGCACAGCAGACTAGACATATCTAAACATGAGTAAAATCTGCCGATGCTCTTTCTTTCCCCATATAGGCATTGCACGTTGTCTGGTTTGCACCTCCTATATACCTAAAACGGGGGAGCGTCAGTAGGTGTAAGGAGTATTGTAGAAATGCAGGGTCAGAAACATGTTGAAACCAAGTTCTGTTGATTTAATGTAAAAGGTAACTTAGATTTCAAGTATTCAAGCACCCTGTCAGATAAATAACCTCAAAATGTTTAAAGACGTTAGAAAAAAAAATTACTTTTTAACATCATGATCAAGTTGCCTGAAATAGCATTTGTTTCAGTAGTATATTTTTCTATCATTTTTTACTCAATCTCAATTAAAATTGGTGAGATTTCAACTGTTTTCTTGGTAAGTAATGTATTTTAAAAACTGTCCTTTACCCTAAGTTTTCCTTTTTTAACATCACAACCTTATCTTAGGAAGATCACAACAAATCTTAGGAAGCCTATTGATCAAATGCTCTGATTTATTTTTCCCTATCTTGGGAATTACATATTTACAGCATTCTTAACTATTACTATGATGCTGCCACCTCAGACTTCATTTAGACAATCTAAATAAACAGATTCTCCAAGATATTTAGACACTAAACTCCCACTGATTTCAAGCATGTTTTCAAAAAGCTGTTATGGGGTCACAATAGTAGTGGAGAGTGCAGAAAATTTACACCTATATTCACATATCCTGCATGTAGGCAAAGAGCAAATACAGCCACTGTGTCTTAGGGAACTGTTTTTCACTTTTCTTCTGTAGTTGTGTGGTATCTTAAAGACGGAAGAAGAGTGAGGAATGATGCATCACTACTGGGTGGCAAGGCACAACCCCCAAAAAAGAGACAGTTATACTTGTAGACATAATAGAAGAGATTTATATATAGGATATATATTTATATGCTCTCCTATACATACACACAGACATGTACACACACATATATATGCATATAGGAGAGTTACACCTCTAGGACCTTCATATGCACTCTGGCATCTACAGACCCACTCCTCTTCATGTTTCTCTTGAGCTGATGCTGCAGGCTTTCTCCTTCCTTATCATGCAGCTATATCAGTTTTCAGTGGAGGATAACCTTATTCAGAGGTCAAACTGACTTTAAAAATCTTTGCAGGAAGCAGATTCAATACTGCCTTTGAAATATGATGTGACCATAGGCTGTATGAAACAAAGGCAAGTGTATGTATTTGCCCTTGTATTGTTACTTCCTCATATATGTATAGAAAATATAGAAAGAGAATAGGAAGGTATGCCCTAGAAAAAAAAAAAGCATTTAAGAACTAAAATCATACTGCTTTAGTTATATTATTTGTTAATAAAAGCCTCTTTTCAGTATTTTTCAGCATGTCGTAGGTATTCCAGAATGTATTCAGAATTTTTCAGTATGTATTAACTAGTTGATTTCAAAGAACTAAATTATCCTCATCACAAAGTTAATTCACAAGAAGTAGCAAATTCCATGCTGTGAAACTGAATTCTGAAGTCTTATTCAGTTAAAAGTTTTGGCAATTATAGTCTAGTGCATTTACATATCCTGGCATTTTAATGGAGAGAATCTTGCAAAACAAGAAACATATTATATGGAAACATATAATGCCACACAGTAGACTTCATCTGGATCTCCAAGTTCATCTCACATTAATCTTTAGACACTCTGGAATTGGTTTCTATTTACATAAGAATATTCAAGAGTCTGGTGATTATGATTTTTTATTGTCCACAGAAAAAGTAAAATGTACATGTTGGGTGGAAGGAAAGTAGATAGTAGTTGCAGATTCGATTCTGATAAAACTGAAGAGAATTTTTCCCTTGATTGCAAAGTATCTGTTCCAGATCTTTGTAAACTCTATGCTGTTTACAAATATATTTTTACACTTCAAAATGTAACTGCATGTATTGACCTTCCATTACTGAGTCATTTCACATCTTTGGTGAAAAAGTCACCAAAGGAAACAATAACTTTTTAAATCAGTATTGTCAGTGTATGGAGGATCTAGCCAACTTTGATAACCCCTATGCTAAGAATTGCAGCTTCATACAGCTCTTTTTATATTGGTTAATTTAAATCACTGAAAAAGTAACCCGTCTCTTGTTCTTTTGGAGTTTGAAAAGGTCATCGTGAACTACTATATGAACAAACTGAATACCACAGTCAGTGACTAAAAAGGCATTCCTGGAGTAGAATCATAGAATCTTTGGGTTGTAAGGGACTTTTAAAGGTCTTCTAGTCCACCCTCCCTGCAATAAGCAGGGACATCTTCAATTAGATCAGATCGCCCAGAGTCCAGACCAACCTGACGTTCACTCTTTCCAGGCATGGGGCATCTGCCACGTCTCTGGGCAACATGTGCCAGTGTTTCACCACCCTCATTGTGAAACATTTCTTCCCTAAAACTAGTCTAAATCTACCCTCTTTTCGTTCAAAACCATTACTCCCTGTCCTATTGCAAGAGGCCCTGCTAAAAAGTCCATCACCATCTTTCTTATAAGCCCACTTTAAGGACTGGAAGGCTGCAATTAAGGTCTCCTCAGACCCTTCTCTTCTCCAGGCTCAACCCCAACTCTCTCATCCTGTCCTCAGAGGAGAGGTGTTCCAGCCCTCTAATCATTTTTGTGGCCTCCTCTGGACCTGCTCCAACAGGTCCATGTCCTTCCTGTGCTGAGGGCTCCAGAGCTGGACATAGGACTCCAGGTGACATCTCACCAAAGCAGAGTAGAGGGGCAGAATCACCTCCCTCGACTTGCTGGCCATGTTTATTTGGATACAGCCCAGGATACGGCTGGCCTTCTGGGCTCCAAGCACACATTACCGGCTCACATCCAGCTTTTCATCCACCACTGCATCCAAGTCTTTCTCAGCAGGGCTGCTCTCAATCCCTTCATCCCCCAGCCTGTATTGATACCAAGGGTTTCCCCAACCCATGTGCAGGACCCTTTACTTGGCCTTGTTGAATACCAGGCTAAAGCTGCTTAGATCATTTGGAAGATTATTAACTGACTAGTATAAATGAAAAAAAGGATGTGTAAACAAGACAAATGAAATAGAGTAAAAATATTAAAGGTTTAGATCCATAAATGGCTTAATAAAACACCAAGGCCTAGCCTGTTATGATCAGAGCTTCCTCTGACTGGGAAGATGTGATTTTGAAACCTCTCAGTTTGAAGGGACCATTAAACTCACGTTATCAAGTTCCTTGGTCAAGATTTCTCACTGCTTAACTTCTATGTGAAAGTGGTAGTCTTACCACATTTTACAATAAGATAGCATGCTGATTGATATATTCTTTCTGGAATGTGCCTTGAATGACATATTTGGGACAACTGAACCAAATACTCTCTTTTTAATGATCTGTAAAACCAATAATTTGGTATCAAGTTACACTGGATTTCAGAAACAAAGAGTTGAGGAAAAAAAAAAAACAAACCTGAAGATCTTTATTTCAGAATAGAAAATATATTTCATATAATAAAACAAATATAGAATTTGTGGCAGAATCCAGTCATATCAGATGTTTTATAAAGAAAGCAGAACAATGCCACAATCAACAGGCTAGCAACAACAGAATAACAAGAAGAAAGAAAGTAAAATCCCTGTTAATGGTTTTAAGAATATTTTAAGGTATAAAAAAACCCAACAGAATTCTCCAGGCAAAGCTCCTTGGTGGTAACTTATAGCATTTTGACTAAAAATGCCGTGAAGCTGACAGTAAAGCCAGTGCCTTCATATGGCAATTTTTGTTAACTGCTTTTCAAAAACAGGTTTATACCTGATAAAAAGGTAGAGCTAACCTAACATTATGTATTTCCAACACCATCAGTAATCCTGCCCTACCACACCCTGCTCCTCACTCACCCACCCGCATTCATATAGATATACAGAAACACAAGAAGTTTTACCTGGCCCCTATTTTTGGGTGTTAATGAGTACTAGCCCAGGCCTGTGGGCACTCTCAAGGGAAATGGGAGACCAAACTGCAAGTCATGTGCCAGGGAAGAAAAGTAATGGGCTTTATTATGTTCCATGGGCCCAGATTGTAAATGAAGTGGAATGATTGTGCTAAGTGCAGGCACTCAGAAAGTTTGAACCTATTGGACTTTTCATGCTGCACTAGATCTCTTGTGCAGGACAAGCTTCAGGAGAAATGCAAAGCCTACAAAAACTAAAGGCAGATGGGTTCAGGTATGGACTTACTTCAGACTCCCACCTCTAAGTGCTGGTTGACCTGTGGTGCCACCACCACATGCTGACATCTGACAATGAACATGCTAGCATGGGAAAGGCTTGGAGTTGTGTCAAAAATTGTAATTATTTCATTAAGTTGTTAATGGTTGAGGTCAGTACAAGATAACTGTGATGAGGCATGATGTTAAGGCTGAAGAGGAGACATTCCCCACTCTCTGAATTGGTGTAAGCATTATAATGGCTATTACTTTCTGGCTGGTGCATATATGTTAATGGACATGACAAGGAAAGACCTGTTACAAGACTTTGCTGTGGTACATATTAGGAAGTAGATGATACATGCAGGTATGGCATGTTACTAATGCTAAAGAGCTTTGTTAAGTATTTGACAAGAGATGGTTTCTGATTCTCCATGCTCCAAAACCAAATGGACTGCAGAAAATTTGGTAGGTCAGAAAAGAGCGCTGGAAAAAATATCGGCAGAGCAAGGAAGAGATTTGAAGACATGAGTTGCTTTTAAGGCTCTGCTGGTTTTGGCTGGAATAAAATTACTTTTCTTCATAGTAGCTAGTATGGGGCTATGTTTTGGATTTGTGCTGGAAACAGTTAATAATACAGGGTTGTTTTCGTTATGTCTGAGCAGTGCTTACACAGAGTCAAGGGCTTTTCTGCTTCTTGCTCTGCCCCATTGGCTAGTAAGCTCAAGGTGCACAAGAAGTTGGGAGGAGACACAGTTGGGAGACACAGACAGCTGACCCCAACAGACCAAAGGGATATTCCATACCATGTGACATCATGCTTAGCATCTAAAGCTGGGGGAAGAAGAAAGAAGGCAGGGATGTTCAGAGTTATGGCGTTTGTCTTCCCAAGTAATCGTTAAATGTGATGGAGCCCTGTGTTCCTGGAGATGTGTGAACACCTGCCTGCCCATGGGGAGTAGTGAATGAATTCCTTGTTTTGCTTTGCTTGCAAGCATGTTTTTTGCTTTCCCTATTAAACTGTCTTTATCTCAACCCATGAGTTTTCTCACTTTTACTCTTCTGATTCTCTCCCCCACCCTGCTGTGGAGGGAGTGAGCGAGCGGCTGCGTGATGCTTAGTTTCCAGCTGGGGTTAAACCACAACAAAGACCTACAAGGTCTCAGCAACTGACTGTGAATTTCTCATGTGCACTGTTTTTCTTTTGGGAGATGTGAAGGGGGAATGTAAGGCTAATTAACCCTTGAACAGGCTTATACTGAATTATAACACATGGATCATTTTCATACAGGTTAATAACAAAAATTTCTGTTAGCAGTCTGACTCGGTCAGACATAATTTTTGTCTGTCTCAGAATCTTTTGTCCCTCGTATTTGTTAATTTATCTGTTTTATGATTAAAGACTTCCCACCGACACAACCTCAAACTCTGATTTCTCATGGCTAACCTTTAAACAACATAAAATAATAGTGTAGGTCTTTCATGGAAGTTGTTTCTCTTAATTTCAAGAACTGAGCTTAGCAGCATGGATGTTTACTCATTTTAGTGAGTTCTGGCATAACCAAAAATAAGTTATTGAACTTGAGTTTCTCCCACCTAACTTTCAGCACTTAAATGAGCCTTTAAATTATCTTAGGTCCTTACTTTCCCTGAAGGACAAAGGGACATAGTCAACTGAAAGAAATAGCTGTCTTGAGAGGGTGATTCTGTTCTTAAGGCTTTTAATACCTGTTTATCATTAAGTACAGAGGCAGTCTAGAGCAACTGAGCCTCAGTTAAAAAAGGCTCCAGTACCTGTTTACTGTGCTTGAATTTTTCCAGTAAGAACAGCTAGTCTCCCACAGGACCAATTTTTTGCTTCTTCAGGGTTAGGTGTCACAAAAGGGCTCTTCTGAACTGTTTTGAATTATATTATGATTTACCTGAAGTCCATCTCAGACTCCTTTTATTATGCAAGTCCCTGAACTTACCCACAGGTTTAACTCAAATTATTATTTAATGTATTTCTTACTTCATTGAAGTTTTAACTTTGTAATCTGTTGCTATCAACAAACGTTTACTGAAATCTATGTTAAAAAAAAAAGAGTAAACAATGATAATAATAAGCACCACATGATGCATTTTCTCACGTGTTAATTTACCTAATGTACATTTCAGATGTCTAAGCAAACACTCTTTAAAGCATTGGGACTCTGTAAATTAACAGCTTTAATTAACAGTTCCATTCATGAAAACTCTTGAAAGGATTCCATCGATAGTGGAAGAGTATTCAAGGCAATAAATAACTTGTACAGGCATGTAAATGATGAAGCAAAACTGTATGGCATGTCCAGAGCTATTTCTTATGAATGCATTTCAGGCATGCAAATTTTATTCCTACTTGCATAAAAAAAAGAAAAATATATAATAAATAATGATAAAATGATTCGGAAGAAAATACTTTCCTTATCTTGGAACAATTTAAAAGTTCTGTATTACTGGTTTGACTGTCCACTGACATCACATACTGCAAGGTAGAATGCAAAAAGAGATATAGATTTTTGAGTGAGGAATTTATAGGTAGTTTAGGTTTAAATCTTGCCCAGCATATATGCTGGGCACATTATCATGGGAGGATTTGAGAAATGGGGTGAATGCCACCTATTACAACTACATTGAAAGAGTGTAAAGATGAACTTTTGATGGAGAACTACCAAAAAAAAAGGTAAAGACTCTCTGCTCATAGATTTTTCTATTGGGACCTCCATTTTTCCAGCATCAGTGGAGTGGAATGCTACACATAATGTCAGAATTTCATTCAGAATGAAACAAGATTTATGTAAGTTAGCAAATTCTGTAAGAAAACACAAAGATAATTGGATTAGAAAAAGGAAAGAAAAAGTAATTGTAGTGGGATCATAAAATCATAGAATCATTAAGGTTGAAAAGGACCTTCAAGATCTTCAAGTCCAACCATCAACCCAATACCACCATGCCCACTAAACCATGTCCCAAAGTGCCACGTCTACACATTTCTTGAACACTTCCAGTGATGGTGACTTCACCACTTCCCTGAGCAGCCTGCTCCAATGCTTGATCACCCTCTCAGAAAAGAAATATTTCCTAATATCCAATCTAAACCTCCCCTGGAGAAACTTGAAGCTATTTCCTCTTATCCTGTCACTAGTTACTTAGGAGAAGAGACCAACACCCACCTCACCACAACCCCCTTTCAGGTAGTTGTAGAGAGCAATGAGGTCTCTCCTCAGCCTCCTCTTCTCCAGACTGAACAATCCTAGTTTCCTCAGCCGCTCCTTGTAAGACTTGTGCTCCAGATCCCTCAACAGCTTCGTTGCCCTTCTCTGGACAAGCTCCAGCAACTCAACATCCTTCTTGGAGTGAGGAGCACAAGACTGAACACAGTATTCCAGGTGTGGCCTCACCAGTGCCGAGTACAGGGGCACAATCACTTCCCTACTCCCGCTGGCCACACTATTTCTGATACAGTAATAGTAATATAGTTATGCCTCAAAATCTGAAAGTATTAATAAAAAATTTTAAATACTAACTGTGGTTTAGTAAAAGTTAGGAGAAGAAACCAAAACGAGGTGGAGGCACATCAAAATAGTACATACTAAATAAACATAGGATATTATTAATTTACAGTTCAACATCTATATAATAATGTAACATGAATCCATGAGATGAAGGTTTTTTTTCACAAGATGAAAATATAGATATATTATTTCTTACTCTATATAAGTAATAATTATAATATTTAGAGATGCATGCTTTATTTGAAAGAGTATGCTGTAAACAGCAGCATATGATGAATGACTTGGGATTACATACTTGTGATATCTGCAAGGGTCAGAAGGATTTTCATGATAGTACTAGATTCCTCCAGCTAAGAATTTGCAGTCAAGATGTGAATGGGACATGCAATTCAATTAAATCAGCTTTTGTCAAAAGCAGAAATAAGAAAAAAATTCTCTTGCTGTTTTACAGTACCATGTTGGGTGTTAGTGTAGCAAATTAAATTACGTGGTGGTCAGTAGCCATTACTGATAAACCACGTGGCAGTCATTGTTCTGGGTATCTCACCAAATCTGCAAATTTCATTGGTGAGACTGATGACAGCATTTTTATATTATTTTATACTTTCCTTTCAGCATAACAAAGACTTAATTTATTTTATCTTGGATGTGAATGTTAACCCCTGAGCTCTACTAACTGTATACAAACAAAAAAATGCAGGTTTAAAACATTAGGAAGAACAATAAAAAATGTAATTAAAGAAAAGAAAATATAAATTAACAGAAAACTTCTTCCATTAAACATTATTTGTTGACTAAGTAGTAATTGCTATGATAGAAAATGTAAGCACAAATTAAGGAAATTGACTTATTATGGCATCCACATGACTTTTTAATCCATATATAACAGCAAAAATGAAACAAATTAAAATCCCCACTTCTGACTACACAGGTCTACTATCATTATGCTATCCATGCATTATATCTACTATCATTAATGTTATAACAGCAATGTTCCATAATCCATATGTTCATCCACATCAATTTAACAGAATAACAAATGCAAAATACATATTATTATAGATACAGCCACATAAAATAAATTAGTCATACAGATGCACTTGATGGCAACCATATGAACTAGTTTTTGAAAAAAAAACTTAAGATGTTTCCTGTAATATTGATTTTTTAAAAGTACTTCTGCTAAAGCAAGTCTGAAGTTTTGATATGATATCATGATGACTAGCACTATATTTCCCAAAAAGTTCAACCCAGGTCAATAAGACTACAGATGACATAAAGTATGAACATATGTTAATCTCTTTACAGTTATATTTAGGTGTCTCTGGTTTTAATACATTGACAGACCATTCACCAAGTATGTATTGATTTTAGGTATCAGCTCAGGCACTAAGCTAAATGCATTATGTCCCCATGATCAATAGAGAAGGATATGTATTTAGAGCAAACTTCAGGTCACATAGGTAAAATCATCCTTTGGAGATGCTATCTCACATCGTTACCTATAGGACAGTATGTAGGATTAATTGGTCCTGATTTAGACACTGTGCATGGTTGCCTAGTAACACTATTTCAAAATACAGTACCTGTCTGCTTTTAAAAAGTATGTTTTATTTTTTAAAACCAAGTAAAATATTTCTTGCTTTTTCTACAACAGTTGGGAAATTGTTCAAGTGGAAGGAATTAATTTCATTTAGGATTTCATAGATGCATTTCAGAAGCAGGTAACATTTTGTAAAAGAAGGCAGTTTCCTAACAAAACTTGAAGCTTGCAGAACCTACGTAGGCTTCAAAATGCTACAGTTTATCTTAGGCAAGATAGACTTCATGGTTTAGGTACTGACACAGTTATTTATTAAACTTCTCTGTTGCCATCCATTTCAGCAATACACTTGCATTAAAAAATGGATTGAGGCAAGACATAAAAGACATTAAACATTTCCAACATTTTACTATATTAAGAGTTAGATTCATTTTCTGGATGAGATATTGGAGAGGGAGCTCTGAGAAATTAATTTATTCAATAAAGTAGTCCGTATTCCATATGCAACATTTCAGTTAACTGATCTTATTTTGTTTCAGTTCCTGAAATAAAGACTGGGGATAATATTTTCTTTCACCTCTCCTTCATCTGTTTTTTCTACTTCAGCTGCAAATTTCCAGGTAGCCAAGTACAGTTAAGGAACTTCACACTATTCAGTTACCACTGGATTTCAATAAGACTGACACTCACTCCCGTTGATTATTCTCCATACATTGTAATATAGTAATATGTATTGATACTATCTCATTAGATATCTCTAATGGAGAATCCAGATGCCATTTTTCACTTCTAGGTATCACCATAGTAGCAATAAATGTGGTAAAATCCCATGTGGCTTTCTACTTAAGCTTTGTAGGATGTTCACATTCCACAGGGACATGTGTAGAAATCTAGAGCTGAAACTACATTAAATCACAAATTTCATACCACTTCTATGCAGAAAGAAGGTTTGAAATGGTGTTTGGCATATTATAACTGGCAATAAAATAAGTCTTATATAATGTTTGCAGGGCATTTTGATATTTTTAACGTGTATCATATAGTTATGTTTTTTTCCCTTTTTATTCAGGGATTATATTTTTAATGTCTGGCAAGATATCTGTATCCTTTATATAGAAAATATATGCACTATAGAAGATTTTATTATAAACATTATTACCATTTTTCAATTAAACTAATCAATTCACACCTAAATTAATAAAACACTGGCATTATTCAGTTATTTTACTGATAATAAAACACAAGCAGTTTCTTACTTGTGTTTTTCACTGGTCTATAATAAAACTTAAAATCCCTTGATCACAAATTCCATTCTGTTCCTTCATTTTGAACAGCAAAGCGGTAGGCATCTTCCTTCCATTGCCTAGCATATAAATATTTTAAACTGATAATCAGTTACAGTAAATACAGCAAATAGTAAGTTAACAGAGTAAAGAAAGAAAAGGCCAGTCCTTACATACCACTTCTCTTTTTATGTATTACCATTAAAACTTTAATTAATAAAGATGCTCAAGCTAGCCAGTTCCCAGCCTATGGTTCAAAGAATACGGGACCACACCACAACATTTTCAAAAATGGATTTTCAGTTTTGTAAATTTGTCTCATATCTTTGTTGATTTGCCAGCACTCAGTCTTGTCAACTGACCAGATATATTTAAATTTAATTTAATTTAAAATAGATGAATGAAAATCCAAACACAATACCAGATCATCATATCTGTCTTGATACAAGTTGCTTTCACTTTGACTTTCAGTCATTCCAAAAAAGAATCAGTAACATGAAGTAGACAAGGCTGACTGAGAATAACAATCTATGGTTCGTGAATGCATTCATCACTTTATGAGTTTTCGGTGCAGTAGACTTGTAACTATCTTACCTTTGGGTTGAAAGTCTGTGGATTCAAATTTTACAGCAAGACCATGAGTCTCTTAAAACCAGTAGAGACATTCCAACAAAATTATGTTAAATTAGTAAATACCTTTAAAATAAAATATCTTTCCCTAATCCCAAATTCTTAGACTATGTGTGATACAAGTGTCCAGCAGTAAAATGTTTAACAGTGCTGTCATCTCCAAAAGACAATCATTGTTCTCTACAAGTTCAAAACAAGTAATCTCAAAATTACAGTTTCAGGATTACTGACTGCAGGTTCAGAAAAGCAGCTTTTCTGTAGTCATGTTCTGAACAGTACTGAGAAGGATGAAGGGTTTTTTGGTTTGGTTTTTTTTTAAATTTTTTTTTAAAGTAAAGGTCTGTATTTTGAAAAAGAGAAGACATTGCTCAAGAACTCTTGGTTTCCAGACAATATCAGCATAATCCAGCTCTTGGTGTTCCTCGTGATGACTTTTGATATTACAGGAAATAATTTTTTAATCCTCTGAGGAGTCTGTTCAAGTATGTTACTTGTTATAACTGAAAGAATATATCTTCACATGTCTTTGCATTTTTTCTTTTCTTTAGGAAAAAAAAAATTAAAAGCTCTCGTCATAATGGCTGCTGACTTTGATTAAAGAACTAGCCCACTAGAAAAACGTTTGCATAACATTATTAATGTTATGAAAAGAATTGTTTATGAAAAAAATTATGGTGTAAACCAAATTATTTTATATGGTTTATATATAAACCAAATTATTTTATACTAGTTTACTAATCTACTTAAACATTAATTGTAAAGGTTAGATGGTTGTAGAATCCATCAAAGGCCTTTAATTCTTGAAAAGTCCAATTTATCAGGATGTTCTAGAGAAGCTAATCACAATATATATGTTTCTGCATCACTCTTAGACATATATAATTAATTAAAATTTTACTATCTGAAAATCCATTTTTATACCAAACTGTATGAATAATATTTAAATTATAATAAATCTACCAAATAGAAAATTTAAACTGACACGTTTTTCAGAAGATTTTTCCCATTGTATATATATGACTACATAATATCAAAACGACCACTGTAAGACCACATTAATAGCTAGGATTTTTAAAGTTTGTTTTGAAATCTACCTGCACAAGCGTGAATCTACTAATATGTCCTTTTCAGTAATGTGCCAGCTAGCTGTCAAACAGAACTCTAAAAATCACAAAGAAGGTTTACTATCATGTTTTCTACTCTTCCCGCTCAATTTCCCTTCTCCTTCAGTAGCTGTTTTCATTAAGCACTTCCCCGCACATGGGTGCATACAGGGCCACCTAGTGCCAGTAACTGATGAAAACTCCCCAGTCAGAAGATGCGGAGGAATCACCAGTACCATGAAGTCCAGATCACACTGAATAGGCAGAACATGCAACCTCAGTTCATTGTAAGGTGGTGCCGCTTTTACTAGGGTCCACTTACTAACCAAAACAAAACAAAGGAAAACAAAACAGTCCTCACTTCCTTTTAATGCAACATAACATAATTATAGTGCCTGTTAGGCAGAATGGTTAAATAATAGATTGATTTTTAATTATCACTGTGTAAATAAAGCTTCATATTTATTTTAAATAAAGATCAAACTGTCTTATTAAGAGTCAGCCTATTCTATGATACGAAGTGAATGCATGTACACAAACATGTGAAACTAACATGCATTATTTTTATTAACAGTTGTGGGTTACCATTTACTAGATAGGTAGTGTCAAAAAAAAAAAAAGTCTACAGCACTTTTACTCCAGATGGTGCTACACACTTTCCAGTACTGAAACAAAACCTTTAATTTTGCAGTAAAGACCAAAAGACAGACCTCTAATGTTCCTTGGGGAAAAAGAAAAAAGGGGGAAAGAAGAGGAACAAGGGCACCTCCAATGGTCTACTGAGGCCCCTGCAATAGAAGGAAATATGTTAGAAATTGCTAACACAATGTTCTAGGAATTAAAACACATCCCAGCGAAAGAAAGAAAGAAATTAACAGGTCAGAATCTAAATTATACAGTAAGGGGAGAAAACATCCTTCCTGACCTGAGAGCCTGCAATAAGCCCTGAGGCAGAGAACAGATGCTGTATAAATGTAGAATAACCACATTCCATCATCTTCAAAAAGCCCTCTCGTTCCTAACTCGGCACAAATGTCACTTTCCTAACAGGAAAGTGTCCCATTCAACTGCACAACACTTTCTGTGAGCTTTTCAAGTTCTATATTAAAATAACTTTGGTTCATTGGCTTCATTACCTATTTGGAAGACCTTTCCAGTATCTCACTTCTCAGATATATCTCACATTTCTAGGCGATGTTAAAATATAATCAATACATGAGTGTTTGATGGCATTCCAACATCACTCTTTAGTTCAAAAACTTTCCATCTTTTTTTAGTACTTAACTAAAAATGTATTTGTAAGAAAACACATGCCTTTTCAATATTTATTTGGTTATGTATGCTTTTTTCTTTTCTGCCCCATCCCTGGAAACATTCAAGGTCAGGCTGGACAGGGCTCTGAGCAACCTGATCTAGTTGAAGATGGCCCTGCTCATTGCTAGATGACCTTAAAGGACCTTTAAAAGGTCCCTTCCAACACAAAGATTCTATGATTTATTTTTTTTTAATCTCTCTTCTGTAGACACATTTTCCATGCCCTAACTACCCTAGTTTCTTTTTGATCTTTAAGCTTCATTTTAAGATCTTTGAATGTATGACTAGAACCATGCATCATACAGCAGGATTCATAAAAAAGCACATCTTTTACAATAGTGTTAACACCTTCCCACCTATTAGGACAATCCTGCCTAATACATCATAGAATCACATTTCCCTTTTCCTATTCTATCAGTACTTCTTTTATAATGGTAACATATAGTCATTTTCTGATTGATCACTACCTTCATATTTTTAGAATTCTGTATAAAATTGGGTCTTCCCAGTTATAGCAAAAGTTTCCATTCATGACTTTGTAGATTGCATTATTCAATTTCACACCACTCTTGTCAGTCCAGTCCAAAAGAAAATAATATATGTATACACATAAATTAATTTTATAAATATTGATGTGTCAAAATATTGACAGTAACATTAAATGTATAAATATTTAAATAGTGTATATTTATTTACATATATATATCTTGACACAAACACACACATATATAGAGGCATATATATGTATGTATGTATATGTATACATATATCTACATGTATATATACATATATGTGTGTCTATACAAGTCTTCTTGTCTGATTATCTGGTTCTCGGCAAGACCTCTATTTTTGTATGGTTTTCAAACTTTCTCCAGATATACTTACCTTATACCCTGAAATCAGTGCTAAGCCTATTACAAAGGACTGGGCTCAAAACTGGTCACCAAGAAACTCCACTAATGACTTCCACCCATTCAAGTAACTCTTGTCTCAACATTATGTATTGCCCCCTTGTCTAAGCTTCTTCGAAATTTTGTAGTTCTTGTATCCATCCTCCTGAGTTCAAACATTTACAGTCCTTACTTTTGGACTTGCATTTCATGTGTTGATCCTTTCAGCACTGTAGGATAGAAATTTTCTGGAACAAATGCCTGTGCCACACCATACCAGATATGCTGATGATGTGATTACTCTTGCCTTATTCCTACTTTCATTATATATCAAAATTTATGCGTACAGTTTTACCACAAACAGTGGCAACTTTTCCGGTAACTATTTAGTTCAGGCCTACTTTATTCTTAACGACTATCCCATCCTTTAACATTCATCCCATGTGTTCTCATTTTACTTACATGGCTTAAGAAGTGTTTACTATGTTTTAAATTTCTGTGCGTTTTGATTTAACAAGGTTTCTGACCATTGTCTGTTCAGTTTTATACCTTCTAATTATTGATGCAGATTTGTCCTTGCTAATCAATATCTCTTTTCCATTCTTTATAGGATTTGTGCTTACCTTTAATAATTTGCTTAAGTTTTTTACCTTCTGGGAATTCTTTTTCATCCCTGTTGTTTGGTTTATTGGTGTTTTTTTTCCTCCCCCAATGTAAATATTCAACAGTGTTTGCATTTTTTTACAGAAATTAATATCATGCCTTACCTGAATTCTAATTCTGGTGCTCTTCACTCAAGACTATCTCACTGAACTTTTTTGTTTCTCAGTTAGCTTTGAAACACTGGACTGCAGTTACAGATCCCCCACATTTTTCTGTCTTGCAACTTCACATGAAGAGGAAAAGCTCAAAAACACCAGATTTAAGATAATTTTCTATCATCAGGTTTTTCCTGCAGATCCTATCATTCACTAAAATTTGGCTTAAGTTACCCTTGTCTCTTGTTTGCTCAGTGTCTGTTCCATAGAAGAAGCTACCCTCTATCATGTTCAAATTCATATCATCCCCAACAACATTGGTTAATTTTTTTTCTGATATTTGCCTGTGAGAAATCATACAAATTTGCATAATCATACCATATAAAGTTTTTTTCCTTGTATTTGTAGGCATTATTACCCAGATCAAATCTATACCAGCAGATTCATAATAGAATGCATCCCCATGAAGATTTTTCCTACCCTTTGCTCAATAATTTGCATTCAGGCAGACACTATCTCATCTTCACCTTCAAATTTAACTTTGTTGCACTATTGCTTAACAGTCTTTACTCCTTAATAAAGTGTATTAACATGAAATTATTCCACCATCTTTTTTTGTCTTTCCTAAACAGTGTGTAGCCATCAGTTCCAATATATTTCACTCACGACTTTGCTACTTCCATGTTCCTGTTTTCCCATAATGTCTGGCTCCAAGCGCTATATCAACTGTTCCTGCTACTCTTACTGACTGAAGTACTATAGAAAGGGGGTAGACCTATTACAGTTACAAGCGGTAGATACAATCCATGTATTCATCATAACCTTTTGTTTATCTATCTTTTCTGTTGTTCTATCCTCATTCATGTCCCTCTATTTGTATTCTATATGAGGATTATATGAGTTACTTCCGATTTTCCTCCTGAGTTTTTAAATTTAAAGGGTTTTAGGAACTCCTGGTTTAATGAAAGGCAAATGAAAGATAAATTAGCAAAAGGCAACACACTATAATAAAAAAGACCTCTTTATTTCTCATAAATTTAGCAGCATTTATTGTTTAATGTTAGTGTTTATAATGACAGTTCTAGTTCAAAAACTCAGCTATGACTTTCCACTCTAAGGAACACTTTCAGACTATGTAGACTACATTTGAATGGAGTCTAATTCCCTACTGATTTCAGCAAGGAATACAGAGCTATGCTTTCTCATGTTAGTCATGCATATTGAAATAAATATTCTCCAAAACTCTACAGAACTTTAAGGTATTTTACTAAAAACTTGTTACTCAGAGTAAGAATGGATGGAACAGCAGCATGATAGTTCTACACTAATAACTATTCAAAACTCATGTGTGCTACTAAAATAATCTAGCAGTCTAACAACTTGGAATTAAGATTTTATTAAATCAAATTTTCTATTCATTATTCTTTTTAGTATCTCATTAGCACAGGACCAGAATAATTAAACTGAAACATATGTACAATGTTGACTTTTACATTATGATTTTAGGTTTATGAAATGTCAACTTTTCAAAATGCTTTTGTTGAAAGAGTTAAGCTCAGACTAGTTGCCAAGGTTATTTAAAATATATTTCTCTCCTATGAATAAAAAAGTATTGTGTGTGTGTCTAATTTTGTGTATCAGAAAGAAAAATAGCATAGAAACACAGAGATGCTATAAATATGACAAGCCTTAAAAATGCAACCATATATGCAAAAAATCCCATGTAGATTCAAAATACAGAATTATTCATTCAAAACAAAAATATTTTTCAAAAATAGTGAGGTCATAAGAAAATCCCGTAAAACATCCCTACTTACTGTCTATGAATCTTTTTATTCCACTATTGTCATATATTTCATGTGGAATATTAGAAAAGCTTTAAAGTGTGTGTGTGCGTGGCAAAAAAAAAGTGCCTAGTGTGGTTTGATATTCTCTTCCTAACTAAAACTAGTCTGCTGGTACTCAATTTAAAGTCTTTCCTTTGGAACTAAATCCAAAACCTTCCACTGAGTCAACTGGTTTTGCATCAAAACAGTAATGTCAGAGATTCTTTAAAAATCGAAGTACTTTGTTCCACTGAGAAACTTCTACAAGGTCAGGAATATTGCCTGGTTTGTATAAGAAATTTGTCTTCTGTGCAAACACCAGATCTTCCTTATATCAGGCCTAGGGAAAGAGGATTTGAGTCACACTCCTTTTACATTTGCAAAGAGAATAATACACCTTTTGGGGAGGGCTGAGCATTAAGATGTTTCTTTACAATCATCCCTGGGTTTAGCATGTTGGGATGTTAGGATACGAGTAGATAGAGGTCTGCTGAAGATATACATGTAATGAATTCACATATCATATGCAGAGTATTCTTCCCTCCTCTGTGTTTAGACTCACACAAGAAAACCCATAAAGGCACAACTATGTCTAGCATTACATTTGAGTTAAAGCTGGATTCGAGCCCCCGTGCTGCACACATGGGATGTACTTTATGTGTTCCTGCATGCATAACACTTATTCAATCTACATACTAAAATGTACACAGCACATAACACTAATGAATACACAAATGCGAACACATGCACATCTTTGCATCTATGCCATTAAATTGACTTTTTTGTTACTGACGTTGTTGAAGATCAGCCAAATACGTAATTTCGCGGAAAATAAAAACCTAAAGGTGAACCTAAAAAACATCACCAACTGCCACAACCAGCTTTTCACGGAAAAAACCCTCCATGTTCCGTATGCAAGCGGAATAACGGCAGTTCTCCCAACCGCCACCAAAGGAAACGCAGTCAGCACAGCGTCCCCAACTTCGTCTCTCCCTGTCGCGGCCACCGACGCTCCCCGGCAGGCCGGTGCCCCCGTCGCACCCGCCCTGCGGATCTTCCCGCAGCCGGGGCCAGCGCGCCCACGGGGCTGCCCTGCGCGGCGCCGCGCGGTCCATCCGCCGCCCTGCGCTGCCACCTGGCGGCGGCGGGAGGCGCCGCACCTCACCGCGCCGCGGCGGCGGCCCGCGGGGTCCGGCTCCGGGGGCAGCCCGCAGCGTCGCTTAGTTGTTCCTGCTGCATCCCCTCCCCGATCCGCTCCGCACCCCGTGGCTGAGGTGGGCAGAGGGGAACAGATAAAGTAAACGACCCCGGCACACACCCCGCGTCTGCGGTTTTGGAGGATGCGCGTAGCGAAACCCGCCGTTCCCTTTCACTCCGACCACCCAATTCCCTGCCGTCTCCGCGGATGCAGCGGCGGATCCCGCACAGCGAGCAACGGCAGCGGCAGCCGCCTCCAGGGCACCGACTCCCGCCGCCCGCTCCTCTCCGCGCCGCTCCGCGCCGCCCGGACACGGCCACGGCCAGCGGGCGCCGCAGGGAGAGGACAGGGGCAGCCGCGGCGCCGCGCCGCCGCCTCCCGCCGGCCGCCGGGCCCCGGGGACGACGGCCCGCGGGTGCGGGGAGAGCGCAGTCGGTGTCCGGGGCGGTGGCGGAGCGCGGGGAAAGTTGGCCCGTGCCGGGGAAAGTGTGAGTACAGCCCTGGGGTGCGTGGGGTGGGGGTGTGGCGGGGGTGTGAGCGTGGCGCTTGCATCGGCATGTGTGTGCCTGCGCCTGTGCGTGTGCGGTGTGTGACCGTGCGTGTGGGGCGCGCGACGCCGAGCGGAGCCGCCGGCTCGCCGCGCCGCCCGCCGGGGACACCCGCCCCACCGCACCGGACGGCGGCCCTTCCCCGCCGCCCCCTTCCTCCCGCCTCCCTCGCCTCCCCCCGCCGCCTCTCTCCTCCCCGAGCCCCACTCGGCCTCCTCCGCCGCCGCCCCGCCCTCGCTCCCCTCCCACCGGCCCCCGTCCCCCTCCCCGCTGCGCTCAGCGGCGGCGGCGGGGAGAGCGCGGCGCTCCGCTGGCCGCCCCCGCCCCCGCCCCCGCCGTGCAGGCGCGCGCCGGAACGCGCGTGCGGGGGCGCGCGTCCCCGCGGCTGCCCGGGCAAGCGCCCGCGCTCCCGCGCGCGTGTGAGTGTGTGTGTGTGTGCGTGTAAGTGTGTGCGTGTGCGCGCGTGTGTGCGCGCGTGTGCGCCCCTGTACGAGCGCTGGTGTCTCGGCGCCGCCCGCGTGCGGGGGCTGTTTGTGCGCGTTCCGCTCCGAAGCCTCCCCGGCTGCGGCGATACCCGCCGCCGCCCCGGCGGGTCTGAGCAGCGCCCGCGCAGCGGGTAGAGGCATCTTCATGGGCTGCCACCATGCTTGGGCCCTGGAGGCTTCGGGCGAAGTAAGTACCGCGGTGGACTTTTCTCGCGCTCTCTTTCTCGCCTTTCTTCCTCCCTTCCTTCCCTCCCCCCTCCCCTTCCCCGCCGGGTCTTCCCTCGCTGTTGCTTTCCACCCCCAATCCCTCCCCCGTCCCCCCGTGTCCCCGTCCCCCACCCACCCCGAAAGCCAATCCTCCCAACTCTGGGTGCTGCTCAGCTGGGTGGCGGTGTCCGGCTGGGGCTGCTTGCTGCTGCTGCTGCTGTCGGCGGTACTGAACGCTGCTCCCAGCCGGATATGCAGTGCAGTAATCTAAGGGTTGAACTCTTCGGGGAAAAAAACCCACCACATACACACACAAGAAAAATCCCGATGCAACCCGGTTCGTCTTCTCCCCTCCCCCTTTTCGCCTCCCCCCTCCCCAATATGAACCTCCATAGGGAGCTGGCGAACAGCAGCACACAGTCATGGCAGAGGGGTTTCTGGGGCGGGATGGCAACCTTGCATATAGCCAGCTACAACTTTATTTTCTTTACCTCCCAACCCCTCCCCCCCTTTTTTTTTTTCAGGGAAGGGGAGAAAGGAGGAGGGAGGGAATATTGCATTTGCCTCCTTTACTAACCATAATTGAATTAAAGTTGTAAAATGCCTGGGAGTTTAACACTGACTGGGCAGGTTTTCAATGGCTTTTTTTTTTTTTCCTCTGAAGAACTGTCGGTTAATGGATGAATGGATCTGATCGAGCTGAGAAAGAATATGCTAGATACATGCCTTTGAGTAAGATTTCTGCTGTCTTTATGCAGTGAAGCCTTTTGCTTTGAGTAATTCCGATCCAGTTGACGTCTGGTCAGAATTAGAGAGAGATTCGCCGAGACTTCCGATTTCTTGCTGCATGACTGCTTTTGCTGCAAGTGCTAGATTTGCAGCCCTGAACCTGATGCTACAGGAGATGTCTTGCAGTACTGAGACTTCCCATTATTTAGGATGCGTTCCTCCAAACCAGAGTTGTGGGATGAGGATTGGAGCTCTGAGGTGGACGATAGAAAATGCAAGCCTGCTCCAAGATGCCAGCATTTAAGCCTGAATGATTTATTAGTCTTCCCCTACCGACACACACAATGCATTTATTTTCCGTATTCATATTGCTTTTAGACTAGTAGAATCAGAAGAAAACCACCAGGAGTCAGAAAGACTGCAAGAAGGAATGGAAATGGGATTTGTTTCCAGCTAGGTGAAATTCATGTGTTACATTACTGACGTAGGTCAATTGTAGGGTTTCCCTTCCACCCCCCTTGGCTTTTAATCAGCCTGGGTGTCTTCTCCCCTAAAGGATGAAGAGTACTGACAGCCATCGCTGCTCATATAATCAGTAACTCTGATGCTTGGAGTGTTGGCGATGAGATATTTCCATGAGACCTATTTAGATCTCTCCACTTCTACCAGGCTAGTTTTGCAGAACATTGGGAATAAGAGATATGTCAGATATGGCTGAAACTCTGAAGATGATCCACATGTTTTACATTTTTCACAAATTTTGGGTGAGTGGTTAAAACATTTCCTTTAACTGTCTCTGTATGTGTGTGTGTAAGAATTGAAGACCTCTGCTTGACAGTCAGCTCTGTTACATTGTATATAACATGGGGGGGGATCATAATATCAATTAAAATTATTTACTTGTGTAAAGATACAAAATTTCTCTCGCTGAAGAGAGCTGTTAAGTGATCTGAAGTAGGAGTTTAACATATTTAATCTCATTACTGAAGTATTCAACCACAGAAGTCATCTAGGGGGTGCATGTGTGTGTGTGCATGTCTGTGTGGGGGTGTGTGTGCTCTGTAAATGTACAGATAGGAAAAAACAAAAAAAAAAACCCCAAAACATAAAAGAGTTTTAAGAAGTGGGTGATGTGGAGTATGTGTCAGTATTCCCTCTGTTGCATTAAGCTGCTGTTTTCAACACTGAGCATTTTTCTTTGGGTTCCTACCATGGCATTTCCACCACCGGTTAAAAATCAAGGTAGAAGGATGGGAAGACTTTGGTGCGCTGTTCACTGGGGAGGTTCTGAAGGGAAGGGGGAGCTGAGTAATAGGGGAGGTGGGTAACCTTGTAAAATGGTGCTTCTTTTCTCTTAAATTAGGACCGTGAAACTGAACTGACAGCCATTTTATGTATATTTATGGGGCTGGTAATGAAAAAGCAATCCAAGGAAGCATAGAAATGCACCCCACAGGAACAGAACCAGAACAATTCCTACTGTGACCTCACCTTTTTAAACACCGCAGGCATTTGACTCACTAGGAGTTGCCCATCAACCTTTTAATCAATGCATGTCATCCAGTTTTTGAAAGTGTGGGAATTAGAAGTGACAGGAGGGTTTTGGGTTTTTTTTGTTTGTTTGATTAACAATCCATTCTCTACCCCACTGAAGATATATATGAACTTTGTGTCCATTTCAAATTTTATGGGGCCATGCTATTATGCTGCTTTCTTTTTTCTCTCCTTACCCTGACAGGAAATAAAATGTACGCTTGCTGCTCTACAGTAACTTTGGAACAGGACCTCAACAAAAAAATGCATATCTGGATGCTGCAGACGATCACATTTGCTTTAACATCGCTAGTCCTTTCGTGGGCAGAAAGCATCGAGTATTATGGGGAAATCTGTGATAATGCATGTCCTTGTGAGGAGAAGGACAGCATCTTAACAGTGAGCTGTGAAAACAGAGGGATCATCAGCCTTTTTGAGATCAGTCCACCAAGGTTCCCTGTCTACCACCTCTTGTTGTCTGGGAACCTTTTGAACAGGCTGTACCCGAACCAGTTTGTCAATTACACGGGGGCTGCAATTTTGCATCTGGGGAGCAATGACATACAAGACATTGAAACTGGGGCCTTTCATGGTCTGAGAGGTTTAAGGAGGCTGCACCTGAACAATAACAAGCTGGAACTTTTACGAGATGACACTTTCCTTGGGCTAGAGAGTTTGGAATATCTACAGGTTGATTATAATTATATCAGCATCATTGAACCCAATGCCTTCAGCAAACTGCATTTGCTGCAGGTGCTCATTCTCAATGATAACCTCCTCTCAAGTTTGCCCAACAACCTTTTTCGTTTTGTGCCCTTAACTCACCTGGACCTGAGGGGTAACCGGCTGAAGCTGTTGCCCTATGTGGGCCTTTTGCAGCACATGGATAAAGTGGTGGAGCTGCAGCTGGAGGAAAACCCCTGGAATTGCTCCTGTGAGTTGATTGCTCTAAAGGATTGGCTGGACAGTATCTCCTATTCTGCACTGGTGGGAGATGTGGTTTGTGAGACCCCTTTCCGCTTACATGGTCGAGACTTGGATGAAGTGTCCAAGCAGGAGCTTTGCCCGAGGAGGCTCATCTCGGATTATGAAATGAGACCGCAGACACCATTGAGCACCACAGGGTATTTCCACACTACCCCGGCTTCGGTCAACTCTGTGGCTACTTCTTCTTCAGCTGTTTACAAATCCCCCTTGAAGCCCCCCAAAGGGACCCGCCAACCCAACAAGACGAGGGTGCGCCCCACATCCCGCCTGCCCTCAAAAGACCTGGGATACAGCAACTATGGCCCCAGCATTGCCTACCAGACCAAATCCCCGGTGCCTTTGGAGTGCCCCACTGCCTGCACTTGCAACTTGCAAATTTCTGACCTGGGCCTCAATGTCAATTGTCAGGAGAGGAAGATTGAGAGCATTTCTGAACTGCAGCCCAAACCCTATAATCCTAAGAAGATGTATCTAACGGAAAACTACATTGCTGTGGTACGCAGGGCAGATTTTGTGGATGCTACTGGGCTGGATTTGCTGCACCTGGGCAATAATCGGATCTCGGTCATTCAGGACCGGGCTTTTGGGGATTTAACTAATTTGCGAAGGCTGTACCTAAATGGGAACCGGATCGAGCGGCTGAGCCCAGAGCTGTTCTATGGGCTGCAAAGCCTGCAGTACCTCTTCCTGCAGTACAACGTCATCCGGGAGATAGAGGCAGGCACCTTTGAACCTGTCCCCAACCTTCAGCTCTTGTTTTTGAACAACAATCTGCTGAGGTCTTTGCCAGGGAATGTTTTTTCTGGTCTGTCTCTCTACAGGCTGAGCCTGCGGAGCAACCACTTCTCCTACCTGCCGGTGAGCGGGGTGCTGGACCAGCTGAAATCCCTGCTGCAGATCGACCTGCACGAGAACCCCTGGGACTGTACCTGCGACGTGGTGGGCATGAAGTTGTGGCTGGAGCAGCTCAACACCGGTGTCCTGGTGGACCAGGTTATCTGTGAGTCCCCCAAGAAGTTCGCCCAGAGCGACATACGAACCGTCCGGGCGGAGCTGCTCTGCCCCGACTACTCGGACATCGTCGTGTCCACGCCTACGCCGTCCCCGGGCCAGCTGCCGGCCAGGACCACCCCTTCCTCCTCCACCGTGCGCCTCAACGGCACGGGGGCGGCCGGCGGCTCCGCACCCGCGGGCAGCGCCGGCGGCGGCAGCTCCTCGGTGCCGCTCTCGGTGCTGATCCTGAGCCTGCTGCTGGTATTCATCATGTCCGTCTTCGTGGCTGCGGGGCTCTTCGTCCTGGTGATGAAGCGGCGCAAGAAGGGCCAGGGTGACCACGCCAGCGCCAACAACTCCGACGTGAGCTCCTTCAACATGCAGTACAGCGTCTACAGCGGCGGCCACCCCCACCACCACCACCCCCACCTCCAGCAGCACCCGCCCCACCGCGGCGGCGGCGGGGGGGGCGGAAGCGGGGGGGGCGCGGCGCTGCCCAAAGTGAAGACCCCCGCCGGCCACGTCTATGAGTACATCCCGCACCCCCTGGGCCACATGTGCAAAAACCCCATCTACCGCTCCCGGGAGGGCAACTCGGGCGAGGATTACAAAGACCTCCACGAGCTCAAGGTCACCTACAGCAGCCACTCCTTGCAACCCGGGGGGGGCGCGCCGCCGCCCCCGCCGCCGCCGGCTCCCGGCGGGGAGGATGCGCCCGTGCGCAGCCCCGCTTACAGCGTGAGCACCATCGAGCCGCGGGAGGAGCTGCTCTCCCCGGTGCAAGACGCCGATCGCTTTTACAGGGGCATTTTGGAGCCCGACAAACACTCCTCCTCCTCCGCGCTGGGCACACCCGGCTCCACCCTCCCCGACTACCCCAAGCTTCCCGCCGCCTACACCTACTCCCCAAACTACGACCTTAGGCGTGCCCACCAGTACTTGCACCCGGGGCCGGGGGACGGTAGGCTCCGGGAGTCGGTGCTCTACAGCCCCCCGAGTACTGTCTATGTAGAGCCCAACAGGAACGAGTACCTGGAGCTAAAAGCAAAACTAAACGCAGAGCCGGACTACCTCGAAGTGCTGGAAAAACAAACCACATTCAGCCAGTTCTGAGAAACAGCCTCCCCCCTCCCCCCGCCAACCACAGGATCTCCTTCTCTAGAGTATTTGTATTTAACAACCACAGGCAAAACAAAGAAACGTAAATGCTGACCTCCCCCCCGCCTCCCCACCTCGCCCTCCTCCTGTTTTCCCTCCCTTTAATTCATTTTATTGTAGGGTGAAGTGCCTTGGCACAGGATTTTTCACCTTCGGGGAATGATTCTGAAAGGGTGTGCTGTTTACTTTATTTTATTTTCAGGGGTTTTTTTTTTCCTTCCTTTTTTTTTCTTTTACTGTGTTTGGAAGTAGGAAACCACTTATTGTGTAAATTGGGCATAACACTGGCATTGTGCGTGTGTGTCCATATGTGCTTGGGGAAGGCGGCAGGAGGGTCTTGTCAGGTCATATTCAGGTCGCAAGTACAAAGGTCATGGTTACTTTTTTTTTGAACAGACATTGTTTAATTTTGTTTTCTTTCTGGTTGAAGAGTACAGCGCACATTTTCCCGTTTTAGCCATGGGTGAGTCTAAATGGCTTTTATGGAGAGATTAGCACACCCCGACTTTAATACAAGGTTTCCTTTTTTTAAGGATGTGTTTGTATGCTTTCTGGACTTTTGAATTAAAAAATATATTATGATCTTTAAAAGGATCACTGTAGATGTGGAAAAATCATTAAAGAGTGCAGAGATATATGATCCATAACCGGTTAGTGAAAATAACTTATTGATGAAATATAAAAAAATATTTTATTGTAGCACCTATTTTTATATGCACATTAGCATTTCTCTTTCCTTCACTATTTTATGGCCTAATCCTGCAAATTCTTACTCACTTGAGTATCTCTACTTGTGAAAGAAGTCCCAGCTTAGGTATTCATCCTGCAGGCACTTAAGCACATGAACAACTTTGCCAATGTGTGTAGTCCTGTAGGCTCACTAATTGAGCAAAGTTAGTCAAATGCCCAAAAGATTAGGACAGAGGATGCAGAGCTATTCTTACAAGTAAAACTACTGGGATGTTTAAGTGTTTTTTCTTTTTCCAGGATGTTGTCCGAAGTGTGCGGATTGCTTTACAGTGTTGCACTACATTGAGAGCTTTTTTCCCAAAGCTGATGTAGTATCAAGAGGACCTTTTAAGTCATTACAGATAACACCAGTTATGACCAAATCTTAACAGACAATCTAAGACATATAATCTGATCGCAATAGAAAAAAAATCATGTTCCTCTATTTAAAAATGTACCTTTTAGCGACCTCCTGCCCAGGCATCTGGTTGGGCAAACTAGTGAGGAACATGTAGAAGAAATTCATTTTAGCAAGAAAAATGTTTCATTTTTTATTTTTCAGTTTTCTTTTTTTTTTTTTTATTTCATTAGTTAACCAAAATATAATGATTTTACAATGGTTGTAGCCACTTTCTGATTGTTTAGTCAAGTACGATTGCACTTGTACAGATCCACGTGTTTACTGGCATCCTGAAAGACCAAATTATGGACTGTACACATCTATATACAATGTCTTTACCCCTTTGGGCAGCAGGCAATGGCAAGGCTATTCATAAACACAGCATCACTGTAAGATGGGACAACTGATGTCTCATATGTGTCCCAGCACATGTGATTTTTTAATAGTTTCTGAATAAACACTTGATAAATATTTCAAATGTAAGAACACGAAATAATGAGTATCTGAAGTTTAAAATTTCTTGCCAAAATTATGTCTGTACGTTGGATTCTCTTTACTAGCAATTATGGCTCATCAGAAAGACCTAACGTTTTTAGGAAAAACATAATGTGTTGTCTATTTTCAAAACACAACGTACAGTAATTACCAGCATATATAACACGGATCAGAGAGTGACACATGCATATGTGTTTCACCAACATATGGGAGGATAGAATAGGTTTATATTTACATTTTGTTTCCTTGCTGAAGTGTTCTTTAGTATATGGAACGGAGTAAGTGATATTTCACACGTGGTTTTGTCTTTCTTCATTAGGTTATCATGTTTGGTATTTTTTGCAGAGTTGCTCACTAGTACATTTTTTATTGCAAAAGGTCTGTTCTGTTCTGCTTTTCCTATCCATGTACAATCTGTCACTTTCTACAAAAACAAAGCTATATAACTGATCCTTTGGAATTCAAGATAAATGTTTTGTTGGCATGTGTTCTTCTCTCTATGCCACCTACACTGAGAAAAAAAAAAAAAAGAAGCATGACTGTATTTAACTTGGACAGTTTAGTAAGTGGAGTGTTATTTCAGTTTGAAATGCAGATATAAAGAGTGTCCTTTTGTCACTAGAGACACAACACATGGCTATTCTGTGCACTGCTCTTGGTCTCCTGCAGACTTCCCATTGACACTAGTGAGAAATGTGGGTATTGGTGCCAGAGGTGCAGTTCTGGAGCCCTAATTTTGAATTACCTCCTTTATAAATGTTACTGAAACCAGGCCTGGATCTCTTTCCATTTAAACTCAGTGGAGGCACAGTGTTGTTAAACGGGTATAAGTAAGAAAATTTTCAGCCTTACTGGCTTCGTCATTGACTAAGAGAAAACCTAACTCAGTAAGGATTGAATGAGAAGATCCTGCAAACAGTATGTGTCCGTTCATGTGTATATCTCTTTTTTTCTCTGCGATTCTAAACCTCATAACCAGGAGTTTGCATAGGTGTCAATACGAATGTAGGATTAGGTCTGTAATGTGAAAGGTACATTCTACATGGCATTCTGCCACAAAGAGGCAGCATCCACAAATGAGTAAATGAGCAGGAATTGCTTGGATTTGTAAGAAATAGCTGATAGAAATGCCTCAGCAGTCTGTTTATGCTTACGTTCTGATGCTGCCATTTCTGAGGCCAGTAGTACTACTGCTTCCATGTTTTCTACACACACTTCGTAACTGGCAATGAACAGTTTTTCTATGGGTCTACACTAAAATCAGAACAATTAATTTAAATCTCTTCAATTTCTCATCTTCAGTAGAAAAAATATGTTATCAGTTCCATTATTGGAGAAAAAAAATTAAATGGCATCAACTACCTTCAGAAAGTGCATTCTTGAAGGTAAATCCTTAATAAAGGATACAGAGTACAAAATAATATTCTTTAGTCCATAATTATCCTGAAAAACACCTGAAAGGGCTATTTGTGAATGAAGACTTTAATGGAAGTAGGATTTCCCACTCAGTGGCTATAATGATTTATCATCTGTGGAAAATTATAGTAGGAAAAAGTAAATGGGAATGTGACTTGACAAAGGGAGATGGGCTTCTCATTTGAAAACACAGGATAATTTGTCTAAAGAAAAAACATTTGTATAAGAACATGACCTCTGTTTTGTTAGCAAGATCAGTGAAACCTTCTGCATGATGATCTGCTGAGTTAGTGCTGACCAAAGGGGTAAATGTGTAAGAAGAAGAAGAAAAAAATCCCTATTTTAAGTATTTTAAATATTATTTTAGCTTGTTTTATGTTGGTTTAAGCTTATTATTAAAGTGACCCCCCCCCCTTTTTTTTTAGTCTTTTGACAAGTAATATTGAAGTTACTGAATCACTCATATGGCTTCACATTTTATTTTTAGAAGTGCATGATATTCTGTGATAAAAGAGCAAGAAAAGTGGAAGAGAATCCTAATTTCTCAATGTAACTACTAGAATCAAACCATGGATTGTGATAATGCAGAACATTTATTCTTATGAAGTAAAAGAAATATTCTTTGTACTTTCCTTTGGTTTTTTTTCCCCACGTTGTGCCAATTTAATGTCCTAAATACTAATGAGTCAGATACCTTTTTCTCTCTCCCCTCTTTTTCTTTGTTCATTCTTTCCCTTTCCTTCTTCCTCTGCCTCCTCTCCTCTCCTCTCCTCTCCTCTCCTCTCCTCTCCTCTCCTCTCCTCTCCTCTCCTCTCCTCTCCTCTCCTCTCCTCTCCTCTCCTCTCCTCTCCTCTCCTCTCCTCTCCTCTCCTCTCCTCTCCTCTCCTCTCCTCTCCTCTCCTCTCCTCTCCTCTCCTCTCCTCTCCTCTCCTCTCCTCTCCTCTCCTCTCCTCTCCTCTCCTCTCCTCTCCTCTCCTCTCCTCTCCTCTCCTCTCCTCTCCTCTCCTCTCCTCTCCTCTCCTCTCCTCTCCTCTCCTCTCCTCTCCTCTCCTCTCCTCTCCTCTCCTCTCCTCTCCTCTCCTCTCCTCTCCTCTCCTCTCTCCTATATTACATCATTTACTCCCATCTCTTACAAAAGGAGCTGAATTTCAACTGGTTAATCCAGAAGATATACCCTGTAATTTCTAGACATTTTTACACACTACCTGAAACACCAGATGCTATGTCAGTCCCGTCATCAATTAGAAGTCTGACATAAATGCAGCTTCCACTTTTATATTTCTAGGGCCTAAATTCTCACATGTTTTTTAGATTTACCTCTCATTATTTTAATGGTCACTTAAGGTTGTAAAAACATGTTCAGTTGATGCCAAATACTGCAGTATTGAATTTCTGAATGTTTTCCTATGTTTTCATTTTTACAAAGCATATCGCTAATTCTTAGGAGTATTTCTTTTAGGAAAACATATTAGATGTGGTGGTACCTTTTCTCATATCACATAATGATTTAATTCTTAAAGTAATATAACAAAATTAATGGTAAATAAAAAAATATCCCCTGACCTATGGAAAACACAATTTAGAAGCCTCTGAAGAGGCAGGAATAGCTAATCATGGTAAAATATGAAGGTAACATCCTGGTTCTCTAGGTTGTTTAGATTTTTATTTAGCTGGAGCTAAAATGTCTGACCAGCATGTTGAGTGTTTCTTACAGAACTTAAGAGTCTGCTTAATGCATATGGTTGCCTCTCGGGGGGAGAGTCCATTAAGGCACTACAACCTGAAGGACAGGGTAAACAATAGCTCCTTCATTTTTAGAGGGTAGGTTCCTTATATTGCTTGATGTCTCCAGGGAGCCTTTCATTTGGTTAAAGACTGGCATACTGAAATGCAGCGCCTCCAAACCAGCCTCTAGAAAAGAGGGCCAAAATCTTCAGGTTTTTTATGCAGAACTGAGAACACTATTGGCACTACTGGCATTAAACAAGAAAAATGGGGAGAGAAGAGAGAGTGAATGGCAGACATAATTCCACAGCTGTCAGTCTTCAAATGGCCTTCACATCTGTATTGATTATTTGATTGTAGGGAATTGTACCTCTTTTCTTCAGCATCCATTTACCCTGGAAAATGTAGAACCTCAAGCTAAGGAGTGACAAGAGGATGGAGGAGTAGACAAGTGAGGCAGTTCTGTGAGAGGAGTGGGCAGGAGGGCAGCATTCCAAACAGGGCGACCATACTAATTGCTCATTTACATAATTTCCCAACCCTTCTAAGAAGCTTTGAAATGTTGTCTGATGAAATGAGAGCACACAGATCTCCTTGCCATCCAGCAATACTGTCTTGCAGATTTGTTTATCCATCTATGTATAAATACTATCCTAATATAAATATCACAAGTATTTAAATTTTTTTTTTTTTCTGTTCATTATTCAGCTACATTCCAGAGTATCTAGCAGTATGATAAAACTCCAGAAATTCTAAGCACAGTTACACTTTAGAATAATTGTTTATTCTTAAAACACCAAACAGAACAGAGTTAGGAAACAGAAAGAGGCACATTTAGGTCCTAGGAACCAGAAGCATTCAGTTAATTGAATATACAAAGAAATAAAGCGTAATGAAGTTTGTTAATTAAATGGTTATCAAATTAACTATTTAACTTACAGCTAATGGACCACATTTTGCTTTTAGCTTTGTAAGTACAAAACTGGATTCCATTGACTTAAGGAAGTTACAAAACATTTACCTTGCTCTTATGAGCTTAGCTTTTTGTCACGGAAATAAGCCATTCTCTTAGCATTTTTGTTTTGTAAAGGGAAAAATGTTTGTAAATGTTTGTAGTTCTGCAAAGTACCTTAAAAAAGAATTACATCTATTTCCAATCTGCAGACAAATTAACTGAACACCAATGTAGTATAACACTGTAAAATTTATCTCAGAACCATATTGTCCTGATTACTTGGGAAGTTCAGTTTACAACCACATACACAAATGTGCTTCTTGAGAATAATAGACCATATGAACTGACAACATACCTTTATTTTATTCTGCAGGCTTGGTCATGAAACCTTGAATTAGATGAAAAAAATATTGATAAAAATTTTTCTGTTTGTGGTGTTTTTGCCATGGAAGATGCAACCACTTTTACTGCAATTTTGCAGCCTCATATTTACAGTATTTGTTAAATTTTGCAGAAAATTATAGATCATGTCAAACATAAATATTTTTTTTTTCTCTTTGGACACATGGTTACTATTCTATATTGTGACATGGTTCTGTGTGACCTTCCAAAAATATGCCTAGAGTGGGGTAACATAAAAAGTTGAAAGAATAATTGTCTAGTTAAATATTCCATGCAATAAAACATTTCCTTCTCATGATTTCAACAATATATCTGATTTTGTGAACATTAGATTATCAACATCTTCTGGTAATTTTGTACCAATACTGTAACAAAAAATTTACATTCCTATTTGGGAAAGGGCACAAAGTATGAGATTGCTGTTGTCAGAGACATCATATCAATTTTATTCAAAAACACCTTTAAGTAAAAGTACTGACTGAGTTAGATTCTTAAAATAAAACTTGAAAAGTGACAATCTAGTACGGTTTTCTAATTTCTGAAAAAGAGCTTAATTACCAAGTAGATTATTATTTTAACCATCTGTCATTTTTTACCATCTGTATTTAAAAAAATAAATATATATGTGTGTGTACATATATGGACATGTATGTATACATACATATGTATAAGTATGCATATACATATGCATACACTTATATTTATCTATATTTCTTTAATTAACATTGTCTTTACTGTGATGTAAGAGTATTTCCATGTGTGTTTTGAAGGCTTTTAGGCCTGGAATGAAGCAAAAGTTCTTCATATAGGACACGAAGCATATGAATGCTATATACACAATCACCAAAAGTCGCTCCAATCCTACAAGACTTCAACTTGTCTAATATATTAATATAAATGTTGGTTTGGGGTTCCTAGGAATAAAAGAGCAGGCCCAAATCCAGTTTGCAACTGTCTGAATATAGATTGAGGGCATTAGTATTCCTGCATCTTAAAGCTCTACTTTACATCTGAAGTAGTATCACATAACAGGAGCGTCCTGAATTTAACTTTGCTGTAACTTCATTACAATGACAATTAGTTTGTCCAGGCAAATGGATAAACACATACCAAATGTATTTATGAAAATTGAAACTGTTCTTACAAAGTTCTCACTACTAGATATCTGAATTTAGTCCTAAACTAATAAATTCATAACTGTATTTAATTATGCAGTAATTATTGCATGACAAAGATTTGTTCTTTTTCTATATGCTGAACTTAGGTGAACTATTCAGTTTTTTAGTGACAACTATAATAAAGCTGGTAGTCCCAATGGCAGTTGCTCTCTCCTAAAGTTAAAGCAGGGTTGTTCACAGTGTTGATACTATTCGGCTATGATACAGTTTTATCATTGTAAAGTCTATTTTAAAATTTATAAAATGAAACATTTTAAATGCATTTTCAGGTTGGCAGTTTATTAAATTTAATCAAATATGTCATTACATTTATCTAAAATTTATTAGCCATGTACTTTTAAATAGTTTTCACATGACTTTTTTAAATAATTCATAAAACTATTTATAAGTGGTACAATGTTGTCGTTACCTGAGTTTATGTACAGTTACATAGAGTACTGCGTATTCAGTTAGATTTTATCTGGTAATTTATAGCAAACCAAAATGTATAGGTTACAGTATGTTTCACATTAAGCTCAAAATTCAAGAATATGTACATTTTTTTGTTTTCAAATTTATAAGAAATGCCTTCAAAGAACTTGAACCATATAATTTCAAAGAATGAATAATCTGCTGAATCATTTCTTCCCAAGTATAAATATCTTCCTTTAGTGATGATGAAAAGTACTTCAAAGTAAAAACTGACTAATCAGTATATTTGTTGGTTTTGAAGTGAATGAAAATTCTCCCATTGATTTCATTTTTGGAAAGTATAGAATGTCTTTACAGTTTGTCTTACGTATTTGCGTCTTCCTGTGAGAGACTTTTTATTAGCTACCTTGCATAGGGAAAATACCTGCTGCAAAGGTGTTTTAAATCTCAATTGGTTACAACATCTTTATCAGTTATAAATTTGGGTGTTTCTAAAGGTTGTTTTCTTTCTTCAGTGATTAATTTATGCTTGGTCTTTTAGGACTGGTTTTTTTTAGTTTATTTCTATCCAAAGATAGCATGCAATATAGTTAATACCAGTTGTGGAAACAATTTAAGAATACTACATATAGATGGGTTCATTTAGTTTATAACATTAACATTTTAAAAATATTCTAACTCTTTAAAATTGAGTTAGCAGTTACACATCTTCTATTTTAATTTTCTGTCTCCTTGTCTTACTCTTTTTTCCTACACATCACTGAATCAAACCGCTTGCCTTTGTTTTCAAGTCTGCTTTTTATTTTGAGTACAGAGCACAACTGTGTGCAGTGGGATCTAAGCTATTGTTCTTAAGTGCATCTATTTTCTGTTAAAGAAAAATATTGTACTCTTTTAGATAGCTATTGATTTTCTAAGCAGAATCACATGGTCAACATTTCTCCCCTCCCTTTCTCTCTCCCTTCTTACACTGTGAGGCAATGAAGAGGCATGTGTTTGCTTTGGTAGCTCGGATAGCTGGAATAAGACCTTAAGCAAGATCCTCATCAATGTCAAAGGAAATCAGGTTTTAGGTAGGGATTTTTTTTTTTTTTAATTCTATCTATAGCATCACTAGTGTAAATCTGTAACATGAATACATACAAGCATAAACGTATATTTATATGTATGTATATCTAGGGCACCAGTCACTGCAGAATGAAGCTTTTTTTTGGTCATAATTGATTTTTTTTAATGCACCTTGTCTTAAAAAGAGGAACTGTCTTACAAGTAGGAAATGCTTATATAATGAAGCTTTTCAGCAGAGTAATTTAAGTGGTAAAATGAACTCCTTATCGACAATTTCTAATAGGGTTTAAAATGTTTCTTTTTACCTTTTTGGCACAGCAGGTAATAGCTACCAACAAGTAAGTGGCAATATACCATAATATCATGTTGAACAGCATAATCTATTAGGTTTATTGTGCAATATATTACTTAAAATGTTTTAAATGGTAGAAGTCAACTAGTGTGTATTGTACTAACTTGTACATAAATTTTAACAACTTTTTTTTCTAAATAAGAAGTTGCTACTCTTTTGAGAAAAGTTGTTTCTATAAATTTGAAAAGTAGTTAAAATAATGATTCTAAATTCACCAATTTTTAGAAACATAATTGAATGTATTTATAACGGTTAATAATTTTTCATCCATATGTGATTTTATATACTGAATGTGTTCTATAATTTTCAGTATATTTTATATACTGAATGTTATCTATAATTAAATATTTCTTAAGGATTCTTGGATTACTAAGAAGCTTTTGTTAGATTTGGTTAGGATCAGAGGTTTAATTATGGAGAAAAAAAGCATCCTGTCATCATTTTGTCTTCATAATATTTATCTAGGATCAATTGTCCAAATGAATTGGACTAATTTTTAGAAATGTTAAAATATGTATTAATTTTACCTCATTTGATATTTGGATGTTTGAGAATTAATTACTGCTGTATGTAACAAGCTATGGTGAAATACCAGATTTCCCAACTTTGGCCTGATCAATACTATGTAATTTCAACTTACATAGTGAAACTATTTTTCTTTTATGTTTGTCTTGTACTTATTTACCCTTACCTCCTGCTCTGTGTGTTGATGTAAGGCCTCACAAATAATCATTTAATCATTAAAGCTCAATATTACTTTACAACCCTAATAGAAAAATAATTTAACACAGCAATGAAGGCAAAAGTTCAAAGGTATATTTTTATTCTCTGACTACATCCACATGTGAATAAGTTGATTGATGTGAGTAGTCTCATCAGGTTCAGTAGAAATTTTTGTGTAACACACTTTCATGTTTGGAGAAAAGGATTTCAAATATATTTCTGATGCATACAGGCTTAAGTCAGTCTTTAGTCTGAGTTCTGGTTTGCTTGATGTTTCTGAGCCTATTAGGATACTGATTACTGTTACCGAAGTCTTTTCTTCCTCTAAAAAGGGAAATTTTTGTTCTTCTGCACATAGACAATATGCGATTAGATGTGTGAGCATTTTGATATGCTCAGAAAGGCCTGAGGTCCTTGAAATCTAATGCTAGTTCAATTTCTGAAATGCTTACTTTTTGTTTTCCTGTATTTTGTTTTTAATTGAATGTAAGTGGCTTGAAAAGGTTACTCATAATAATGTTGAAATCTAATGGCAGACAGGTGCTGGGAAGGTTAATGAATATTTTTATTTATTCAGATAGTTGAACTGTAAAGCCATATATGGAACATAAGTATTTATAGGTTCTGAATGTCTTCATTTTGTCTTATCTTCTAAAAAAGTTAGATTTTTTAACTCAAACAGGGAATACAGAATTTGAATGAAATATAAAGATGTTAAATAGCTGTCATCCAAAGGGTTAAATAAGAATTGTTGTTATTATTGGGGTTTTTTTTGTTGTTATTGAACTCTGAAAAATCAGGTCACATTTATTTTTGGGACTCACTGGGTTTTTAGGAGGTGAGTGAACAATGGCTAAGAGGGCTCGCACCTCTCTGTGTTAGAACTAGCTAAATTGCCACAGTGATGAAACAGGAGTCCTTTTTAGTGAAATCATGTTTAGGGAATATGGCCAATTTATATTTATCTTTGTATGTTAAATATCTAAAAGATAAATGTTATCAAAAATATTTCTTAATACTGAGAAGAAAGTAGTTTTTTGCAGAGAAGAGAATCTGAAAGCAAGGACTGTTTTTACCAGAAGTGAAAACAATGATTTTATTTTCATTGTCCAAATGTAGAGATGCAAAAGTAAAAACATACAGAATGCAGAGTATTGAATACTTAGAATATTATAAAATCTTAAACTTGTGAACACCTTTTTTAGATATACACAACCTTATAACACTTGATATGCGAGTCTTGCATATAAAGGAGGTTCTAGCTATAGTTAGGGCAACATCAGTCTGAACAGAGGCAGGTATTTTGGTCTATATTTTTTCATATAACCTTAGAAAAATCCTTTTGGTCAGCTTAGAGATTTTTTTTTTTTTTTCATTACACAGGAATCAAAATTCTTCATGTCAAAGTTGGAAATTATGGTGTCATGAAATGTCTCAGTGCCTGGACAACTAATCATTCAGCAGCAACATTGAAATTGCTACAGCAAACTGAAATTTGAAATTAAGATATGACGTTCTGTGACTATGGGAGATATTTGTGAGAGTGCTTTGTTGACAACTAATTAATAATTATGGCTTGTAGTCTTCTAACACCTTTCTTTCCAAAGGATCCTAAGGTGCCTTGCAAAATTAGGGCCTGTTCCTGCCCTGATTGAAGTCAATGGGAGCACTGCCAATGGGAAAGCACTGGGCACTTAAGAAGCTAATAAAAGCTGCATTCAGACATCACTTCTACCACTGAAATGTGTAACTGTTCGACTTACACAGCAATACTCCCTAGTGTTTTAAGACAGGAAGTGAATATTATAATATGCAGATTTCAAATTTTAAAAATAAAACATAATTTTAAAGGGATACATTGTTCAAATATTAGTGTTAATATCCCAGCTTTTGGTTAAAATTTCTGTTTGAGACTTCATGCAAACACTTTTCTGTATTTTTTTCAGAAGATTTGAACGTTAGTTCCAGTAGTTCTAATGACTGATATCACTGTCATTATTCACATGTTGTATACACATATTTTAGAGCTTAGATTTACATTTTTTATGCAAAAATATAAAATAATTTCAGAAAAATATAACATGGAAATATAAGATATCTTCTATATTTATTGTACCTTTTTCCTGATTATTTTTTAATTACTACCTGATGAAATCTTAGTATTACAATCAGTCGGTGGCATATATTTCCATACTCTTTCATTTTACATATTAAACTGATTGCTGCAATATGGCAAGGGCAAGTTTTGATGTTTGCATACCTGAAATGCCAGTTGGAAACAAGCCTTATGCCATGTATTCTGATGTTTTTGTTTATTTTTAATATAGGGCCTTTCATATAAAATTTGTTGGTTATAAAAACACTATGTCATACATTGATACAAAAAAAATGGGAACTAATGCAGATATTTGTAATGTTATGAAAAGGCTTGAATTTTTTTTCACTCATTTTTTTCTCAACATTTCATGTTGGTGAATGATTAAATAATTGAATTATTTAACAGTTTTAAAATTATTAAAAATCAACAAATAAAAGAGGAAAACTTTCAAGATACCATAAAAAGTTCATTAGCTGTTGGACTGTTTTGTTTGACCCTAGTTAGATGCTTTAAGATGGGACTGCAGAATAAGCAGCTCAGAGAGTAACTGATCATCAGAACAACTTGTCTAACAGACCATCTATCAATTGAAACCTTTGAATGAGATGATGTATACATTCCATATATTCAAAAAGAAGTTCAAGATGGCTAGATAAATTCAACATTAGTCTTATTGAATAAATGTTTATTAAATCCTCTGGCAAAATCACAGAAGATTCAACTTTGCATTTTTCACATGTCCAAGATGAAAATACTCTGTATAGTTCATTGAAATACTAGATTTACCTTATTAAAAAACTAAAAAACAGATGTAATCTCAATTTTAAAGAATGTTCCATTTTTCATACTGTACCTGGATAAATTATTTACAGTTTAACTGTAAACATTAAGAGGGTAGTTCATAAAAGGTGGGTTCAGAGAGATCACAGTATATTGTATGTATCTGTTATATAGATGTGGCTTTCAGGTAGTTTTGAATGTATTAGAGGAAGGCACTCTGTTAGAACTTAATTCAGAATTAGTTCAGTAAGTTAGAACTTAATTCATTTAGAACTCAGATGTCTCCCTCTACTAGAAACACAGTATTTTATGGCCTTTTATAACAGTAAGAACCTGGAAATAAGCAAATTACAAAGTTTATGCTGGATGAACAAATGCCATGTTTTCTTACTTACATTTCTGGCTAGAAAACCCACATCTTCCCCCAAAATAATTTGACAAAAGTAAAAATAATTTGACATAATTGTTCCAGAAAGCTACAGACAGATATGGAAAATAGCCATTGAAGTTAACAGCCAATTCTTTTCATTTCCTTTCATATGTGTTTTCAATAAGAGAATTATATTCTTAATACTTTTAAGTCAGTTGTCATGTCATAAAATTTTATAGATATATTAAGGTTGATATTGAACAGTATCTTTTACACACACACAAAAAAGTAACAAGTAACAATGCATGTGCTGATGAGAGGCCAGGAGGAATTTAGCACTTCAGTCAAAAATAGGGTTAGGTTTTATCCTTAGGATAGAATTAATGTGTGATCTTATGGTCACTTAATATGTTTCCCAATAGATCTTCCCTGAGGCCTGTTTTTGCAGTCCGTAACCAGGCAAAACCCCAAAGAAATCAGTGCACTTCTGCTTAGCAAAGAAGTTTTCAATCTCTTCTTTGGACTTCAAATTATTCAATTCATATACCATTATATAATAAAAAAGGGCTAAACTACAGTTACTCAGAAAAATTTAACATGAAGTCTCATGCTTTCGAGGATCTGGGCCTAAATGACTAATGCAATACTAAGATCATATATCCATCTTGTACTAGAAATAAATTAGTTACTGTCAAATACTGCATTCTTTGCTAATTTCCATCTTGCTCAGCAAAGCGTTGTAGGATCCCATCTTTAAAACTTTTTGTATTGTACTTCTTCACTAATAAATATTTTGTAAGACTTTACTGGGTACTACAATACTTTTTTGTTTTCATTAGTGTCCACTAAATATGTTTTCATTGGCGTTTCTATAACCATCATAGGAAACATGAACTTCGTATTAGAAAGTGAGGTGAAAATAGCACTTTTTTTTTTTACCAGCTCAGTATAAAAAAACCCCACACCTTTTTCCCGAGAAAATACTATTTTTCAAATGTGTTTTAGAATTTGTTAAATAAAAGTCTTCCTGACAAACAAAACATGACTTTGCCTAAAATAAAAACAAAACTAAACATTCACCTCATCTAGTTTTATATTGAACCATAACCTTTGTCAAAAGTGAATATTGCTCAGTATTTGAAAGTGCAACACCAATCTTGCCCCCCAAAAAACCCAACAAAACATGTCAGTAAACATATGGTTGATCTAAACTGCTAGAAACTGTTACATTCAGCTATCTCACAGAATGTATTGCTTTGTACTCTTAAGTTTAATTAATAAACCATGGTAATTAGGAGTATAAAACACACATTTTCATACACAGATATCTCATAATTGCAAACAGATTTTACCAATGCATTATCTTGTTTAAGTTTCAAAATAATTAATTAATAATTAAATAATACTTTAAGGTTTGTTTCAATAGATCTTTAAAAAGCTGTACTCAAAAAACCATGAAGTCAAGCAATGTTATTTCACACAATGGTTTTAAATGTTTTATTGTCAAATAGACTGTATATTTAGAGTACAGTTCTATAGCAAAAATAATGCTTTTAATAGTTAATAGATTGCTGATATTTTGATTTGCACGCTCTGAACCATACGAGTAATTTTACTTTCAGAAATTTAACGATATCACCAAAAACCACTTATGGGAATAAAATTGTTCATATAGCTATGCATTTGCAGGACTGAGCCTTCAAGTTTTAATTGTTTGATCAATTGGAAAAAAATCTACTGAGTATTCACTGGAGCTTTTGACCTCATAAAATTGGTTCATGTATTTTTGTCTCACAGCTTCCTATAACAATGAAAAAAAAACCCCTTCACTTTGTACTTTATCCTTCAATGAACAGTAAAAAAAGCAAATATCAAATAATATTAATACCTCAGAAATACAAGAATAATCCAAAGACTGTCTTTAGATTGATAATATTTATATTTGCAGTATTAAACATTAAGCATTAGAAGCATTATAAAACATCATATATTATATACATAACTTTATAACTATAGACACATTTGCTATGTATACTTTTTAGGTTTTTTTTAATGCAGCATCATAGGTGTACCTGATATCAATGTACGCTTATATATGCGTATAAAAGTCTTATGCACTTTAAAGCACATCGGACTTAAATTATGCAGCAAAATGCCACCATAATGTATCTGACCGTTTTACTGAATTCTGTTACAATGTTAGTTTATTAAACAGTGTCAGATAATTTTCATTGTTACTGGTATATTTCTGGGGAAAAAAAAGCTGGGATGTGTAATGAAGACTCTGTTCATTCTGACAGAGAAGTACTATCCTTGTGGTGCTTAGGCACTTCACAAGAGAAGAGTTTTTTTGCAATATGATGCCTCCTGTGCTGCAGCGAGGCATGAAACAATACGAGAGGTAGACGGAACTGAAGAATGTCATATGAGGGAACGCTAGTTACATCGTAGGAAACATTCACAAGGGGAAGACAGCTGCTGTAATGAACTATTAAAGCCAGCAGCAGGGTGTTCTTTTTTTCCCCAAGGTTTTAGAAGCCCGATATGACATTTCCTTCTGTCTTCTTCCTCTGCTGTCTGTCCTCCTCCCTCTCAAAGGAGGTCTGCTGTATCAGGTAGCTTTCATCATGGCATGCACTGAATCATGAGGGTTCTGCCTTTCATTGCCCTCTCTTTTGCCCTTCATTTAGAGATTATCCAGAACTCGGCCTCAGAGTGCCAAAGAATAACTCTCATTCTTGAAAAAAACACTGCAGGTGGGACTAAAGAGAAATGACGAGCAGACAAGCTGAAAACCTACTGAAATGACTGAAAATGGATATTGTTTGAAGGGATATGCATTTATAATTGTATACCTATGTCTATGGAAGTGGCACTAAAAAACATATCTGCAACTTAGTACAATTGTAAATTATATGATTATTATGTTTAGACACAGTGGCCTCTGATTTTCAAGAATGGAGTAGGAGGTGAGGATGATGAAGAGAAAAGCTGAGGTAGCAATGACATTGACTATTCTTATTAGAACAAATGTTAGTCCTTGGTTATATACACATAACTTCTTTAACTTTAGTAGGGTTGTTTTGCTTAAATCAAGCTATATGTGTGGCTAGTTGGTACTATGCTTTAATTTCTGTATACATATACACATATAAAAAAATACGTGTATATATTTCCACACCTTTTTTACAGGACTGTAACGAAATAGTGGCCTAAAATTTTAATGCTAAAAAAAATTTGATAACTCTAATGTGCAGGTTGTATAATCCACAAATGTTTTGTATAATGATTTCCTGTGTAGATTCATATACAATTTGTCACCTTGATTTCTCCACATGTCTTGTACTGATGAACTCTGTTGACATTTCTGTCTGGTAGTTATTCCTGATTTAGATCAGACTAAGTGAAAGGATATGCAAAGGATGTGTCCAGAGTGCATTAGTCTGCTTCTTGAGGTGAAGCACTTCAGAATAATGAAAAATACCTTTAAATTAGATTTGTATTCTAGATCTGGGAAATCTAATTTGGACTATGGTCACTTGTTTATCATACAACATGGTTCAAAAGCAACTGACGTGAAAGTCACGTATAGCAGACATAAAAATTCATAGCATAATCGAGTTCAGGTTCTGATGCAGCTACATATATTTGAGAATGACAAACCAAACCCAAAAAACCCAAACCGACAGCCATAAAATAATAATGCAAATGAGACTAATATTTTCTCATGGATTTCCTTCGTTGAAGCATTTGTCAATATTTAAACACCAGAAATGCTTCTTCATCATAATTTTTTCATTTCCACAAATTCTTTAGAAAACAATATCTGCATTAATCTAGACATCATGTAGAGGGAATACAGGTATTCCTAGTTGTATTCAAATTTTTCAAATACCGTTTCTATTTCAAATTTGAAGGTGCAGAGCTATATCATACCGAAAAATGAATATTAAGGGTGTATTGAGCTTTCCATTATATTAGGGTCAAGATTGTGTTTTATGACTTTTTTTTTTTAATTTAAATGCATTCTATTAAGATACAGTAATACTGAATGTCAAAATAATTCTGTGATTACCTGTATTTAAAAACATAATACATGATCTCCAGCAAAGCAATATTCTGATAGTTGCTAATTAAGGATCTTTCATTCTCTAGAAGAATGCTTTAGATAACTCTTTTAATAGCTGTGTTCTTTTGTCATTATTATACAGTGTTTCTATTGCTTTCACACATTTGTTGGTATCTGCCAAGCAAAACCAAATTTAGCCTGAAGCCTGGAGGAAAATAAAAGGAAAATATATTAGGTATATGAATGATAATTTGGAGAAAAAAAAGTGTTGAAAATTTTGTGCTCATATTTTTGGTTGCACAACCTATGTGCCAAATTTTGCATATACTCATTATGCACAAATGCAGATGTCAATGTTTATACCAACAAACACAAATTGTATATGTAAAATTACAACCCAATTTTTACATCCACCTTTTAATATTACACATACAACAGGTTATGTAGAAAAATTGACCCAACTGACAGGAAGAGTTTGGGGCACTTAAAAAATCCGGTATTTCAATTCTGATCATTATTTGAAAGCTTTAACAGTATGCTGAAAAACAATTCTCCACATATTTTCTGAAATTAATAGGACATCGAGTCTTCACTCCATATTGCATCTTGCTGACACTTGATAATTATAAAGCTTTCCATCTGTAACAAGAATTGTATATACATTACAAATTATTTCTAATTGTATCACTCTTCCAAACTTTTAATTATCTCTAAATTGGAAATATTTTATTTTTCCTTTATTTTATTTCCATTATAAAATTGCTAATATTTATAGACTTTACTACCTAATTAGTTCTAATTAAGAAAGTAATTTTCTTCTCAGCTCTATATTTTAAAGTTGATTGACATGGTATTATATGTACTCGTGGAACTTTCTTTTTTCTATGTTAGTCAGGCCTGCTGCCTTGCATGGAAGTATGAATGCTCTATTGTTTTGAATAGTGGTTCTAAAAGTGTAGCAGCAAAGATGTACTTTCTTAGATGTACACAGCAGTTCGCTTTTTGCCTAGCTGTCCTAAAACATTCTCACTCACAATCCATTTACAAGTCAATCACTGCAAAATGAAAAGAAAATCTGTTCTTATTAAAATTATCAGACCTGTGCTGAGTCAGGCTTTCACAAACTGTTTGAAGTAGCGGTACTGTAGGCAATATACAGATGTAAATCACACTGATCTGAAGCAAAAGTGCTGGGTGTATTCTTACTATATTCTAAAAGATTTATAGTTATGTACCATAAGGTGTATGCATTTTCATGATTACGAATTATCATTTGCTATAATATTTCATTGTGAGAAGTGCACTTTATATTAATTTCAGGGTAAATTCTTTGTTCTGATCAGTGTGAACTGATCATAGTTATAGATCCAAACTGACTTTATTTGCAGCCTTTATGAGGTTATTCATTAGTCAATGTGGAAACAGTCTTACTCTAATGTATGAGTTCAATTCCTTCTTATTTTAAAACGACATTAGTTCAGTACATAAAGCCATATTAAGCAGAATAGACTGTGCTCAGTAGTTCTGTTCTGCAAATTAAAATATTTTCTTAATGAAACCCGAATCTTTAGCCTTAAACTAAAAGCATGAAGATGTGTTAGATTTCTTTTAGGAGAAGACTGAGTTGGTTCATTTTTTTTTGCTTTTTATTTTCATTTTTTATTGCTTTTCTTCGAATCCCAGAAGAACAGATAGATGCTGAATATTAATAAAAACAAGATTCTTGGAGATATTAGGACTGTAACAACTTTTAATCACCCTAAGCCATACACATGAAAACTTTAAGGTAGTTTTTATTCAGTAACAAAGCAGCTTCAGTCAATAAATAGGAGACAATTTTATTTTTCAATTTTTCATTTTGAAACCGAGAAAACACTTGTGGAAGTCACGATTTGTCTTTCATTTGGTGGCCAGTATGTTGGGGATTATTTTTGCTGTCTAAGAATCACATATATTAAAATCTGGGCAACAGACCTATTCTTGTCCTGGATTCCATATATTAAAAGTGTTCTATTCTCAACAAAACAGTATGTCAGAGAATCATCAACACTCACATATACACAACTAAATGCCTTCCCTGGTATGTGAGATGTATTAAAGTGGTGAAGACCAGTGCTCCCTTGCATCTGTTGAAATAACTACCTATCAGTTACTATGGAGATTGGAGAAGAAAATGTCCCTTGGTGATATAAATCCTCCCATCTTTCTCCCACACATGTCCACAAATGCACACACATGCGTATACCCATATTCACACAAATAAAAAATAAACAGTGTGCTATTTCTGCTATTTCATACAATCTAATACTGCTTTTAAAAAAAAACACAACAAAACCTCCAAACCCCCCAAACCAACTCTTTTATTTTTTTATTATTTCTACAACTCTGCACACTCCCATGTGGAAATACTGTTAACACTCTGAAATTATTAGTGGAAAAAATATACTGAATATTTTTAACTATATTAGAATTATATCTTTCAAGAATGGTGGCATATGTACGGATATCTTAAATATATGGAACTATTTTAAAATATGTATAATGATAAGAAAACTTTTAAATGAAATTTTGATTTTTCTTTTGATATTTCTGTTGATATACCCTCTATGTCAACGTGCCTTGGTGCTGCTGCCACAATGCCATCACCTGACAGACCTTTAAACTCCCTAATTTAAAAATATATATAGTCTTGCTTGAGACACTTCTGTGGGCAATAAAGGAACACAGCAAAACATTTTAACTTTGATCTGGCATGACTGTTTTATGGTAGGTTCTTAGATCAAATTTCAGAACATTGACATTAAACATGTTCCCCTACATAACCTGCTAAGCCATTTGCACTACTGTTGATGATCTTATCTATAAAAAACACTTTAAGCAATGTCATCAATTTACTTTCCATAGCATTTCATTATCTAATGAATGATAATTTATGAATTATGTTATTCTAAAACTACTAATAAATTAAATAGCAGAAATGAGTGGCTGACCTGGTAGACTTGCATTACAGCAACATAAAAGGTAAACATAGCAGATTCAAAGAAGTGGAAGTAGCAAGACAATATGTCAGGAAGTCTTGAAAACTTAAACTTATTAAGGGAGTAGAAGAATCACTTAAGTTACAGTATCAAATTTTAGTAGAAAAGTTTATGATGAAAAGAGGAAACAGAAACTTATAATTAAGAAAAATATTCAGATTAAAAAGATTCTGAAATACTAAAATAATCTGTAGTAGTGGATAGAGTGCATTTACATTAGACTGTGTGTGGCACATCAAGTGAGTGACTTTCATCTAATAACCTGGTGTGGATATGTAGTTGTAGTTGTTTTGCGCTTGACAGCAGAAATGTGATGATCAGAATCAGAGAAACCTCATTATTTTCTGAACAGTGTAGGTGATACATTGGAAAGATTATTCTAGATGAAAAGAATACAGAATTATCTTGCAGTGACTGGGAAAGATCAATTCGGTTACAACTTATTGACCTCTAATTCTTATGATTTTGTGATCAATTCTTATGCAATCCTTTTCAGTGCAATGGAGACTGGCCTATTGAAGACCGAAGGGTTCAACATTCAAGATTCAGTTGGATGACTAATATTTCCTGGTATTACAGCATTACTTTTTAGGCCAAATTCTGTTTCCTCCAGTTATCTCAGAATCCTTACATCCATCTGATTCTTATACGTTGTTTCCATCTGAAAAGTAGTTAAAAGCTGGGGTTTTTCTCCTTTTTTTTTGTGTATGTGCGTTTTTTGGGGGGGGAGGTGTTGTTTTGTTATTGAGGGGTTTTTTACATTTTCATTGCTCACACATGGTTTAGTCACACAGGCTAACTTCAAACAACTTGCCTAAATGTCTGAATTGTAAGGCTCATTTCTTTGTATTATCTGGAAGCTAGAAAAAATAAGAGTTGCTAGATTCTGTAATCTTCCAAGGAATTTATCTCAATCATTCTCCAACCTACCTGAGGTTGAATGCACAGCAAAGATACAGGGTGAATCTAATGTTTGCCTCACTAATGCAATGAATTTTTTAAAATACAGAAATATCTAACTAAAAGTGGAAGGTGAATGCGGTTACTTGTCAGGTAATTTGCTGGTACTAATATTTCACTGAAGTTTTTAGCCTTCTTTTTTCTGACAGGTGTAGTTACCAGGAAACAACTCTTTTTATGCAACAAATATGTCAAAAAACCCACCATTTTCACCGAAAAGTACAGCTATTGGAAAAAGAGTCATTTTGAAAGTACAATTTTCAGGAAAAGGGCTTGCTCACACAAGGAGTTACTAGATAAGTGTGTAAATATTCTTCAAATTTTATTAAAATATTTAAAGTTTCACTTATGTTAAATGCAGGTTGATATCAAATGTCATCAGCTTCCATTATGACTTTGATGCCCTTCCTTGATAAAAGACTAGAAAATGCTTGACAATCCTTCCCACGGAAATTAGAATCTAAGGCATTGTGAAAGATATCACCTCTACACCTAAATATTACTTCCAAACAAAAATAATTGAATACTTACCAAAGAAAAGAAAAAAAAAAGTTTGTTAATGCCATGTTTCAGTTGACAGCACTTCAGATCTGTCACAAATTTTAAAATCTGGCCAAGGAGGAGAACAAGAAATCTTTTTTTATCTTCAATGGTTGACGTCATGACTTTGCAGAAGAGGAATAGATCCAGAACTATCATGCTACTTCTGTCTGAGGTGTGTGTGATACCAATCACCAGATACAATCGTCCTGCTGCCATAAGGCTATTAAAGCAGAAAAAAGGTTCTATTATTCTAATAGATTTCTAATAATTACCTCTAGTAACTTCTATTATTATTATAATAATAACTTCTAAACCCCATGTTTTTCACATTCTTCCTTAAACTTCCTGTTATTTTCTAACACAACCTAGCATTTCAATAATCTCAAAACATTCCTCAGTTCAGTTCACCTTTAAACATTTTTCTGATGAAGTACCACAATGTCCCTACCCATGAACAAGTACCTGTACTGGTGAGATATAACTCCAGAAAGATGCTTATTTATACTGAAATAATTTTAAAATAAATAGTTAATTTAGGTGTTCTGAATGGAAGTCTTGTGTTTTTAAGGACTTTTTTCCCCAGAGTCAGAAACAGCTGTAATGCCACATAACTGTTAACATAATCTATCATGTGATTTTAATTTGTTTTTTAATTTCCTAAGTTTCATTAAATAACAACTTTAATTCACAAAAATCTTTCCTGCTTCATGGAGTACTGTCATTTTTATGTGTTTCAAGCACACATTACAGATCTTGATGTTTAAAGTTATAATATGCTTAACTGCTCTTCATTTCCTAACATCCGGATTGAGTTTACTCTCCTACACCTTAAATCAACATGCTGACAAGCAGGCTCTTTTTTTTTCTTTCTTCTGCTTTTTTTGTCTTTATTTTTAAATTAACTTAACTCTGAAGGTCTTCCATAAATTACATATGTAAGTCAAGTGCTATCCTGTTAGCATTGTAAATTAGTGATTATTTTTGTAAGTTTCTTTTTTTATTAAAGCCAGGGTTTTCTTATGAGATAGGGTTAATAACCTTTCTGTCACAAACTGGAAGTTAGATACTTTAAACTTGATTTAAGGATCCATTTCATCCTCTGCTTCTGGGAGAAAGGGTGTTGCCAGCATATCACTGTATCTGGCAAATTGGATGCATAAGATATGATCCTTTGCATATTCATAAGATATGTAGAGTGTCAATGTGTCTGTGTAGTCCAGTCATACTTAGAAATAGATTATCCGTACATCATAAATTCAGAAACATGAGGAAAAGCATAGGAAATTCTTTCCTCACTATCTGCCAACTGATAATCAGCACAACAGAACTGCATCATCTCACTTGCACCTCTAGGCGTAGACCACAACATCATTGTGTCAGGAGCTGTATAAAGCAATTCCTGCCCCAGATAACTTGAAGGACAAATCAGGAGATGGAGGATAGATAAGACAATAAAAAACCTGAGATGAAGAGTCATCTTTATTATAAAATTTCTAAAATTTTTTATTTATATGGGACTTTAAAAGAGAACACAATATTAGCACTGCCAACAATCACAGGTTTCAGAACCTGAAATCTAAATGTAATTTAGGTAATGGTGTAATTCTAATCCTAATGCTATTGTTTGGGCTTCTCTGTGCAAAACACACAAACAAACAAACAAACCAACCCCCTATATTTATTATATACCTTTTTACGCTGACAAATGAAAGCACAAAGGGAAAGAAAGTATAGCTTAAAGCCAACAATGAGAAAACTCAATAATCTTTAGTTACTTAGATCCAAGGCTAATTTACACAGTTGTCCAATTTGGGACTATGTGTAGAATTAATTTCTTACAATGAAAAGGGGCCTTTGGGAAGTACCTCGTTCCCTAATCATTGCAGACTTGTTTATTTCTGTGGGTTTTAAAAAAAGAAGATACTAGAGCACTGTTGGATAGGCTGGAACAGTTACCTGACATTCTATTTAGCCTGTATATGTGTCATAAATACACATTAACCCTTTGGTTCACAGCGCAATTTAGCATAGAGAGTTTTTACTGTCTAAATAAATAAATAAAAAACCACAAATAAATATATGGATTCTTTTCTTGTGAAAAAATTTCTTTCTGAGTCAGCTCGGCAAATTTAGTCTCAGTGTTTTTATTTATTTCTCCTTTTTTTTCCTAGGTAACTCTCAATCAATAGACTACCCTCCAAAGAAGATGCAGATATTTTCTTTGCAAATGTTAAGGTTCATAAAAATTGTTAGTTACATAAATATCATTCCTGCAACTGGTGGAACCACATTAATGACTTATACATGGTTTCATACTAGCTTTAATTGGTTAGAGTATAAACATAACAAACTGTAAGGTGATATGGAAGGCAATATCCATTTGAAATATCAGGTAAAAAAATGTGCAGCTAGCCTACACTTATGTGCAACACACGATTTAGCACACTGAGGAAATACTGATATTCTAATATCACAGAGAAAATGCCACTAATAAATCAACAGAATTAAAGTTGGTAGCACCTATGGGTTCAAGCAGGCTTTTTTAGCTTGACATTAGCCATCTAAAAGCAAGTGTTCTTACCAGTCTCCTTCTACAGACAGTGGAGGATGAAAATACCGCCACCAAATATCCTTTACCTACCCACCACAGAGGGAGCTACGAGAATGATAATGACAAAATGGGTAGCTTCAGATGCTTTACGTTAAATATGATGAATCCCAAACTCCATAACCACTGAAAAAAAAGCACAAATTTCATCTTGTATATGACTGGAATACAACAAAAAGTGAGAAGTAGAAAAGAGTTCAATAAAAATCTGCTGTTGGTACATAGTGGAAGAGTTAAAAATTAATATTTCCACTGTCCCATGCATTCCCAAGGGCTACAGGAACTGATTTTAAATTCTTGCACAGCCTGTCTGATGATTTATTTAGTGCTTTCTCCCATGCTGCTGTAAAGGAGTTATGTACATGGATGCAAAACATCAGTCTTGAGGTTTTTTTCACTTGAGGTAAAGACAGACATTAATGAAACCCTATAGGAAAAGCATTTTGAGGAACTGGACTGAATATTAATCTCATTTTCTGTTAATCATCTTCTAATGACTAATAATTTTAGAAAAAAATCTAATTCAGCGTAATCTTGGAATAATAATCATTATTTGCAGATCTAGTTTTCGGATGATCTAGTGACACCAGAGAGCCTTCCTGCAGGCTTAACTTAACAACAAAATACCCTCAGCTTTCCTGGAGGAGAAGCCACCCTCACAGATACATACCTTTGTCACCTCCGTGTTCAATTCAGAATAAAAGCTTTTTCCTGCCAGAAGAGAGCTTAATAGAGATCCAGTAATGGCTGGAGCCTTTTGGTTTTGCCAAAACACATATTATAATAATATATACTTATAATAATACATAATTATAATAATACCAAAATGTTACTGTTTCTTGATCTCACTTCATCAATCTACCAGTCTGCTTTAAGCAAGAAAGACAATAGTTCAGTGCATCTCAAGGAAACATACATCCAGCTGAAGGTCTTAGCCCTTAAGTTATGTGACCTTGACTTGGTGAAACAATTGAAAACATGCTTACAAATATGCCTATGATGTGCCTTCCTGAGTCAAGACTGACCTTTTAATACATTGGGAACACACTGCTGTACAGCTTGAGGCCCTCCTCAGTTGTTTTTTAAATAAAGGACAGAGTTCTTGCTGCCTTAGCTGTTCTCTATTTTCTTCCCCCTTCCTTGCTCCAAGGCATCCCATTAGCAATCGCAGAATGCAACATGCACCACAGAACCAGAGAAGGAAAATTCAGAGGTGAAGAAGAAAAATCAGAGAGGTGCCATAAATGTCACTGATGGGTTCAGCTTTGGCCACTGGTGAGTCTGTCTGGGAGCTGACTGGAACTGTCCCTGTCTGACATGGGGGCAGCTCTTGGTGTCTTCTCACAGAAGCCACCCCTCAGCTCCCCTGTTAGCAAAAACTTGCCATGTGAACCCACTACAAGCTTGGAGGGGGAGACAGGGAGCTGCTCCTCTCTGGCCTAGCCTCAGCCCAGCACCATGAGGAAAAGGGGTAAACACTAAGCAGGAGGTAAAAGAGCTATTTAAGATCAGGTTTTCCATAAGAAGAAAAAAATACAGGTTTTAAATATATATGTACATCAGAGAACGGTGATTCCTCTCATTTTATTAGGAATAAAAATAAATCAAATCTATTTTTATAGTAGAATTTGATTGATTTATGGAAGAATTATATAATGAGGTAATTTGCAATAATTAACTCATAAGATTTCAGGATTTCTTTTGCTTAGCATTGGGTTAATTGCCACGCCCTTCAATATATTAAACAACAACAAAAAGCTATTCTAGAATCTTTCTAGATTTGTATTTTGATGCAGATGTAACCTTTTACCTTTCACTTTTATTAAGTCAAATTCCACCTGCAGACATTAAAACATGAACCTGACCAAAATGTTATGTATTTACATTTTAAAGAGTTAAAAGGGTATTATCAGCTTTTAATCTTGTTTTAAAGTTCAGGTCCAACTGACTCTTCTTCATTACTTCATAACAGCAGTGGAAAGCTCAGAGAAAGCTAAATAGTATAATTTCTTATCAACTACAGCTACATTTCATCAGCAAAGCAGCTCACAGTGGTAAGGAGACACTGTGCATTTAGACCATTTTTTTGTTTTTAACTGATTTACTGGATGACTTACCCAAACACCAGGGAGAGAGGTTTCTTTTAATGTTTTACATTAATATAATTCAAATATTGAAGCAAATGGATTTGTTTACTTTACATACAAAAGCACTTAATATTTCTGATTAATTACTCCTGTGTTTTTCTGTACATTAAATATCACAGCAAGTGATTTTGCAGAGCAGTTAAATGTGAATCGTTCAATCCAGTAATTAACTATTTGATTTGAAGCTACATGACCTCAGTTACTACTCTAAAACACTTTCCACCACTTAGATAAAGAAGAGGTAATTGTTTATTCCCTCCAAGTGTTCAGTCCAGGCTGGAGAAGTGAATGGGCTTAGTAATTACTGTGTTTTGAAAGGAGATGCCTTAAAAGGCATTTTTGTAAAGGTCTAAACTGCTGTTTTCTTGATGTAGATTAAAAAAGGGAAAAATATTTTTCACAGGAGAAAATTAGCCAACTAAATTCTCTGCTATAATGCTATATACAGCCCTGTTATGCATCAGTCCTGTAAAGTACGAAAGACTGTCTTTTAAGGACTGTAATGACCACAAAATAAATAAAACACAATTTGTACATTATTTTCTGAAAAGAAGTTTTCATCAAAAAAGGTTGATCAAATGCAGACAGCATTTCTGGTACATTCTTCAAGTGAAAGTAAAGAAGCCTAGTATAGTTTAATTTAACTCATTAACTGACTCACTTGAAAAAAGATGGAAGAAACACTTAAAACATTATCCTTGGGTACACTAAAGATACAACATAAAAAATACGGAAACTATTTATCAATTTGATACAAAAATGCAAACAGGAATGTCAAGTATTTTTTATTTAATGAGAAAAATGCACTTTTATCTGTATGGGACATAAAGAATATGAAAATTGTAAAGGTGAAAAATATTTGTATATACAAGAAGAATAATTGATATTGCAAAATCGTGTAAGGTTTCGCGGAATTAATTACAGCAGAAAACAAGATTTTCCTTTACAAAGAGTTAAGCATACATATGAAAGAATCAAAATAAATTACCATGTTGAAGGGCTAAATCTAATCCAATCTTTCTGAACCATGAGAGACTTTTTAGCAACATGCTACAGGGATTCATGTTGGGACCACTGATGTTTCTTCATATGAACTATGAAAGAAGTGATATTTGAAGATAGAGTATCCTCCAAGTAAAATAATTTGGAATTTTAAGCTAAAAAAGAAAGCTAATTCTAAAGCCCGAGATCTATGGGCATGCATGAAACCTTAGCAAGTACTGTGAGCAGTAACTAACTTTTCTTTCTTATTCATTGTCTTAAAGATTCGGCAATTTTGACATTAAAGGAATGTGGTGAAAGCACGTTCTGAACACATTGTTGATATATAGGAAAAGCAAAGTATGTATCTGTGATGAGGTTTACATATTTGTAGTTTGGGTGGTGTGTCTTGGGTAGTGTGTCTGATGTACACTGTTTAACATATTTATGAGGGCTCAGTAACTGGTTTCTCAGACTGGGGATAAAACTGAATACTGAGGCAAAAAGAAAGCAAAGAAAAACCTAGGCTGTTTTGCCCTAATAAATCATATGTTTTATTTTTAGGGTTTTATTTCCTTTTAACTATAGAATGAGATTTTTTTCTTAATAGAATTTTGAAACAAATTGTTTGTGGATCCCTGCCACCTAATTTTAGTCACCTTGTTGAAGATTCTAAGTTAGAAACACTGTATGGAATGCAAAATGTCGAAGTCATGCATCTAACTTGGACTTGCCAGATGGTCTGGTACTTTAGCACCATTTGAGATGATCTTGGGTACCTGAGATTGGCTTCTCAAGCTGGCAGATAAACCACAGGACTTTTGCCATTCTGAACTGCCCACTGGCAATTAAACAGTATATTCAAGGGCATCTTAAATGGCACTAAACTTCTGAGTTTAAACACATTAATTTAGTCTTTGAAAATAGTTTCAAAGACAAAAATTAAAAGGGTCAGTTAAATAAAATGATGACATCATAGAGGAGGTGAAAAATACAGGAATTTCCATCCCTTTTAATTGTTTTATATGCTACATTTTTATGTCATGAAGAGTCATAAGGCAATTACCACATTCCTTAGACCATCAAGGAGACAAAAGCTTCCTGGGAGCATTTCATAAACTGGAGGTAAAAACAAATCCCTAGAGCTGTCAGTCCTCCATTACAGAATGGTGATGTAAGTGGATCTCAGAGCTATGCAATAGCTCCTTGAATGCACCTTTTTTTGTTGATTTATATTTTTTTGTTGTTGTTTATTTTGTGTGGGGAGGGGGGGTTTAAAGTACTGGTGATTCTGGGAATTTAAATATGTACCAAATGGGCACCTCAATCTGCATGGTCATATAAATTCTTTTGTGCTCAGTAGATAGCTGTGGGCAAATAAAAGGTGCAATTCATTTGGCAATTTAGCTTGCTTGACAGCTCTCTTTCCATCTCTTCATTGGCACTGGTCATTACAATCGCTCTGGAGGCACATGACATATCTTCAGCACAAGAGCTATCTTTGACTTTCTTATGAGCTGTAGGGATACTCTGCACAAGGCATAAGCAAAGATTAAATCAGTTTCATGAGAACTCAGACTGAAAATCTGAGGGAGGATGACAAAAAAATTCATTGTGGTACAGTGATTAGTATCTCAAAGATCCTTAAGAATTTCTACTTTAAAAAAAATAATTAAATCTACCATAATGTTAAGTAGTAAAAAAAGTTAAGAATATATTCTAGAGAACATCCTTGCTTTATCTGAAAGGCAGACCTAAAATTGTAAGTCTTTTTATGCTTTAAGTTCTGTAACTGTTGAGCTGAATTTAAACATAATAAAATACATATGAGAGGCTGATTATAGTGCATGGATTGCTGTGATATCTGCATAGATAAATGATTATTATTACTAGTGTTATATAAAGAGAATAGAGAAATTTGTAAGTAAAATCAAAACTGCAAAAAGAAAAATGGTTCTGGCATCTTAAAATCAATTCCTTTTTCTGACGAGCTGCTCCTTATAGCATTTTTATTTGCATATATCTCTTAAAAGGATTCAACTTTATAGATATCTATGCTTTAGTTTACTTTTGGCATTTTAAATGTACATGTCATCATATCTTGGTATTATCAAGTATTATTACATCAGAATGGGCTAAAGAAAAAGAAGGATGCAAGTGTATATATTTTAACAGTGAGTTTTCAGAGTATGTCCCATTAACTTAAATTAAACATCAGAATTAACTTGAATTACAATTCACTAGAATTGTGTTCTAGATTTTATTTGGGTCTTTGCCAGTCTCTTCTAAAATATTTCCATCATTTTACAAGTATTGATTGAATCAGTTATGTCACCAGGGTTGCTCACATATGTTTACTCTGTTACTGAGTGCTGGGTAAGTGCTGGGAACATCACATAAGTCCTTTGAACAAAATCCTTTTGGCTCTGGATGTTCTGAATTTCATATCAGCACATAAGAACATGTATTTTCCATGAAAATAAATGTAAAAGATCAGTCAGCGTATTATTTGAGACAGAAACCTGGGTAGATGCAATCAGTTCCAATTTGGAAAACAAAATGAAACAGTAACAAAGAATCTCATGTTGGGTAAGAGATTGAATTGATCCATGAACTTCCTTTACCGTACCTCTTTATAACACAATTTTGTATGTGACTTCTAGAAGATGAAAAGTGAATTCATTTTATCTAACTTAGTGTCCTTAATTATATTCCTAAATTTTGGGAAGATGAATCCAAGCCCAGCAGGCTTCCCTAAATAAATACAATATTTACAGACCTTTAAAAATGTTCAAAGTATATAGAACTTCATAGAGGATTATCTTCATCTGTTCTGTAGGTCTTTCATTCAAATATGTCTGTTTTACTTTGATGAAACCTTTTGTTTACCACATGGTGCCAAGAACATATGACAACTTATATAAAAACCCACAAAAAATAATATTTCCACTTCACACTAACAGACCCTTTTCTCTCCCAGTGAAAGCGATTGTTATAACTTTATATTTTTTCTAAACTTTAACACTAATGTTTAAATGCTTTTTTTGTAATTCATTAAAAATGTTACATAAAATAGTTAGATTAATAATTGGTCTTTGATTGTTATCATTAAAAATATATCCTTTGATGGTTAATTTAATTTCAATTAAATTTAAAATCCATTTAGTGTAAACAATTTTGATTTTGTTTCAAGTTTTATTCTTAAGGAAGTAGTAACAAAGCAAAAATCTTTCTGAGATCTATCTTCTATTGGTATTTTTAACTTTATCAACTTGTAGTCTCATCAAAAGTATAAGATGTGAGTCTAGCAAGTTCTATTTTTTGAAGATTGGTATTGATTGGTATTATGTTATGTTTTAATTATCTACCATCATACCACATACCACCTAATCTAATATTTATAACACTGAATTAACAGCAGTATAATTCACTGGGTAATCTCAATTATCTTTAAAAAATAATATTATAATGCAAGCCTTATTCTTATTTTCTGGTATTTCCCCAGTGTTTCAATATTAATGAAAATACAATATTGTTGCAGAAAGATTTATTCACCAATTCATTTAATAAGTTTGGCTGTACATTTGTTTATGCTAGTTTATTTGTTTAATTACAAAATTATCTATTTTTCTATTTAGTTTTAACCACCTTTCTGTCAGATTTGTTTCAGAACATAAACTATGTTAATATTTGATAAGCATATGCAGTCAATCCACCTCCCTTAACACATAACACAGGTTCTTGACATTGTCTCCAAGAAGCTATATAAATCACAATTTACGGCACTGGAATCAAGCATCAATAAAACAATCAAATATATAAATTCAAATAATTTGGATTCTTTGGATTCTTCTGAATTTTTATGTGCTTCTTAAAAATCTCATTAAAAAAAGGACAAAACAGTTTTTTAAAAGCATGACCATTGGTTATATTTCTAAACAGATGTTTGTTTAATACATATTTTTCAAATGAACTGATTAGAACATAAGCGGTTTTGTGATCTTGTCTTGATTAAGATATCATAGATGGATTAATGTCAGACTTATTTACCTACACATCTTGCAAACTTACAGACATCAGGAAAGTAGTTGTTAAGAAAAGAGTAAAATACATGAACAGCTTGACCTGATGCAGCTTTAATCAACGTCAGGTGTTGTGGTAAATCAGGTATGCTCTTGCTTTTATGAATGTATGTTACATTTAAATGCACATCTTTTTAAAATAACTGGATTTGACACAACACCTTTCTCATTTCCAACATGTTAATAGCAGGATTTATGTTGTGCACTGGTTAGCACAAATACTTCTACACTGATTTGAGTTGATTGTCTTCCTTACAACAGTGACTATACAACATCTATACATAATGATACAAAATCCAATCAGCTATTAGCTCAAGGAAAGAACCACTGTGTCCAAATAAAATTCATTATTACCATCATAACTGAGATGAGATGATTTATCTTGTCTGGTAATTTTTTCTAAAAGTTTTAATTATTATGTAAAACAGACATGCTTCTATAATAAAAACTGATCATTAACATTTTCAAAACGTATATATTAAAATATACAAAATTATTTTTTCTTAATCCAAACTTTAAAAAATTGTCTTTTTCTGAAAGTCGTTTTACAGATGTGACTTTTCTGAAATGTTTCTTATGTTTAACTCCAAGCATGGGCCAAAACAATTTCCTTGACTGGACTCTTATCATCTTACCAGCATAGTGCAGCTCACATGCAAACTGAAACTGCTTTACTGCCTACAGTGCCTACATGCAGACACTCAAACACAAATAGCACCAACAGCCTTGTCCTGTTTTCCTTTCTGGCTCATTAAGATGAAAGTCCATTAGTGCAAAATATAACCATATGTACAATGTGGATTTTTGGGTGCCCCCAAAGCCACCTCTTCCCCAGGCTGAACAAACCCCAGTCTCTCAACTGCTCCTCATAAGGCAAGTGGTGCAGCCCTGACCATCCTGGTGGCCTCCTCTAGAGCTGTGCAGTTTATCAATGTCTTTCATGTATTGCAAATCCCAGAACTGGATACAGATGTGGTCTGAGTGCTGAGTAGAAGGGAATAATCACTGATCAACTGTCTGTTCTCCTGTTAACATAACACCAAATACTGCTAACCTTCATTGCTGCCAGGCCACATTGCTGACCTTCTTTGACCGCCCCCCCTCCCCCCGGGGCCATCAAGTACTTTTCTGCAGATCTGAGTCCCAGACTTTACATTCCCAGCCTGAACATTGCAGAACTTTTGTTCCTTTCCCTTTGTTCTTGTTGAATTTCACAAGGTTCCAGTGGCCCATTCCTCTAACATGCCTAGGTTGCTCTGGATGGCAGTCCCGCTCTCCATAGTATCAGTTGCAATTCTAGAGTGTCATCATCCACAAATGATGGTGCTCCCTGTTATCTCATCCAGCCCACTGATAAACAGGGATTATCAGGGTATGTGCCAGTATAGACCATCAAGGAACTCTGTTTATAATCAGCCTCCAGTAACCTCTACCCTTTGAACCTGATGATCAAGCCAGTTTTTCACCCAGGTAGTAGTCCACCCGTCTGGACCACCCAGACTGGATAAAAGGATAGTGTGGGACACCGTGCCAAAAGCCTTGCTAAAGTTAAGGTAGAAAAATTCAGCTGCTTTCCCCTCATGCACAGATCTAGTCACCTGATCATAAAAGGCAATCAGGCTTGTTGTGCATGATAGTAAATCCACGCTGGCTATTCCCAGTCACCTTCTTCCCATTCATGTGCTGCAAAATGGCTTCTACAAAGGCTTGCTGCATAATTTTCACAGGGACAAAACTGAGAATGACTATCCTGTAGTACAGTAGATTATTCTGTTAAATATGAGAACTCTAAAATTACACTTAAAATATTTGTACTGCTATGTTTTCCAAAGCAGCAAAATTTCGAACTAACTATAATACATTTACATGATTCTGAATGACATCTGGAAGACAAAATTGCAATTCTTTATTCCATAGACAACATAGGAAAGAACCTCTATGTTATGCTGAGAAAACCCATTTGTGACATTCTAAAAAAAAAAAAAAATAAAAAAATCATATTCTGCCAAGTTGATTAAGCATAGTTAACAAAACAAAACCACAACCAGATTCTAAAGCAGTCATAGTTTCTATGTAAGATAAGTTTTACCTTGTTTGAGACTATTTTAATATCAGGAGCAGTGTCAGCAAGCTATATTTGTGCAACTTTAACGTTTGTATGGGAATACAAATCACTAGATAAAAGTATTATTTAAATGCATTATAACCAAGAAGGTTATATACAAAAAACTAGTAATGAAGGATGTGTGCTTATAGCCAAGAAGGCCAACCATGTCCTGGGCTGCATCCAAAGCAATGTGGTCAGCAGGTCGAGGGAGTGGATTCTGCCCCTCTACTCCGCTCTGGTAAGACCCCACCTGGTGTATTGCGTCCAGCTCTGGAGCCCTCAGCACAGGAAAGACATGGACCTGCTGGAGTGGGTCCAGAGGAGGGCCACACAAATGATCGGGGGGTGGAGCACCTCTCCTCTGAGGACTGACTGAGAGAGTTGGGGTTTTTGAGCCTGGAGAAGAGAAGGCTCTGGAGAGGCCTTCTTGCAGCCTTTCAGTCCTTAAAGTGGGCTTATAAGAAAGATGGGGACAGACTTTTTAGCAGGGCCTGTTGTGATAAGGACAAGGAGTAATGGTTTTAAGCTGCAAGAAGGCAGATTTAGACTAGGTCTGAGGAAGAAGTTTTTCACAAGGAGGGCAATAAGGCTGGTGAAACACTGGTGCAGGTTGCCCAGAGAGGTGGTGATGCCCCATCCCTGGCAACGTTCAAGGTCAGGTTGGACGGGGCTCTGAGCTAGCTGATGTAGCTGAAGATTCTATGATCACACCTGTCATAACAGTGATCTGAAAGAGATAAAAATTTTCATTGGCCTAGCAGGATTTGGAAACTATGTTTCCACAGTAACATTGGGCATATATTTAATTAGGAAAAGACATATGCTGATTTAAAACAGAGATGCCATATTCAGACGTGGAAATTCAAAAGATCTTTAGGCATATATGAATTTATTATTGAGGAGATGAAGACAGGGTTTCTTCCTGTAGATAGTGGAGATTGCTGAATATAATAAATAGTGCTGGATTTATGTTTTAGGAAATAGAAATGCTAATACAAGTTTAAAAGGAGAAATGTCTGCAAACAGTCTTTTTCTCTGATTTAAAAGAAATCAGACCCCTTTTAGTGAATAAATATTGTCCTCAAAAAAGTGATGACTCTCGCTAGGAAGCTGATCACTCAGGCAAAGAGTCTGACAAATCTTTTCCATGTGACGCTTAACATGAACTGATGCATAACATAACAAATTACTTTCAACTCACTGATGTATAGGTACCAGATCTGGGAAAAAATAAATCATTTTCATGTACTCACACCCATGCTGGCTCATCAAAATTCCACAGATCTTCAGGGAGAAGCAGCTGAGGAAGACATCTCTTGATGTAACAGAGAGCAAACCCTTAGTTCCGGGTACATTTAGTCTGATGTCCCAGCTACTTGAGTTTATATATTTATTCCATTGTGTTAAATGTTGTCCCAAGTTATCTTTATTCTCCAGAATAAATTACATACTTGTTTACCTATCTTTATTCTAACAGTTTTATTTCTTTAAACCTTTTCTCCCCCTCATGATCAAAATATTGTCTACTTAGACTATAGCAGCGTCAATAACATAACAGTATGAGCCAGACTGAATGTTTTACATGACACAACAAGGGGGAAACAATGTCTCCCCAGAAGAATTGTTGAACATGCAAAGAAATGGATAGTCTGCTTTACTGCTGTGGCAAGTCTCAAGATTCTTATAAATTGCAGAAATATACTTGACAAGTCACCTTCTCAAAATGATTCCTGTAATTGGTAATGAGAAGTATTGATTTCTGTTCCTCTGGACTTCACTGGAGTCTTCCAGAGCTTCTGTTCCTTTTAACTAATAATCAGAGTGAATCTACTTTGGAGATACTTCTCTCTGATACCTATATCAACACAGCTTTAAAGGAACTTTTCTTAATGCATGTTTATAAATTTTCTGTAGTGCTGTTAATATTCTGCTATTTCTGTTTAACTTTCTTAAGAGCTGCTTCTTATTTTCCTGAAAGACATGCTTTATTTTTTCTAAACATATCTATTCTATTGCCTCTCCAGGTTTATTGTTTTCTGCTAACTCAGTAGTGGATACTTTTAATTTTTTTTCTCCTGATTGTGATGCAAATTTCCAGCTAGTTGCTAGTACAATTATACAATTTAATTTGCTTGGTAGATATCAGGTCAACTCCAAAATTCTTGTGTTCCATGTTTTTTCCGACTTTTCTACAAAATTCTACATTTTTATTCAGTTTTATTATCACTTATTTTGGCATTGCATTGATTTGTAAAACTGATTGTAAATTCAACACAAGTTTAAAAAATATTTTGTTTGTTTTTTTGTTTAAAGCTACTGTTCCATTCATTGTCGGCTGCAGTGTTATCAAGTATTGCTATTAAGAAATTCTTTAAGTAAGCATTCCTGCTATTCTCATCTATGCCCATGCTGCTCACACTCTGCTTGTGCTTGGAAAATATTGCTTTTTCTCTCTGGACAGTTTTTCATCTGGTACTGCAGTCTGGGCAATGCTGGTGTTCTCTACAGGCTCAGACTTTGATGATGGGATATAATTTCCTAAACATTATATCCTATTTTTCTCATTTGAGTCCATCTGGGATTCCCAAGACATCCACATAAAGTTGATAAAATTACGTGAAGTTTGCAGAAGATTGGTGCTTTTCTGGAGTGGCAGACTGAAGTGAGCTGTGATGCCTGAAATGTTTAGGCCACTGAATCATACTCTTTGGTCTCCATATTCTTCCTCTCCTGGATTATTTTTTATTTCAGATTGATAATGACAAAGCCATGTCTGATTTCCATAAACTTCATTATGCAGTGGGTGATTTCCTTTCTTGGAAAATACTGATAAGGATCACATTCTGATTTTGTATTTCAACAGCTATATACCTTATTAGTCTGACAAATTTATAAGGTTAATTATTCCAAATAATTTTAAAACTTTTTTCCATATTTCTTCAAAACATTTTAAAGTGCAATGTACCATAATGGCTGTTAAGGGATGTTACAAATAGCAGCCACGTCCAACAGCACCAGGGCCTGTGGATTCCTCCTGCCTGGTTGCTGAAGCCCCGCCTGGAGACCCAGGTTGCTGGAGTAACTGCTGCTTTCCCATTTCCAGATTCAACCAGTAGCAAAACTGAACATGTATCCCAGAGACAGAAAAACACATACACATGCACAGAGGAGACTGACATGATGGATCACACAGCCTGCCATGGACAAGGCGCTGCCTTCAGCAGTATCCACAGACAGGACTTGCACCAGACACAAGCCCAGACAACCACATCCCCTCCTCCTCTTGGGCTGGCAGAGGCAGAAGGTCACTAGTGCAGCACATACACAGCACTCTCCAGGTTCACAAGCTCACGTGCGTTCACAGATCCCATGAGCATTGGCACGACCCTTCTGCCCACCTGATAACCCTGCCCAATCCCATGCATCCTACTTGCCAGCTCATCCAGCTTGAATTTTGCCGCTTCCCTGTGCACACGGTTCAGGGAAGATACAAACACTCACCTTCAGCAGCTGGCATCAACCACACAGGCTGTGACCTATGGTCCCATTCCAGCCACCAGCGCTGAGCACCTCACTCACCTCAGTCATTCTTGGTCCCCCCAGTAGCTGTTTTTTGGTGTACACACTGTTCCCATGCCAGAGTCTGTGGCTGACACCCCACTCACTCTGGTAGCTGGCACAGGCTGAGGACACCTACATCCCTGGTGTGACTCCAGCAGCTGGCACCAAATCCAGTAACTCTGGTCATGCCAGTAGCTGCCATTGAGTCCTCGCAGCACTCACACACATTGGAGAGAGAGGGATATTACACAGATATATAGTTAAGAACAGATTTAATAAAGTGGGACAGACTATGTTTTGGTTGTTTCCTCCACTCTTTCCTTATCATCACAATTTGACAAGATACTTGATCAGATGATCTGGAATAAACCTTTTCATAGTTTGCACACCCTTATCAATTAGTGTAACTGACAGGTTTGGTTCTTGTCATTGTGAGAGGATGCACTGGAGAGCCCTGCAATACATCTTCTTTCCCTCCTGGTCTCCATGTAACACATGCAGACAAAGCCCTGAAGGGAGCTCCAACTAATAGAAATGGCAGAAGATGGCATTCAGTTTCATAGAGCTCTTTGGCAGTGTAATGGGATTGTGTGGATACAGCATAGTCAATGAATGGAAATAAGTGCCTTTCAAAACAAACAAACAAACATCTAGTAGGACTACAGCTATTTGTTTAGAAATAGCTAAAATAAATCTTCCCCTGAAAATTTTTAAAGACAACTATCATCTATCTTTTGATCATATTGAAACTTCTTCATCTGGGGAAAAAGGGAACCTAAAATTTAAAAATATGTTCAGTGCTTAAGCTCAATACATTGGATCCCATCCTCTGCCCCTATATGTTATAATGGAAGTAGGATTAGTTCTATTAAAGATAAAAAAGTTTATTTTTCCTATGAATTTCTTACAGTCTTTCATATTTCTGCATATTGTCTCCAAAGGGGACAATTTGGTCAATGTAACAAGCATCAGTTTTCAAAAAAAATGATCTGCAGTTATGAGGAGTACAACTGCTTTGCAGTTTAATGCAGCTGAAATATACAGTTAACCTGGACATGCTATGACTGAATCCAGATATTCACAGAAAGGGGCAAAGTAAAGCCATCCTAAAAACCTGTTCCTTCATGAATGATGTTGCATCAGGCTCATGTTTCTGTTGAGATTAATTGTGGGGTAAAATTTATGTAAGGAAACAATTCTGAGACTGTTAAGTGGTAAGAAGATAAAAAAGTTTTCTCATTTTTACAGAATAATAAAAATATATGACATTGTAGTACCAACTATCAATCACAATTAGTTTTTTAAATAAGATTGATGTTAACAATTTTTAAGGAGTACATTCCTACAGTGTCTCATTCATACAGTGTCATCCTTACATTAATTTCAAAAAAAACCCTAGAAATCTCTGGAAAGTGACTATTAACCCTCCTTATGGATGGTACACTGATACCTAGAGAAGTTAATTGGTTTGCCTTAGGATATACAGTCAGTAGTAGAAGTAACATAGATACTGTTTCTAAGTCTACAGCTATACTACACTGTCGCCTTCCTCTCCTGATAGAAAGTCTCTCTTTGAACAAACTTCTACCTTATCTGCATCTTGAATTTTCAGGATAGTTCAAACACTGAACAACAGGTACTCTCCGTACATCCATATTACTAAATGAAATACCAAGAAGCTCTGGAGCCTGACTACCCACTCTGCTTAACAGGACGTCTCCAGCTTTGCCATTCCAAAATACATCTTAAGTAGTATGGATGACAGCCAGGTTTCACCACTTAACCTTGGGGTGTTTTTTTGTAGTCACAGCTTCTGAATTCGAATCTGATTCTAGTAAATTCAGTACTAAAAATTATGTTGATACTATGTGAACATAGCCAAGAGTCTGCATGATATTGCTGTTAAAAGCTGCATCCAAACGAAGCAGGAGTGTTTGCAATGTGTTCCTCATTTATGTTAAAGCAGTCCTGTCTGCGCTGTCAGGATTTCTCTTCCATGGGTACCATGTTCTGTATTTGCATAACTAGAAGCTGGTGTGCATCTGGTTCTTGCTCCAGCATGGGCTTGGGACATAAGCAGGATACACCCCCCCAACATGACGGAGCCTGTAACTGGTCCTTAGTCCATCACTTCAGACACATTTTAATTCTATTATTTTAGAAAAGTAATGCAATGGGCAGAATGGTCATTGCTCTAAAAATGTGTCTGATAGTTTCAATGAATGCAGATAAATGTTTCTTGGAGTACTTATACTGCAATTAACTCTGAAAGCAAGATTAAATAATAAGAATTGTAATGTTGTATGTGGGAGTATTGTAGCCGGTCTGGGAATCCAGAGCCTGGAATTTATTATAATCTCATATTTAAGTAAATCCATTTCTTGCTTTGGTGATGGCACTAAAAAGCTTGAAAATGTGACACATAAAAGACTCAGTTATGTTTTCAGAGGTGTAGTCTTTGAAGTACTAACTGCTTCATATATTTTGACAGGATATTATTTCTATGACTTTCTAACCATGAGGAAGAACATAAAAAGTAAACTTAGTGCATGACATAGAGACAACATTACCTCCTAATTGGGAGTAAAAATACTAGGCTTGGGGCTTCTGCTTTTGCTGCTGAGCATAAGACTCACAATTGCTTTCACTTGTAGTTGTTTTTCCTGTTTCTACAACCTGAAGCAGGTCTGGACCTGAAGCAGGTTCTCAGGTGAAGATCTATGCCATAGGGTGTCAAATCAATCACTGCTTGACATCCAAAGGGTCTTCAAAGTCAGCATAGTTAATCCAGCAAACAGTGTGGAGAGAAAGAAGTTAAATTTAACTTCTGAAGTGTAAAATGCCAATGTTTTTCAGGAGGGAAAAAAAAAAAAAACAGTCAAACAAACCAGTAAAAATTCTCCAGACAACAGACAGTTGCTTGGGATCTTATTAAAGAAAAACTAGTGAGAACCAGATAGCAAAGAACTAGTAGACTGGATCTGAAGTAATTTCTAATAATCATTGGATCCTGCAAAAATTTTTTTTTAAACTTTCCATAGAATTTTTTTTTACAGAAATGCTTTTTGATTTCATTACAAAATGTAAAAGGAACACTTGTATGGGTGACAACACAGAGGAGTCATAAATAGCCTGAAATTAGTGGCGAGACTGTGATTTTGTTGTATATTAGATTAAGCTCATTCAAGAGGGGGGAAAAATGGAGGATTTTCAAAGCAACAGGGAAGGAATGGTATGGTTATACAAATTTGATACCTTTCTATACCTAGCTAGTAATTTTTTATTAAATTAAAACATATCAGAAAAACATCCAATATTGTTTTAAAGTCATGGAAAAATTCCCATACCATTAGGATATCTATTCTTTCACTATAAAACGTTTACAATTTATTTCTAGTACAAGGTCTGCTTGTCAGCTGGAGGCCATTACATTTTATAATGCTTTCCCTGCTAATTTGAAAAGATACTTCCACAGAAACCTCCTTGTACAGAGGTCTATCCTACCTACTATAAATAGATTCTATATACAGTGCACATTATATATCAATTTTTTTCAAGCTTCTTTTTGGTAAGTAGGTAAAGCTCCTATTTTTAGGCCCTCTCAACTGTGATTAACTTTTTACAGCTTTCTTAAAACAAGGACATATGGTACTCAAATAATGACTTAACCAATGCTGTATACCATTTCACTGCTTAGCATTTGTGTTTTTATTAGGAAAATGACATAACCGATATTTTTGCTACAGGAAAACTGACTGTAGGGTCATATTAATCTGGCGATGAACAACCACTCAACATCCTAGTCAGACTGCATCTGACCAGATTAATTACTCTCCAGGATGCCTATCTACTCTTCATAAACGCATATAGATTTTTTTCCAGACAATGTGATACACTGATATTTATTAATTTGTTTTTAACTTTAAACATAACTTAACCTTTTCACCTATTCAAATCCACAAATCAGTGAAAAACACTTTATGCAAGAGAAATCACAGATGTATTTCACATTATAATGGAAATGGATAGATATAAAAAAAAATACTTGAAACCATAAATCAGTTTCTAACTGCTGGGATGATAAAGAAATTTTCCCTATGAGTAAATTACTCTGTAACTGTATAATCTGGCATTTGTATACAGCTGGTACCAGTTAGAAACAGGTGACAAAATGAAAAAACAATGTATCAGCTAATTGGTATTCCAGTTTTATGAAATGATATGTCAAAATTTAACTAGAAGAGGGAAGTTAATCAAAGATCTCCTGAGACTTTAAAAGCAGACAGGCATTTTGCTATTTGAGCCTGCTATGCAAGTTAGAAGCAGAACACTTCGTCTTCATGGCAGACCAGGGCTTTAGCACATTACAGCACAGTTACCCCTACATTGCTTTTCATTTAAAAAAAAAAAAATCATATTAAAATTGCCAGTACTTTCACTCTCTCAGGGTAAGCGGGATGAAAACAAGAACTTATCTTTTTTTCATGCACAGCATAAAATGTCTTTTTTCTCAGATCACTGTACTCATGGTATCCACATCTGCATTTTATCTTTTGGTCTAACTGTAATTCTTCAGCAATATTTTGGGTAGCGGTCAATGGCTAAATGTCCAGACGGAGATTGCTGACGAGCGGTGTCCCTCAGGGATCTGTACTGGGACCAGTACTATTTAATATCGTCATCAGTGACACAAACAGTGGGATCGAGTGCACCTTCAGGAATTTTGCAGATGACATCAAGCTGAGTGGTGCAGTTGACATGCCTGAGGGACAGGATGCCATCCAGAGGGACCTGGAAGCTCGAAGAATGGGCCCATGTGAACCTCACGAGTTTCAACAAGGCCAAGTGCAGGGTCCTGCACCTGTGTCATGGCAGTCCCCAGTATCAGTACAGGCCGGGGGATGAAGGGATTGAGAGCAGTCCTGCCGAGAAGGACTTGGGGGTACTGGTGGATGAAAAACTGGACGTGAGCCAGCAATGTGCATTCGTAGCCCAGAAGGCCTACCATATCTTGGGCTCCATTCAAAGAAGCATGGCCAGCAGGTCGAGGGAGGTGATTCTGCCCCTCTACTCTGCTCTGGTAAGACCCCACCTGGAGTCCTGTGTCCAGCTCTGGAGCCCTCAGCACAGGAAAGACATGGACCTACTGGAGTGGGTCCAGAGGAGGGCCACACAAATGATCGGGGGGTGGAGCACCTCTCCTCTGAGGACTGACTGAGAGAGTTGGGGTTGCTCAGTGTGGAGAAGAGAAGGCTCTGGGGAGATTTCCAGTCCTTAAAGGGGACTTCTAAGAAAGATGGGGACAGACTTTTTAGCAGGGCCTGTTGCAATAGGACAAGGTGTAATGGTTTAAATCTAAAAGAGGGTAGATTTATACTAGAGATAAGGAAGAAATTTTTCACAATGAGGGTGGTGAAACACTGGTGCAGGTTTCCCAGATAGGTGGTAGATGCCTCTTCCCTAGAAACATTATTCCAGGTCAGGTTGGATGGGGCTCTGAGCAACCTGGTCTAGCTGAAGATGTCCCTGCTTACTGCAGGGGGGTTGGACTGGATAACCTTTAGTGGTTCCTTCCAACCCAAAGATTCTATGATTCTGTGATTTTATACAACAAGAGTCCTTTGGAGAGTCTAATCACTTTATGATGTGTTATAAAACAAGTATTTATTTTCTAAATATTTTATTTGACATCTTCAAAGTGTAATATCTATTCTCTTGGCTAGCTTTCGTTAGCTAAATTTTGACAGCTTGAAAAAAGTTCTTGAAGAAAGAGTGTCTGTTTTGACTACAGGCTCATATTGGAATTGGAGTTGTTCCTAATTCTGTTGATGCTGTTTTAACAAAATCAATCTAGTCTTCAAACAAAATGTTCTTATTTATTAAAATATATATTGATGAACATTGATCTTTCTATCTTTTTGCCATACCATTACAAGAGCTACATGTGCAGAACAGCTGAAAGACACTAGTCCTAGGGTTGTTCAAAAGTTTGGTGAATTTCTAAATTCTCATCATGCTTATCCATATTACTCTTGTATACTGACAGAATCTGATTTCAAGGAGGATCCCATGCAACTATATCTCTCCATTGTCAGGTGCATGGGATAACATTCATTTGCATACTGTAGATGCTTAAATTTAGGTGTCAAAATGTACATGTCTATAGGTGAACAGTGTATCCAAGTGCCTAATACAAAGGCGATTGAGGGCTTTATTTGTTACAATTGCAATCTGAGATACTCTAATGTTCAAGATAGTTGGATAAAAAAATTTCCAGATTCTTATGGGCCATAGGTTGACTTTGGCTGGCTGCCAGGCCCCTACCCAACTGCTCTCTCACTGCCCCTCCTCAACAGGTTAAGGGGAAAAAATAAGATGAAACAAATCATTGTTTGAGATAAAGACAGTGAAATCACTTACAAATTATTGTCACTTGCAAAACAAGACTCAAATTGGGGAAAATTAATTTAATTTATTGTCAATGAATATAGACTTGGAAGTTGAGAAACAGAGACCAAAACTAAAATACCTTCCCCCCCAAGCCACTCATTTTTTGCAGGCTCAACTTCACTCCTTTACTCCTTATTCTCCTATGCCCTTGCCCCAAGTAGGACAGGGAAGTTGGGGAACAGGTGGTTATGGTCAGCACAAAACTGTTCCTCTCTGCTCCTCCTTCCTCCTCCCATTTTTGCCTGTCTCCATTGTGGGTCCTCTACACAGCCTGCAGTCCTTCAGGATGAACTTGCTCCAGCATGAGTCCTCCATGGGCCACAGTGTGGATATCTACTGTGTTGTGATAGTTTCCACAGGCTGCAGTGAAGTATCTGCTCATCTTCACAAGCTGCAGTTCCTGTCATGAGAACCTGCCCCAGCATGGTCTCTTGACAGGTGGCAGTTGCTTCACGAAATATCCACCTGCTCTAGTGTGCCATCCTCTACAAGCTGCAGTGTGGATATCAGCTCTGGTGTGGCCCTCCCCATGGGCTGAAGAGGAATATCTGCTCTGGAGTCTGGAGTACCTCCTTCCCCTCCTTCTTCTCTGACCTTTGTGTTCACAGGTTGTTTCTTACATTTTTTTTTTCCTCACTCTTCACTGCCTGTGCAGTGTTTTGCCTTTTTTTAATACATGTTCCCCAAGGCACCACCAGCTTGGGTGATGGGCTCAGCTGTGTCCTGCAGTGAGTCCGCCGCAGCCAGCTGGAATTGGCTGTTAGGGCAGCCCTGGCCTCTTCTTACAGAGACCATCCCTATGGCCCACACCCACCCAAATCTTGCTATCTACTCCCAATATACTATGTATGGACAATTGTATCAAGTTTTTACTCAACACAGTCAATGGAGTCTACAGAGCTTTCAGATGATAAAACATATGTGTCCCATTTAGCTGAATATCTCTCTACAGTTGATGACTCATTCATTCGCCTAAGCACAGGTATTTAATGCCTTCCAGGAGTCCTTAGGGTACTCTTGGCTGATATTCAGATGCTGCTCTGAAAAGGTGTGTGTGTCCTGTGTGAGATTTGCCAGCCTCTTGCAGGTAATGGAGATATGATGTCTCAGATGACATTTAGGGCCCGACCACTGATTGTACTGAACAGAGATTCAATTTGTTTGTCTGCATGCAGACATTTAGTGCCATCTGCTATGTCTTAGGAAATCCAAACATCTGGACAGGCTGGCAGATATGGTTCAGAATGACAGCAGGCTTGCGTTATTTTGGAGAGACAGTTGGAAGCCAGGTGGAATAGCCCAGAAAAACTCTAGGCACTTCTGTTCAGGCAAATGAATCCCATCACGATCTTAAGAACAGGCAGAATCAGTTGTGTAAACAAAATCATTTAATTTTGCCTAATTCTTCTTATCATCGTCATCTGACTGAATCACCTAGAGTCATTTCTGACCCTTATGATATCCCAAGCATTTGTATGGGACTTCTGTATACTTTACAGCACACACAAGAAACTCATCACATCCCTGGAGGCAGGAGGAAGACAGACAGGTCATGCTGAGGCATAGAGACTCTTGTAGGCAATGGAGTACTTTATACTAAATTTAACCCATCTTTTTGCTCGACAGCCATATATTGTCCTCAGTGCTTCATTGATACTGCACTCAATATAAAACAGAAGGTAGATTAGCCACCCTACTCTCATTCTCGCTTTCATTGTTTTGTGTCAATCCTGCAAAACTCTCCTGTGATCCAAGATTGTTGTGCAGCCATGAAGGTCAGTGCTGTTCCTCTGGTGTAACGAATGAACACAGATTAATTAATAGAGCTAAATCAACTACACTGGATTTAGATAACTGACTCCATTTCTAATTTCTAAGCACTGCTATGTATACAGTGCCAACACTCAGTAGAGTATTTATATTTCATGTTTTACTGATGTGCAGCTTCATGAATATACTGATCATCTCTTGTAAGGCAATAAAACATAAAAACTATTTTCATCTGTATCTGAACGAGTTCTATTTCTGCTTGTCCTTTTATCTGCAGAGATAACAACAATCAGCACTTCCATAGAAAAATATTCTTGAATTAAAAAACATAATTGTAATCAGTGTGAGTGAAAGAACCTGATGAATAAACCCTCAAATAGTACAAACACAGCCTCTCTTTTTATTCTTTTTTATATAGAATTATTTTTATCCTCATATTTGTGGTCACTGGCATATTGTCATATGAATTGTACTGATACTATTATCAATATGCACATGTAAGTCTTTTGCAGTGCAACTGGGTGCAGGCACAACCTCTTTCCCAATGATTAAAGGTCTTTTCCAACCTTAATGATTCTGTGATTCTGTGATTAACTTCTAGCTGTTCTAGAGAAGAGAAATTCTGAAAATCTTAAGATAGTAAAGAATACTGCAGAAAATTTTCATTTTCTTTTTTTTTAATTAAACATCTCGCATTCCTGTATGTCTCTAAAGCATGGTCTTTAATTTGGTGTACAACATTTTGGGCACATTTATGGTGGGCTTGGTTTTGAAATTAGTAATTATTACTAATTTGTAACAATAAGGTCAAAGGCAATTTTCTCTCTCTCTTTTTGGTTCTAAGAAAGAAAGAATTCTGAAGAAAAACAATACTATTAGGAAATTAGGGCTATAATTCTCTTTAGGGAAGAAACCTTGGATGGAGAGACGCATTGTTTAAGACTTTGGTTCTGTAAAGACAAAGTTTATCAGCTCTTATGGTCTTTACAACTTACTTACAGACTTGTAGTATGGATATGTGGATATTTCACTGTGCCTTATATTATATAGTCCTTAGGTCACAGATAATTTTGTATAATCTATTTAAATCTCTTTTTGTCTCTGGTTTGGGTTTCCTCATGTTTTGTTGTCTGTTGGCTTTTAACATTCATTACTTCCAGTGACAATAAAACGACTTTTTGTTTTACTTTTAAGGTTTACCACAATTGCATACAAACATTGCACAAGATTTTCTCCATTGTCAACTGGCATGCAGTATATACGAAAAGGAAAAAAACCACATTTTAATTTAAAAATCTGATTCAACCCTAGTATAATCTTAGGCAATCTACATATATAGGTAGTATAATCTTTGTTGCTGTACATAGGGAATGGGATTCAAATAATCAATGTAAGTGTATACTTTAATGTGAGCAGATCACTCTCCAAATTCCACTGAGTTTATTGATCATGGTGAGGTAGTTTCCTTAGGCAAGGTAGTTTTCCATAGGGATCTTACGTCATTTAACACCCGAGTAACATCTCACCTGAATTTAACTGCCAATTCAGAAAGTCCTGTGTTGTATCTGCCAAGTGTATGTGAATGTCTTAGATGCCTTAGAATACCTTGTTTATGAAACTGACTTATTCTTCTTAACTGGTTTGCTGATAACAGGAGCTTAGACTCCCAGCCTACACCTAGGCACCTAGATTTAGCTGCCTAGACCTCAGCCCAACTCCTAGATGGTGATCACTGGAATCCCATCCATAACAGGAGCAAGTGTTACACTCGAAATCCTATTGTGGGTTAAAAGGGTCACACTACATATATAGAGTTGAAAATTTACTGCAAGTCAGAATTGTCTATTTAGGACAGAAAAAACTCATTAATAATACAGTTGACTTGTTATAAAATAAAACTTCCTAGTATCTATTTCCTCTATTTTGTTTTGCACTTATCCCAGCGTCACCCTGACTCCTAAGCATGCTGGGCCAGTGGGTGGGCACCCCTTGGCCTGGGGCCCCAACAAAGAGATTTTGTATCTCTCCACCCCTGGGGTGTTTCAGACCATTGCTGCCAAGTGAGCAGTAGCTCCCACCAGGAGAAGGACAGTCACTTTAGAGTGGGGTGGGGAGCAGGTGGAACCAGCTCCAACCTCCAAAGTCTGCCCCTGTCCCCCAGACAGACCTGCCTGGCCCCTGCTCCTGCCCCTGCCCCTGCCAGGCCATGTCCAATGCTGGGAGCTTCAGTGGGTCGGGGTGGGTGAGGAGGAGGAGGGCACAAGAAATGTAAGAAACACAAGATATTATGTGTTTCTAGTTACTTTCTGTTCAGTAAATAGCCACCATCATGTACAGAACTATTTTGTTCAACAAAGGTCCTCTTGTTCTCATAGAAATGCAAGAAAAAACACATGGTCTTGACGTAGATGAAACAAACGTCAAGTGACAATAGAGCCCAGTGACTAGTGAGTGAGATAGAGTCAGACTGAAAACCTTGATCTATTCCTGTCTATGCCATTTATCTCTTTCATATAGCAAAAAAGGATTCTGCATTTAAGTACTGAAGTTATAGCATATATAATCATAAGAAACAGCCTACATAAAGACTCCTCCAGAAAGTGTTTTCAGAGTTTAGGCTCCTGACACAAACATGTAAAATTAGATTGCTAAAACATATGGTGTGAATATATTTATCAACTCTCAGTCTTGCTGTTTTCCCTTAATTTTTAGTGGAACCATTAATGGCCTCTATTCCCTGAAGCATATGTAGAAATGCAGTGTCTTGGTAACTGTCCTTTCAAGTGCTTGCATGGAGCTTTTAAGTCACCTCTTAGCCTTCTCTTTGTCATACTAAACAAGCCCAGCTCCCTCTTACACACCTTCTGGTTATGGGTCATTTTTCAAACTCCGTACATTTTCTTCATATCCCTCTGGAACCAGGAGAGGCAAGAAAGAGTAGTACAGTGTCCCAGTTGTGCCTTTGCTAGCACTGAGTGGAGAAAAATTATAGTTTCCCTTGATTGGCCAGGTACAATTCTCACAGTGAATTGCATTATGTCTTATTTGTGGAGTTGTTTTTTATCCATTCATTGTTACTCCCAAGTTCTTTTCAGCAGAGCTGGCATTCAGCTAGTTGTTTAGTATGCATTAGTGTCTTGGGTTGTTCTACCCAGGATGCAGAAAATGTTTTTTTTCCTTGAGGAACTTCAAGAGTTTTCCATCATCTAGTCCTTAAGCTTGTCATGGTATTTCCAGGTCAAAGATCTGTTACATACCCTAGATACCACCTCCAAATTAAGTTTGCCTACAGATTTTCTGAATTTACATTTTGTCTCATCACCATGGTTGTTGATAAAGATGTTGAACATGTGCCCCTCTATAAGCCCCAAGGACTGCACTCATTCCCAGTGACAAACAGACACAGAGCTATTGATTTCTATCCTTTAAGTTCAGAAGGATATTATGTCAAAAGCCTTCCAAAAGTCAAAATATATTATATCTCTGACTGTTCCACCATTCACATAGTCATTTCATCATAATAAACAACTGAAGGTATTCAAACCTGATTTATTAAACCCTTGCTGGCTATTCTTCTACATCTTTTTGCCCTTTACGTGCTCATAAATGGATTACAAGGCAACACCATACACTTACGCAAATATAGAGCATATCAATATGTAGATACAGTCATATGTGATTGCATTCTATAATGAAATGCATGGCGGGAGAACAATGGCTGCTGTTTACTTTGACTTTAGCAAGTCTATTGACACCTAATATACTTCTAGTGAAACTGGTGAGTTATATCCTGGATAGGTAGACTATAAGGTGAAAGGAAAAGTAACAGCATCACTGAGTTCAAAGGGTTGTGATTAGCATTACCATGTCTAGTTGGTGGCTGATTACTGGTTGAGGTAACCGGCATGTGTTGAGGTCAATACTGGTTTATTATATGTCTAGACAACAAGACAGACTGTACCTCAGCAAATTCACAGATGATACCAAAATGAGGGGACCAGTTGGTAGTTTGGAAGGCAAAGCTGCTATTCAAAGGATCCTCACCAGGCTGTAGAAAAGGGCCGACAAAAAACTCATGCTGTTCAACAACAGCAAATGCAAAACCTGCACCTGGACCAAAATAACCATACACAGCAGTACAGTCTGGGAACTGATTGGGTTGAAGGCAGTTTTGAAGAAAATGGTACAGAGGAGCCTGGTGGTCAAGTTGAATGTGAAGCAGCAGTGTGCTTTTGTGCTAAAGCAGGCCAACAGCACCCTGGTAATACATCTTGGTAATACATCTTGGCTGTATTACCATGACCATCTCCCAACAGGTTGACAAAAATGATCCTTCCCCTCTTTTTGGCACTTGTGAAGCTGTCCCTATAGTACGGTGTCTATTATGGAGTTCCCTTGCATAACAGAGACAATGTCATATTGAATTGAGTCCAGTGGAAGACTACCAAGGTGGCTGGGAGACTGAAGCAGGTACCACAAAAGAAAAGGCTGAAAGCTGCCTGCCAAAAGCAGAAAACTAAGGAATAGGGGTTGGGATATCTTACTGTGGTCTACGGCTACCTAAAGTGAAGGTATAACACAGCATGGGGGTGCACAGTGATAGGATGAAAAGCAACAGAGACAAGTTGCAGCATGCTAAATTCACATTACACAGTAAAAAGAACAAAGGCAGTCAAACACTGAAACATATTGTCCAGAGAGGTTGTGGAGTGTCCATCCTTGGAGATATTCAGAACTCAACTGGACACAGTCCTGTGCAACCCAAAATACATTGTCCATGAGCTGTCCAAACCAGATGACCTGCCCTTCCAAACAAAATTATGCTGTGATTTTATCTGCCTATTACGTAAAAACAGCAAGTTTAATAAATTTGATTACAACTGTATCTTGGTTTACTTAGGCATGATTCGTTTAAATTGAATTTGAATGTCTGGAGTTTGTTTACATTTGATCAACCTAAGTTCTCTTTACATTTAACAGGACAAAGGTGTTCTATCTTAAGATCTTATGCCTTAATGTGGTTATCCAAAGCAAATTCTGATAACTAGATTTTTAGGTTAGAAGCTCAATTCAGTTGTCTAGTGCCTTTTGAAAAAACTTTAGAAACTAGAATACCCTCACAGAGGTACAGAAGACTAAACATCTTTCGGAGAACTAGGTGAAAGCCTACCAGGGTACCCTAGTATATCTTGACTATACACTATTTGCCACCAAATTTTGAGATGTAGCTAAAAAAATACCTGTGAAGTGATTTTTTGAACATGCATCCTCTCAAATACATTTTAAAATTATTATTTGAACCTCACTTTTGAGGTACTAGCATGTTTTTCATTGCAGGATTTTCAGTGCTGTTAAAAAATAAAGCAACTTTCAATACACTGTCTACTTTAACAGGTCTTTATTTTACTTTTATGCACATTTATCATTACTAATTGGCACAGAAATAGCAAACTTCAACAGGAATATTTCCTGTATCTAAATCTACTTAGTAGTAGGAAAAAATGTTCAAATAGTTCAGCATCTTTCTCAGCAAAAGAGCTTTTAAAATATATTTTGAAAAACATTTGTACTTATGGTCCTTTAGTGACTGAGGAACTACAAACATCTTTTCAGAATCTAGAAAGAAATTTGCCTTAAAACTTCATTAAATATTTATATTTGTCTGCCTGCCTTGTTAGCATTTCATGAATAGACAAAATCAGATTCTGAAGATTTTCTTTCCACTGAAAAATTTTACATAGGAAATTTTCATATATTTTTATAGCAGTGAAAAGTGAAAAGGCTGAAAAGCTGGCGCATACTAGGCAACTACTGCTCAGTATCTATATACTTGCAAGTGATGTCAAACCCTCTTCTTTAATCTGGACATATATTCATTAAAATTACAAAAAGAAAAGAATAAGCCTCGTTCAGAGTTTTGGATTATACACCAATGAATATTTGGGAAATCATATAAAACTGACTTTTTTCTAATGTAAAAGATGAAAGACCAATATATTTTTTTCTATAATGAAATTATGTGAACCTCAATTGAAAGAATTTTATATGATTCTAAAAAACAAATTTCTAGACAATATAGATGTTGATCTCACCTGCTTGTGTTTCCTTTTTCAAAAGGTCACATCACTCAGTGTTCAGTATAGATCTATTTTTAAATGGATATTTATTGGTATGGTAGCTGTGATACAGCAACATAACTATCTTTTAAACCACTTAGATACTGTCTTCTGTTTATTCTTTAAAAACTCACTTACCAAGGTTGGCACTTGTGATGTCTGTTAAGGGTTAAACTTATCAGGGACTGGTATTTGTCAAGAACAGACTTACTAAAACAAAGTAAGTGATAACTGGAACTGCAAGGTTAACCTTATCACAAAACTGGCTAAAGCTTGTTAAAAACTGTTGAAATCAACAAGTAAGAAGAGAGCGTGTATAAAGGGCTAAAGTTCATCTAAAGGACAGAAGAGGAAGAGGAAGATAAGACCCCTGAAGAAGTAAATGACTACCAGCGACAGATCCGAGCCTGCGCACTGATAACATAAACTGCTAATGGAAGCCTTTTGAACTACTCCGCCTCACTTATGCATGTGTATGTTTTATGTTGTGTAATCATATGAATATGTATGTTTTTGTATAATAAATATTTGCCTGCTTGCCGAAACAGTGTGCAAGTTAGGAGGAGTGATCCCCTTTGCACCTGGTGCCGTAATAAACATACCTGCTTTATAACTCTTTTGAGTTGTGAAGTTTGATTCTGCACGTCAGCTGTGGCACCAAAACTTTTCAAAATACTGCACATTTTATTTCAAATAATTGAATTTTTCTTTGGCTTTAAAAAAAGAATGAAAAACCCCACCAAAACACACAAACAAGAATGAGCAAAACTGAATTTTAAACTCACAGAAAATGCTGAACATAAACAAAATACTTGGCTGTAGCTGCAAAAACACATAGCCAGGAAAAATGCTATTAATACCATAACTCATTGCAACTAAAGCAGTAAAATGTTGGTTAACTGTAACCTTAGAAACCCACCCACATCTCCGTACATTTCCCCAGCTCAGATTCCTACAGAAAAAAGGAGGTCACAAATAGACCCTCCCATAATCAACACATTTTCTTTTTCATTCCATCACTCCCCCATAACCTGAAGTTTTGCTTGGTTTTGTGCAACATCAATTCTTTAAAACTTATTCATAGGCAAAGATATGCCTATGCCATAAGAACTACAGCTAGTTAAATGACAGATTTATCATAAGTAGACCAATAGAATTAGATAATATACGCATAAGCCCAGTATTTGATGCTGTTACTATCTAATTATACCTAAATTTTTCATCCTCTATATGCCTAGTTCTTTTTCTTTCTAAATTTTATCTCAATTGTTTTAACTGGAGAAAGTCGTTAACGACCTATTACATTACCTGGACACCCACAAGTCTATGGGGCCTGATGGGATCCACCCAAGAGTACTGAGGGAGCTGTCAGAGGAGCTTGCCAAGCCACTCTCCATCATTTATCAGCAGTCCTGGTTAAAGAGGGGAGATCCCAGATGACTGGAGGCTTGCCAATGTGACGCCCATCTACAAGAAGGGCCGGAAGGAGGATCCCAGGAACCACAGGCCTGTCAGTCTGACCTTGGTAGCAGAGAAGATCATGGAGCCGTTCATCTTGAGAGTGCTCACAGGGCATGTGCAGGACAACTAAGGGATCAGGCCCAGCCAGCACGGGTTCATGAAAGGCAGGTCCTGCTTGACCAACCTGATCTCCTTCTATGAGCAGGTGACCCGCCTATTGGTTGAGGGAGAGGCTGTGGATGTTGTCTACTTGAACTTTAGTAAAGCCTTTGACAGCATCTCCCACAGCATTCTCCTGGAGAAACTGGCAGCTCATGGCTTAGACAAGTGTACTCTTCACTGGGTAAAGAACTAGTTGAATGGCCAAGCCCAGAGAGTTGTGGTGAACAGAGTTAAATGCAACTGGTGGCTGGTCACAAGTGGTGTTCCACAGGGCTCAGCTTTGTGGCTGGTCTTGTTTAGTATCTTTATTGATGATCTGGATGAGGGGATCGAGTGCTCCCTCAGTAAGTTTGCAGATGACACCAAACTGGGTGGGAGTATTGATCTGCTGGAGGGCAGGAAGGCTCTGCAGAGGGATCTGGAGAGGCTGGATCGATGGGCCAAGGACAACTGTATGAGGTTTAATAAGGCCAAGTGCCAGGTCCTGCACTTGGGTCACAACAACCCCATGCAACACTACAGGCGTGGGGAGGAGTGGCTGGAGAGCTGCCCGGCGGAGAGGGACTTGGGGGTGCTGGTTGACAGCCAGCTGAACATGAGCCAGCATTGTGCCCAGGTGGCCAAGAAGGCCAACAGCATCCTGGCCTGTATCAGGAATAGTGTGGCCAGAAGGAGTAGGGAAGCGACTGTGCCCCTGTACTCAGTGCTGGTGAGGCCACACCTTGAATCCTGTGTTCAGTTTTGGGCCCCTCACTACAAGAAGGACATTGAGTTGCTGGAGTGTGTTCAGAGAAGGACAACAAAGCTGGTGAGTGGTCTGGAGCACAAGTCTTATGAGGAGCGGCTGAGGGAACTGGGCTTGTTCAGTCTGGAGAAGAGGAGGTTGAGGGGAGACCTTATTGCTCTCTACAACTACATGGAAGTGGGTTGTGGTCAGGTGGGTGTTGGTTTCTTCTCCCAAGTAACTAGTGATAGAATGAGAGGTAATGGCCTCAAGTTGCACCAGGGGAGGTTTAGACTGGGTATTAGGAAAAATTTCTTTACTGAGAGGGAGATCAAACATTGGAACAGGCTGCCCAGGGAGGTGGTGGAGTCACCGTCACTGCAAGTATTCAAAAAATATGTGGACATGGCACGTTGGGATATGGTTTAGTGGGCATGGTGGTGTTGCATTGGTGGTCGGACTTGATGATCTTTAAGGTCTTTTCCAACTTCAGTGATTCAATAATTCTGCGATTCTCTGAACTGACCTGTGTCAAGATGCAAAAGTCAGAGCAACAATTACATGTCAGGCTCAATTAGCCCCCCTTTGAATATGTGTGTCTGGTTTAGTTTTCATCAAGTTTTGCCTGCTTCAAAGGATATTTTTTCTGTAAAAATATAATTTTGATCTTGATTGACTGATTATTCACAGATTATGCTTGCAATTTAGTACTGGTATTAATAGATAGCAAAGGCAATTTCTTAATTTATTAAATATTTATTAGCTTTTTAAAATTCCTTTCTATAAAGACAAAACTTAGGGAACACAACCCAAAGAAAAGATGATCTTCATAAATCACTATATGACTCTTGGAAGGCAAAACTATTTGACCATTTAAGTCATCTGATGCTGTTATTAAAACTGAATATCATCTATAGCTGCTTAGCTGAGACAGACCTCTGACAAACATTGTTAGGACTTTTTCTGCCTTTTCACTCTGCTGTATTAGACACTGCATGGAAAGATGTAAGCTAACTTTCTAAGCCTTCTTCCCACAGCTCTTCCTTTGGGGTGTTGTCACACACACTTGATTTTCTCTTTTTTCATTGGTCAAAATTATTTATGGAAGAAATAGAGAAAAAGATACCAAGAATGATCTATTCAAATATGAATTCCAGAAGATTTTAAATTTTTTGACTCAGTTACTCTTCTACAATCTTTAGGCTACAATTCCAAGATCAGTGATTCTCAGTGAAAAGGAAAATTCAACCTTTCAAGGACCACATACACTCAAATGTTTGATTATTGATTAAATATTGATTAGATATTTAATCAAATTACTTTTTAAAAGGTTCCTAGGCTTGGTAAACACAAGCTTTGTATTACTGAGTTACAGTAATACATGTAATGCATGTAGTGAATATTAGACAATGGTACCAAAACAATATTCTTATTAGTTTATGTTATGTCAGTATAACATTCTACATATAGAACTTGTGTTAACAATAACAGTCACTATGTAAATAATTGAAACCGAATGTAACATGCATACTCTAATTTTAATATAGCAATTTTATCTAGAAAATTATTTCACCTTTCATGTTTTATAACTAAAGATTATTATATGTTGTAAAGTACTGAACAACTAGCAGAAGCCTCTACAAAATTGTTTATTTTCTTTGTGTAAGAGATGTTTAATTGTGTTAGGCAGGGAGGAGGCAAATTTAAAGGATATCATCCAGTTTAATAAGGTCACACCAAAGTTTTAGTTTAGCACTATAAAAAGACCTACAAAAAATTAAACATACTAGATACGGACTTTGGGGGAGCAATAATAATTCTTATATGACTGCTGAGGGATTTTTTTGTTTCAGAAGGAAAACAGAGCAAAGAATAGAGTAAGAAAACATCTTATGTTTTCTTATTGATTTCTTTTATTCAAAACCATTAATGTTTAATTTAACTGGGCTTTTAAATTTACGGGTTTTGATTCACTTCCCATCTCTTTTAGTATTTTATTTCAACACGTAACAAATACAGATAATTATGAATTGGTTAACTGGCCAATAAACAACGGATTAGTGGAATCATTTCTCTTCCTACATAGCAGTTAAGTCTATTGGTTATACTGATAAAACTGAATACCAACTTAGGGACAAAGGGAGAAGAAATTACTTTATTACTCTAACTATGCCAGTAAATAATCAAAAATAACTTCTGCAGAGTGATTGTGAGTGCAGAAATGCCTCTGATTTCTGAATGTCATTCTTAGCAAACTGATGGAGCTGAATTCTCATTTTGGACAGTAATGGAATAAGGCCTTGTTTAGTGAAAGGAGCTTATAAAAATATTGCATATTGATAAACCATAATTAAAAATATATTTAGACCTACAAGAAAAACAAATTACCTGTTATACTACAGGTTAAATCTAGGTATGCAGACAGTTACAGCAGTATATTCATATATATATACAGTATATACAGCATATATAACTTATGTCCTATATATCCATATTCATATATATATACAGTATATACAGCATATATAACTTATGTCCTATATATCCATATTTTAGTTTACCTTACAGTCCTGCATATGATGAAAAGCAAAAGAAAAATGAGTATTTTCTAAATTATAATGGTGAAAGTCAGCATGTAAAGAGAGTAAATGAGTGTTACACAAAGTAAAAACTTTTTTGTTTATGGAACAGTTAATGCAGTCTTTTAAAAACTATCTGCACCTATCTATCACTGAAGGAACTTTGGCTGTTTTCTGTTAATGCTATTCATTGTTTTCCTATTCAGTCTTCAACTAGGCTTTAAATCACCCAATTAACTGTAAAACTACGCTTAGTATATTACCTGAGCTTCAGTTAGTTTTCAGAGTGACATCGAGGTATGAAATTTCTGTTAATACACTCTGGCTATCGTGATACTCTGTAATACGACAGAGAGCAGAGATCCTCAGGAAAACTGGCTCTGAAACAGGAAGCATTATAACTGCTGAAGTGGTCTGTGGCTGATCTGTTTGTCAGTGGGCTGAAGGGATTAGACTGCAATAAGAATTTGAACTAGTCTGTCTCTACAGGTCAGCATAGATATTTCAGCTCAACTGGGGATAGTTCTGGGATTTCTAATGTGCCACTATAATGTCTGGCAGAGCTATAGAAAGATTTTGATAGCTGCACAGAGATAAGGGAGCAGTAAAAACAAACAAACCAAAAAACAGCCTAGATTTGTTCTATCATCTCAATGCCATGTTCAGAAGTGCTCACCTTTGACCAAACTCTGCCTGAATTGAATTCTATGGCAATAGTTAAACACTTCTGAAAACATCACCTTCAGAAATGAAAGTAACCCCAAGTGAGGTTTTGCCGATTATGGCAACTATGTGAAATAATGAATGCTTGGTGCTTTGATGAAGCCCTCTTTTAATGCAGTGAGTGTAATCTTTGTCCCACTGAATTTAATAGCAATTTTTCTACTGATTATAGTGGAACTGTGGTTTCATTCTCTGTCACAATGGAGTAAGCATTTCATACATGTTTTTTTTATGTCTTTTATGTCTAAATGGCAAAAACTACTACTGCTATGCTGTTGTTTCCTTGAAAATTCTGTAGGTAGATATAGTAGATAAAAACAGACGCAATAAAGAAGTAGGACTACGGGGAAATGAACAGGAAAAAAAAAAAACAGAAAGGAAGAGTACTGCAACAAGTTTCTTAGACTCCTGTTTTCTTTTTTTGTTATGATGTTAAATTTGTTTATAGAATATTAAGCAGAAAATGTGGTGAAAGAAAGAAAGGATATTTCCTTTAATATGGTGACTGTTAACTGTGTGGGACTGTGAAAGCTAGGTTAATGTAATATTTTTTTAAGAAATTGCACTCATTTCAAGTTGTTATGGGAACCTCTGGGTGTCTTGGCTTTTTTGTTTGTTTATTTTGATGGTGTCAGTGAAACCAGTGTGACAAAATCTACATGTTTTTATCAGAAAAAAATAGATAATATTTTGAAAATGTTTTAATGAAATCAAATTATTTTAGGTAATCATGAATGTCATGGCACCAGTGGCAATGAGAAAGTAATAAAAAAGAAATAGAGACCAAAAGCTGTTAGGAGAAGCTGCACTGTGATACCAAGTAATGGAGTATCCTGTTCAGCTGTTCGTCTGTCTTCCAAGCGATGGAGCCACTACTGTGGATAGGGAATATGCTTGTGCATAAGCTGTTTGACATGTTAGGAAGTGTTTGGGAAGATACTGTTGCTCTCAGTCCTGAAACAGGCAATGTCATGGTGATACCGGTTGTTTGGGCTGACCATCCAGATGTTCTCCTGTTGGCCAGAGAAGGGACCCAGAACTACCCCATTGTTGGTTTTCCTGACTGCCAAAGCAAGCCATATGGTTTTGTGGCATGGTTGGAACAACAGGCTTTCCTGGTTTAGACTGAGGTGATCAAGTGCAGAGCTGTCTAACAAGTATCCTGAAACAGCACCAATCATGCGATTTGCATATTTTATTATCTTTTTTTTTAATTTCTTCACCTTCATCCTCTTTTGGCCTTATACCTACCTTTCTTCCCAGCCTCAAGACCATGAGATGTTGACACCCAGGTTGAGTATTTATGTTGTTTTACTGGCTCGTACCACTAGAGTGAACTCTTTTCTTGTCTGTAGGTTGAGATCTTTGAACTGCTGCTGGATCTTGTCCCACTTCAATACATTTTTGTTATCTACCTCTGGGGTCATTGTGCCAATGATGTGCTGGTGTATGATGTCCCACGGTCCTTAGTCATGCTGCAAATTCCAAGAGTGATATCAACAGTAAAAGATATAGCTGATACAGTGTTTCTGTGACCTCAGGTGTCCACCAATGTTGTCAGATGACAGAGATGCTGCGGAACAAGCATTTAGCTCTTCAATATTTTTAACTAAAAGCTGTCCTTTCAAATCCAGAGTTATAAATTGACTAACAGTGGAATCACAGTAAACATTTTGGATGGTCCTGCAGCTATCATCTGCAATTTGTGCTTTATAGGTATTTCTTCTGTACTGCCATATGATCACAGTCTTCTGTCATCTTTTAAGGAAAATAATGTGATTGCTGGAGAGTCTTGAGTAAGGCACAGGGCCTTTGGAAATCCCAAAGAGCAAATCAGAGTTCATGTGCAGACTCTGAAAAAGGAAGGAAGGAAGGAAGGAAGGAAGGAAGGAAGGAAGGAAGGAAGGAAGGAAGGAAGGAAGGAAGGAAGGAAGGAAGGAAGGAAGGAAGGAAGGAAGGAAGGAAGGAAGGAAGGAAGGAAGGAAGGAAGGAAGGAAGGAAGGAAGGAAGGAAGGAAGGAAGGAAGGAAGGAAGGAAGGAAGGAAGGAAGGAAGGAAGGAAGGAAGGAAGGAAGGAAGGAAGGAAGGAAGGAGTTAGATGGGTACTTAGTTATAAACACATACATGCATTCACAAACATACATCAGTGGTATGTGTATAAATTTATATATACATAAGTGAACACATTGCTTACCTATATAACCAAAAGAAACCATGGCAGCATGCAGAAGCTACAGTCAGGCTATTAAAAGATGACTTAATGGCAGATGGAAAAAGGAACTGGTGTCTAAGTGAATGGAATGGAGACCCCAGGCAAACCTGCACAAAAACTGAGTGTCGTTGCCTTGCTGTCATCCCAGAAAGCTTGTTTTGGCATCTCAAGTTCTGCACTGTATATGCCCAATGGCACTACCATCCCACATGGGCTGAGTGACTAAGTATCACCTTCATGCAGGAATTTTTTTGGGATGGACTAGGTGTTCTTTCTCATAACTCATAACTAGGGCAGGGCAGGGGGACCAGATGACATCCAGAGGTCCCTTCCAACCTCAGACATTCTGTGATTCTGAACTCTCTTAAATGGCATATCAGAATCACAGAACAGTGATATGAGATAGTGATATAGTGTCTCTTCCTAACACAGCTGTTCCACCATTGATCATTTTGTTAGCCCTGGGATTAAGTCTGGGGCTCTGATTTGAAGAGGAAATGGTTCATAGGGATGAGAACTGAGGTCTACAAAATCTTTAGGTTGGTAGATAAAGTGAACAAGTGTTGTTATGCACTAAATATCGTAACATTAAAACTATGATAACCTAAATGAAACCAGTTTAAACTAGATAAAAGAAAGTACCTGTTTATACAACAGGTAGTGAACTCTGCAACTTGCTGTAATAGCAAGTAGTTGGAGGCAGGTTCAAATTCATGGGTGAACAAACAGATAAAGAACAAATGGATACTGAAAGGAATCAGACATGTTAGAGACACATGTTAGAATCCTTACTGCAATAATGATGGACTCAGAGAAGGAATGATGGGAGTGGATAATAGAAAGGGACTGGGCTCATGTGCTTTCCCTAAATATGTCTCTGATCATCCTTACTGGGGAAAGATTGACCTAGACTGGTCTGTCCAGGAGAGCGTTATGTTACGTTCTTATCATTGATTTCCTTTTGAGTGGGACGTAGTTCAGGCACTAAAACTTTTAGGAGAGGATTAAACAAAAGATGTGATTAATAAATGGTAAAGTCAAAGAGGGGAAGAAGTATTAGGATAACAATGGCAACAGAAATTGATATGCAAAGTACGATTTTTTCCCAAGCTTAAAAAAATTGTGATTTAGGCCATGTAATCAATGAAGATATTTTTAATTTTTTTTCCTATAAATGCCACATGTCATTCTTTATTTGTGCTAGCCTGAGGAGGTCTGATATACACCATCTCAGCAGGACTAGAAATAGGAACTTTTTCATAGAAGAAATAAACAATTTTGGTACACTAACTCAAAAGATAACAGACAGCTCAAAAAACAACAGAGCAAATACACTGCAGTATCATACAAATTAAAATTACTTAATTTACTTACAAAGATCTTTAAAACATGTTATATGGTTTGGTTGGGTTTTTTGTCATACAATTTTCTATACCACTAAGGGAATTTATATTATTTTGTTTCTACAGTGCAGCAAAGATAATTTTAAAGCTTTTCTAAAAAAAAAAAAATTGCATATAGAGATAATTGTAGCACTAATCTGGGATGATAGCAAAACTCACTAATGATTTCTTTCCTTGTGGTCATCCCAGGCTTATGCCTGAAAACCATTGCATCTATACTGTCATGTGTTCTTTGGAAATATAATATGAAAAATTCTAATTGGATAAGGACAGATGCAGGCTGGAAATTTTTGATTACTACTCTACACCAAATTGAAACTAATCTTCATATTCAGCGAGCTGTGATGTCAGTTGTTTTGTGCATTTCTGGCAACCAGGTATTATTATTCCCTCAGTTTCCATCTATCACGGTACATTTAAACCAAGAATTTACATCAAGTATTTGTATGTATCTTCTTTGATTACGATAAAAACTAAATGGATGGAATTCCTGTGATTTAGGTTTAGTCTTCAATTAACTATTAGATCAGTCAATCAATTTTACTGTATAACTAACTCAAAGAGGAAATATGATAAAATGTACAAAATTATGATTAAAAAATCTATTCTGAAAGTCTTCTGCATTTAACTTGTAAAGCAATATTACCACTTCCACCATCAAACTAGGATTGGATCAAATGAAATATTGTTTATATAGGGCTGTGTTTTTTTTTCTTAGAAATGTAACTACATTCATTTTTAACGTATATTTCCCCTTCTCTCACCATTTTATATTTTTCCATCTTTTTGCACAGTAATTTGTCTAGCATTATGAAGTTGGGTGCAGTTTACTGAATGCTTTATTCACTTTTGACTTCTCCAGTGTGAGAATTTCCATAAATCTGACTTAGCGAGCTACCACATCTACATTTGCATTTGCTTTGTGCCATCAAATTGGTTTAACACAGCTGAAACATGCCAGTGAGTCTAGATATGTGTCTTTATTCACTACATAGCGAGCCTTAACCAGGCTGACAACTTTGTGCAAAGTATTCTGAAAATATACAGGAGGTGATAATCCCAGCTCAGAGAATTTTGTAGTGCAAAAGTCAAACCATAATATAAATATAAAACAAGTGAGCAAGAAAAGAAGAAAAAAAAGACTTTCTTTTTCCAACATTATTTTTTAGATGTGTGATGTATGTTATACACACTACGTAACTGTAAAAAGACACAGTTAAATTCAGTATAGACCCCATTTCTTTGTTTTACTTTCCTACATCTCCTATGATTTTTTTTTTTAGACATCAGCACCTAAGTACCATGCCATGTAATGTAACAATTTAATTATTTCAGCATTTCAATCTTGAAAAATGCAAGTGTCAGTTTACCTAGCAGTTAATCTTTGAAGCTGTTGACAGTTCCTTGGACAGCATATTTACTGAATCATTGGAAAGTAATTTTTATGGGGCTCGTACTTGCCTTACAGCTTAATATCAGGAATGGAAATAACAAAGAGACAGAGTCCACAATGTGGAGTTTTGTTGGCAATAATGCATTGTTTTTCTTTTTGAATAGTGAAATTTCATTCAACAGTGTATCTAGTTCAAAATGCAATCATATGAATAGCTGAATAACTCCTAAGAGTCAGGATCTGCCTCTGTATTATTACTAGACCTGGACAGACATTTTATCAATTTGCAATGAAATTTAAAATAAATTTTAAAAATTTGGTTTTTTTTAAGAAAATATTTATTTCATGTTTATTTATAAGTTCTCCATTCAACTGAATGAAGAGTGAACACTATTTCTGCAGAACTTTTCAGATCAAGAAAAGTAGAAAAGCTCTCAAAAAAAAGTACTGTCTACTATGCTGCTCTTAAAGGTGTTGAGTATTTCCTAACCTCACTATATGTCGTTGCATACCATACACCTTCCTCCTGGCCACACTTCCAGCATGCTCCACATCACGACAGTATAAATAAAAGTGTGGCTGTTTTGTTGACTCTGTTTTCTCTTAGTATTCTCTCACACCTCACCAGCTTCCTAAAAACCATAAAGAGATGCTGCAGTTCTTGTTTGCCCCTGTGTGTGGTCTGCTCCCAGACTTACTGGGTGACATGAAAGAGGAGTGCTACTGGGCCTCAGAAGTAAGAGTCCGTTCTGGTGGCAATCCACCAAGCGTGATATTTCAGGCACACCTTTTGCAATATTACAATCTCTGTGCCCTCCAGCCCAGGGGAAACTGGCCAGCAGACCACAGACCAGGCCAGCTATTTCTGTTTGGCATATTGGATTAAAAAATCAGGGATACATAGTGGTGTTCTACAGAAAGCAAATGAATTCTCAGCACAGCAGTACTGGCAGAGGACACTGTAATGGAAACTGCTAAGGAGACTGGAAGGAGAACATGGTCAGATGAGCTGTGCTCCTGCAGATTGCCTAAGGATTACCAGATCTGAAATCTCCCATGGATATATACCACACCTTTCAGTGGCAAGCCTAGCAAAAAATGAATCATAGTAGAAACCACCTTTGAAATTCATGCTAAAGTTCAAGAAAATTGCTGTATTCATTAAAAAATTTTTTTTTACTTTTATGAGGTTTTGAATATTGCTCTTTTATTTGCTTCTTTGTGGGAACAGATTTGTGCACACTTCTTCCTTTTATATTTCAGTCAGTGTGTTTAAGGTTACAAATTCTGAAACAATCACTCAAATGGGGAATGGAATATTTCTTTATGTATAGAGTTCTGTTTCATAATTCCCTTTCAAAAGATGATATCAATAGCAACTTTTGAAATTAGCACTGAGCTACAGCAGGAGGAAAGCTACCTCTGCAACACCTCCCCCGCCCCACTTGTTAATAATTAAAAGTAAAAATTGGATTCGTTGGCATAATGACTGACAATCAATAGATTTATCTTTCTCACTCTTTCCCTATCAGGCCCACTGTCCCAGTTTTGGCTAGGATAGAGTTAATTTTCTTCCTGATAGCTGGTATAGTTCTGTGTTTTGGATTTGGGATGCAAAAAAATGTAACACTGACGTTTTTAGTTGTTGCTAAGCAGCCAAGGACTGTTCAGCTTCCCATGCTCTGGCCTGCCAGTGAGAAGGCTGGGGGTGCACAGGAAGCTGAGAGGGGACACAGCCAGGACAGCTGACCCAGGCTGGCCAAAGGGATATTCCATACCATATGACATCATGGTCAGTATATACACTGTAAAGTTGGCCAGGGAAAGGCCGCAGCTCGGCAACTAACTGGGCATTGATCAGCAGGTGGTGAGCAATTGTGCTGTGAATCACTTGTTTTGTACATTCTTTTATCATTGTTATTATAATTATTTTTTTCCTGTTGTATTAAACCATCTTTCTCTCAATCCATGAGTTTTACACTTTTTCTTTTCCGATTCTCTCCCTCATCCCTCTGCAGTGCCGGGGGAGGGTGAATGAGAAGCTGTGTGGTTGTTTTGGCTACCTGTTGGGTTAAACCACAACACCCACATACAACAGAGTAAAAAACTGGAATGACTCTTACATCTGAAATGTACAGTTGCACAATAGTGAAGTAAAGTTAGTACCCTCACACTGAACAGTT